>NC_069502.1:1095144012-1095452762 GCF_027579735.1 Bombina bombina | reverse complement strand
GGGCCAGAGAAATTGTGTAGACTGGATAAATAATATGCAGTGCCGGTGTGTACTGATGTTTTTCCAATACCTAAAGAGGTTTACTAAAATTTTTTTAATAAGGAATGGGATAGACCAGGTGTGCCGTTCTCTTCCCCTCCTATTTTTTAGAAGAATGTTTTCTAATAGTTACCACCACACGGGACTTCTGGCAGACAGTTCCTAAGGTGGAGAGAAGAGTTTCTACTCTAGCTAAGCGTACCACTACCTCTGACGAGGACAGTTGTGCTTTTTAGATCCAATGGATAAAAAATGTTTATTCAACAGGGTTTTATCCTGCAGCCCCTTGCATACATTGCTTCTGTCACTGCTGCTGCGGCGTTCTGGGTTGAGTCTCTTGATGAGGCTTTACAGTTAAGCGACTCCATTGGATGAATATATTTGACAAGCTTATGCTAGCCAATTCCTTTGTTTTCTGATGCCTTGTTCATTTGACTAGACTAATGGCTAAGAATTCTGTTTTTTACTATACTGGCGCGCAGAGCGCTATGGCTTATATCATGGTCAGCTGTCGTGACTTTAATAAATAAGCTACTTAACTTCCCTTCAAGGGGCAGACCCTATTCGGGCCTGGTTTGAAGGAGATTATTGCTTATATCACTGGAGGAAAAGGTCATGCCCTTCCTCAGGATAGGTCTAAATCAAGGGCAAAAAAAAAAAAAAAAAAGTCTAATTTTCGTACCTTTTAAAAACTTCAGGGCAGGTGTGGCATCCTCTTCCTCTAAGGCAAAACAAGAGGGAATTTTTGCTCAGTCCAAGGCGGTCTGGAGACAATCGGACCTGGAACAAAGATAAGCAGGCCAAGGAGCCTGCTGCTGCCTCTAAGGCAGCACGAAGGAACGGACCCCTATCCGGTAACGGATCCTATAGGGGCAGACTTTCATTCTTTGCCCAGGCATGGGCAAGAGATGCCCAGGATCCCTAGGCATTGGAATTTATATCCCAGAGATATCTTCTGGATTTCAAAGATTCCCCCCCAAAAAAGGGGAGATTTCGCCTTTCACAATTATCTGCAAACCAGATAAAGAAGGAGGCATTCTTACATTGTGTACGAGATCCATCCAGTTCCAAGAGAGGAACAGGGACAGCGTTTTTACTCAAATCTGTTTGTGGTTCCCAAGGAGAGGGAACCTTCAGACCTATTTTGGATCTAAAGATCTTAAACAAATTCCTCAGAATTCCGTCTTTTAAGATGGAAACTATTTGTACCATCTTAACTATGATCCAGGAGAGTCAATAGAGGACTACAATGGATTTGAAGGATGCTTATCCTCACATTGTGATGCATAAAGATCACCATCGTTTTTCAGGTTTGCCTTTCTAGACAGGCATTACCAGTTTGTAGCTCTTTCCTTTGGGATATCTACAGCCCCAAGAATCTTTATGGAGGTTCTGGGGTCGCTTTGGTGGTCCTTAGACCGCGGGGCATAGAAGTGGCCCCTTATTTAGACGACATCCTGATACAGGCGTCAAACATCCAAATTGCCCAGTCTCATACGGACGTAGTACTGGCATTTCTGAGATCACATGGGTGGAAAGTGAACAAGGAAAGAGTTCTCTATCCCCAATCTCAAGGGTTTCCCTCCTAGGGACTCTGATAGATTCTGTAGAAATGAAAATTTACCTGACGGAGTCCAGGTTGTCAAAGTTTCTAAATTTCTGCCGTGTTTTTTTCATCCCATCCGTGCCCTTCTGTGGCTCAGTACATGAATGAAATCGGCTTAATGGTAGCGGCAAGGGACATAGTACCGTTTGCACGTCTACATTTCAGACCGCTGCAACTATGCATGCTCAGTCAGAGGAAAGGGGATTACACAGATTTGTCCCCCTGTTAAACCTGGACCAAGAGACCAGAGATTCTCTTCTCTGGTGACTATGTCGGGTCCATCTGTCCAAGGGTATGACCTTCCGCAGGTCAGATGGGACAATTGTTACAATAGATGCCAGCCTTTTAGGTTGGGATGCAGTCTGGAACTCCCTGAAGGCTCAGGGATAGTGGACTTAGGAGGAGACCCTCCTTCTAATAAATATTCTGGGAGTGATATTCCATGCTCTTCAGACTTGGCCTCAGTTAGCAACTCTGAGGTACATCATACTCAGTCGGACAATATACACGACTGTGGCTTACATCAGCCATCAAGGGGGAACAGAAGTTCCCTAGCGATGTTAGAAGTCTTACAATAATTCACTGGACAGAGACTCACTCTTGTCTATCAGCTATCCATATCCCAGGTGTTGAGAACTGGGAGGTGGATTTTCTAAGTCGTCAGACTTTTCTTCCGGGGGAGTGGGATTTCCTCCGGAGGTCAAGACCAAGCAGGAGAGGGCTTTGGTGTTTTTGACAGCACCTGCGTAGCCACGCAGGACCTGGTATGCAGATCTGGTGGACATGTCATCCTTTCCATCACGGTCTCTGCTTCTGAGACAGGTCCCTCTACCTCAGGGTCCTTTCAACCATCTAAATAGAATCAATCTGAGATGGACTGCCTGGAGACTGAACGCTTGATGTTATCAAAGCATGGCTTCTCCGAGTCAGTCATTGATACCTTAATACAGACATGAAAGCCTGTCTCTAGGAAAATTGAACATAGATATGGTGTAAATATCTGATTGTTATGAATCCAAGGGTTACTCATGGAGTAAAGTCTGGATTCCCAGGATATTATCTTTTCTCCAAGATGTTTTTGAGAAAAGGGTTGTCAGCTAATTCCTTAAAAGGGGACAGATTTTTACTCTGTCTATTTTTTTGCACAAGCGTCTGGCAGGTATTCTAGACGTTCAGGCATTTGGTCAGGCTTTGGTTAGATCCAAGCCTGTGTTTAAAACTGTTGCTCCGCCATGGAGCTTAAACCTGATTCTTAAGGTTCTTCAAGAAGTTCCGTTTGAACCTTTTTTGTTCCATAGATATCAATCTTTATCTTGGAAAGTTCCTTTTGGGTAGCTAATTCCTCGACTCGTAGAGTCTCCAAGTTATCTGTGTTACATTGCGATTCTCCTTATCTGGTCCTTCGTACGGATAAGGTAGTCCTGCGTACCAACCTAGGTTTTTTCCTAAGGTGGTATCTAACAAGTACATCACTCAAGAGATAGTTGTTCCATGCTTGTATCCTAATCCTTCCTCAAAGAAGGAACGTCTATTACACAATATTGGACGTGGTTTGTGCTTTAAAGTTTTACTTACAAGCTACTACAGTTTTCATCAAACGTTCACCTTGTTTGTTGTCTATTCTGGACAGAGGAGAGGTCAAAAGACTTCAGCAGCCTCTCTGTCTTTTTGGTTAAAAAGCATAATTCATTTAGCTTATGAGACTGCTGGACAGCAGCCTCCTGAAGGGATTACAGCTCATTCTACTAGAGCTGTGGTTTTCACTTGGGCCCTTTTTTAAATGTGGCTTCTGTTGAACAGATTTACAAGACGGAGTCTTGGTCTGCACTTCATACTTTTCAAATTTAACAAATTTGATACCTTGCTTCTTCGGAGGCTATTTTTGGGAGAAAGGGTTTTTTACAGGCAGTGGTAACTTCCGTTTAAGTACCTGCCTTGTCCCTCCCATCATCCGTGTACTTTAGCTTTGGTATTGGTATTCCATAAGTAATGGATGATCCGTGGACTGGATACACTTAACAAGAGAAAACATAATTTATGCTTACCTGATAAATTTATTTCTCTTGTAGTGTATCCAGTCCACGGCCCGCCCTGTCACTTTAAGGCAGGTAATTTTTTCATTTGAACTACAGTCACCACTGCACCCTATGGTTTTTCCTTTCTCTGCATGTTTTCGGTCGAATGACTGAATATGGCAGTTAGGGGAGGAGCTATATAGCAGCTTTGCTGTGGGTGGACTCTTGCAGCTTCCTGTTGGGAAGGAGAATATATTCCATAAGTAATGGATGATCCGTGGACTGGATACACTACAAGAGAAATAAATTTATCAGGTAAGCATAAATTATGTTTTTTCGTCTTCTTGGGTTCATCTGCCTGTGAGAAAGTACATATCAAGACTACATACTCCAAGAGATGACTGGCATATCTATATATATCCTGGGAGGAAATCATTGGATGAAACCCCCTACATACTCCAAGAGGTGGATGAAACACTAGAAGTATATACTGGCATCCCGGATCTACCAACATCAGCAACAGAGTACCCCTTCCAGTGCGGCAACTTACCTCATATGATTGAGGTAAATTCTGGTAAGGGGATTCACTTTACTAAAGATCATTTAATGGACTCTTTGTGACACTCTATATATTAATGAGAAAATTGATTTTCTATATATAAACACTGTTTGGTATTGAAACAACATATATATGAATTGATTAATTTCATTATTGTTCTATAGATATAAGGATCTGTTAGCGCTGTTATCCCCTTGTACATTTGTTTTAACTCTTACATCACTGGGGGTAACTCCTTGATGCATTTGTTCTTAACAGCAGCCATCTATTTCCTTACACTTGACCGCTTGTTTGCAGATCAGTGTCCCTGAGCTTCTACATTCTACTTGTATGCTCCATATATATATATATATATACACACACACACACACAGGAGAAAATCAAGCAACACATGTATGTGCACAAACACAGATTATAGTGAGCATTTTGCAAGAAAAAAAAAATCAATATTTCTGATATACAAGGGCAGAAAATAAATATATTTTACCTTAATTCAGCAGGCCCAACAACCTGGCTCTCCTTCAATAGTGTCCAAATCCATTTTTTAAGAGGATATGCAGAATCAGGTGAAATATGAATGCATATATATATAGAAACACACATCTTTCAATAAAGCAATGTATGACATAAAATAATGTTATGCATATGTCTTACTATGACATAGTTAATAGTGATCTTTTGAAATGATTAACATTTAATTTTTTTAAACAATTACACCCCCTTAGAAACATACATAAAGGATTATAAAGCAATGAAACAGAAAAATGACAAAACATTGGACACATAAAGGCATCATAATATATTCATTAACACTTACCGAGGAGATGTCCTTCAGGCATTTGATTTGTCTCAAACAATCTCCATACACCAGAATTCCCCAGGATGTAGGCATCATGGCTACTTCCTGGGAACCCTGCCACAACATTTAATATGCTCATGTTTGCATCGCATATAATCTGCACATTTAAGGAGTGGAAGTGTTTGAGATTCCTAAATATTATCTCCCTGCGCACAGGGGGTCTTAGGCCAATGTGAGTGCAGTCAATGACCCCAAGGACATTGGGTATGCCACCTTAAAGAAAAAAGTCCCTATTAACATCACGCCAACCTCTGGGTGATGTTGGGGGGGGAACTCTGGCAATTGTCATAAAGTCCATCAAGAACTTGTGAGAAATGCTTGGAAAAAGTGGACTTATGCACCCCAGTACAATACCCCCTGTCACCTGAGAGGATCCAAAAGCCAAAAAATGAAGTGCCCCTAGTAACTTGGTCATTCCAGGGAGAGTCCTGCTTGAATAGCCCTGGTTTTCCAGCTTGTCTTGCAACAGGGCATATAAATGATATATTTTCTCCCTGGTGAGCCTGAAACTTTCAAACACCTGCTGCTCGTTCAGGGATTCTATATCCAGCCTCACTCTGGGGATGTCCGGCCTACTCTGTCTAACTTCAGCATTCTCAGCTTCTCTCTCACCCTGCATTTTAAAATATCTGTTCTGAGGTTAGGCTAGGTGTGGTCTTCTTTATAGCTGTGTGTTGCTGGTTAACATATGTGAAACTGGTGATTGCAATGAATAACATATGGGGGGAGGGCTTATCTTCATCTCATCTAATCCTTAATTTAATTAACATTTTGTAAGTATATGCTTAATCATTATTTTTATTTTTGATATAAACTTTAATTCAAAGACACTTAATGTAATTAGAATATTTTTCTATTTAAATATATCAGCGTTTAACATAACATTTAAAAGTAATTATTGTAATTATATGATTTATATAGGTCAAAGAAAAAAATATATATATACACACAATTATCATACATATATACATGTAGGCAAAGATTATTATTAGCTATAATTATATTTATATTTATTGAGAATATATATTGCATCCCTGGGCAAAGGTTGTATTTGGAATAGGTGATATATGCTTGCATCTATTTTTCTATGTACATACATATTGATATTTCTATGAAAACATAGGTGCAAATATTCCTATACATAGGACCAATAAATGTAGCATATATAATGTTATTTGTACATTGAAACACTCATAAATGTTTTTGTGATTTGCAATTTCATTGAGAAACAGGCCTCAAAAGCTCATTTTTCCTCCTTTACACCTAGTTGAGCTGAGTGTAATATTTCTCAATGTATCAACAGCCTCCGACAGTGTATTAACAGTTAGAGCTTTCATTGGAAACCTGGTATAATTTATCGATTAACGACTTCTATTACTTTCTATGGGACGAAAAGATATTTTTGGCAGTCGAAATCCGGCTGTCGATATTGAGGTATAACGTGACATTGTACACAGTCGATAAACAATATTGCTTCCGACAGCATATTTAATGGTTTGCAAATGCACGCAAACCTTATTACGAATCAATGGAAGCAAGCCTTCAGTCGGGGGAATTTAAGCCCTTTGTGTTAATGGAAGCAAGCGTCAAAGTTTCATGTACATCCTCCATTTTGTGTGAAGGAGGATAGGAAGATAGGGAATAGGTAAGGAGAAGGGTTAAAAAGGGGAAGGATTACTCACCACACCTGGATCTCGGGGGTATCAATGTCTTTCTCTAAAAGATCAGTTGATGAGGTAGTTCACTTATTATGTACAAATTGCTCTAGTAATTAAATTAAATATTAAATGGTGAGATACAAAATGAATCAACAAATGAAAAAAATATATATATACTTTAAAGTCTTTGTAGTGCAAAGTGAAATCAAGTGTCACACTCAAATAAAAACAGTGGAAGAGGTGTAACTACAATTAAGAAATCTGTAAAAAAGGATCACAAATAAAAGGGCGCCTCCTAGTGCAGTACTGCGATGGTAATATACACAATGAATAAATCCTGTGTTAAAATGATACTCACAAGGAGAGTAGCACCAGATGTGCTATGTGGTGCAAGCTGGGGACTCACAGTGGCCCAGCAACACTGATCCAGGCACCGAATAGCAGGGTACCCGGATCAGTGTTGCTGGGCCACTGTAAGTCCCCAGCTTGCACCACTTAGCACATCTGGTGCTGCTCTCCTGTAACACAGAATTTGTTCATTGTGTATATTACCATCGCAGTACTGCACTAGCAGGCGCCCTTTTCTTTGTGATCCTTTTTCACAGATTCCTTACTGCTGTTGTTATACATGAGAGGAGCTGTTGTCATTCATCAAGTCTGCATCATTTGGCAACACCAAACACCGATTAATCTTCATTTGGGACTATCCGCAATATCTGGACTACCCGCAATTTCTGGACTTGTGATACCATTCTTTATGAAAAATACACAGATAAGATTTTAATTATAATATTGTATATCTTTATTGTGCACATATTTCCATCAATTGCCGTTGTATATATAGAGTGGGTATTCTATTATACTAGTCACACTACTGTGGCCCACAGGAATTAGTCATTTTGGACACATATTATATAGTGTCTGTTATAGCGCCCCCTAGAGTTGGACATTCAGGTGTCACAGCAGTTTTTAACTAAAATTAAGAGTAGACCTCCTCGGTCCCCGCTAAGGGGATGAGAGAGTATATAATCAGAGGGGGGGGGGGGGAGGAAGTAGGTATAGTAAATATAGTACATATTACTGACACCCTACGGGGAAAGAGATACGCTAACTTAGGTTAACTATACCGTAATATTTAAATTATATCATATGGACTAGTATTTCAAGTCTTAATGGTACCTGGGGGGAAGGGTGGCTAGATTGTAGGAGACATATATTAGGGAATATGGGCAAAAACAGTTAAGTCTCCTACGTAAACATACAATGGGGTATATTTATTAATGTGCGAGCGGAAATTATATGATGTAGGCACATGCTCTGTCGGCATTTATCATTGCACCAGCAGTTCTTGTGGATTGCTGGTGCAATGCCGCCCTCTGCAGATTTGTGGCCCTAGCAGGGGATGTCAACCCGATCGTATTTGATCGGGTTGATTTCTGTCCACAGCCTTTAGAGCAGGCAGAAAATTTATGAAGCGGTTGCTTCATAACTTCTGTTTCCGGCAAGTCTTCAGGGGCTCAAGGGGCATCAAGCTCCATGCAGCGCTTGATAAATTGACCCCAATGAGTGAAAATCATGTTATCTATAATTCCCCCATAGGTATAAGCCCACTCAAACCATGGTTATTAAGTCTCTTGACAACTGGGGAAGTTGAGGGGGGATGAAAAATAGTTGAACATATGTTATTACCAGTGAGGAGTCCTCTATCCCTTAGAAGTACAAAAGTGCATAGAGTGGGGCAAGGTTTCAATAATTTAGGGGCATGTTACATTTCCTCCAGTTAAATATAATATCCCTTTTTGTCTACATTATCAACTCAAACAAGATCAAGACTTTGTCAGGCTAGGGGAGAGTAATGGGAATCTCAAAACAAGGATCCCCTCTGTCTCACCCAGCAGAACAGAGAACAGTAGGATAAGAGGTGTAGCGATTTCAACTGTGGTTTCTCTACATAGAAAACTTTAAACCAAAACATACAATATTAAACCTCTAACATAGTAAAGTCCATATGGAGAAGAACTTAACAAAAGTCAATACAGATTTGATACTTAGAGCTTTAGGTGGTCGTCCTATAAGGTAGCGGTCGCCATTCTGATGCAGTAGGTTGAAGTGAAGAGCTTGAAGAATTGTGGGCCTCTGCATCAGATGAGGTTGATAAGATCCAATCTTTAAGTAGAGTCAGGCCTTCTTTTGCAGTGGTGAGCGTATGGGTTGTGCCCTCCTTAGAAATGATCAGTTTGGTAGGATATCCCCATCTATAATGGATATTCTGTTTCCTCAAAACTTGGTTGATGACACGGAAAGTTCTCGTTTTTTTTGCAAGGTGTAGGCCGAGATATCAGGGAATATGGCAATAGACTGGTACTTCTCAGGCAGATTTGGGTTATTAGCCATTTCTCTGAGAATCCGTTCTTTATGTGTGAAAAAATGGATTCTGGCCAATACATCTTGTAGCTTCTATTGAGACACATTTTGAGGTTGTGGGATTCTATGGTTAATCCTGGTGGGTCCAATGTAGGGACCTGGTGATGACACAAATCTACAATAAATTTCTACAGGTCTGTCGGTCCAATATTTTCAGGGACACCTCTAAATCTCAAGTTATCCCTCCTGGATATGTCCTCTAGAATCTGTGTAGCCAAATTTTGGGAATAAGAGATATGATTAGCATGATCAACAGCTAAATCCTCGTACTTCCGCTCCAGAGCGTCTGTTTGCTCTCCAATAACTGCAATGTCTCTCCGGAGTTCTGCTGCAGAGCTTTTTATCGCCTTTGTGAGTGAATCCTGCATTAGGTTCATGCGTTTGATTAACACATCGACAATATTTGAGGCCATGTTCTCAGATGACAATTGTGGTGTCAGAGTTTCTAGCGGCTTGTGAGGAGGGAACATCTTTCTGTAAAGAGGGATTTGGAGAAGGCAAGTCTCTAAAGTGATCAACAACTGTTTTCTTTTGTTGTAACGCAGCTTTTGGCTTCCGTTTTCCAGTCTTAGATATAATACATTAACAATGGAAAGCTGTAAGTACAGCCAGGTTAGATATAAGAAAATGTAGATTATTTTTCTGTATATTGTATAGATAGTGAATGATAATAAAAGTTCCCCTGGGTGGCAGCTGTAGAGGTTACACAGACATATTAATTTAGGGAGAGAGCATACATAAAGTCAGTTGTAGAGTGAGGAGCTGTTGTTGCAGGTTTATAGTAGACATGTGCGTTTCGTTTCGTTCCAAATTTAAATTCAGATGAATTTGTCAAATTCGGAGATTCAGATCGATTCCGTAGCACCGAATCTAACAAATAAATCTGAATTAGTTTGGATTTATTCGTAACATTCGGATGGCCATGGAATAATCACAATTACACTAGTATTGTACTGTATATTAGGTTATATCCCTCTGCTATGGGTTACACCTAATATTACAGTACATAATACTAGTCTAATACACAGCTCATCCCACCTAACACATACCGAACTTCCAAATTTACAAATCGAATCCGAACCGAATACATCCGAATACATCCGAATTTATTTGAATCCGAATGAATCCGAACAAATCCGAAATGAATGCATTCAAATGTATCCGATTTGAATCGATCCAAAAACGAAATTCGAAAACACCCGAATCAATCTGAAACGAACCAAAATTAATTTTTTCGCTGCGCACAAGTCTAGTTTATAGGCTCAGTGTTACATGGAGTAACCCACAATATAACTGTGTTGCAGATCTCAAATTAATGTGTTGTATACAGAGCTTAATAAACAACACTGGGTCCTTGATGCACTTTTGTTATAAATGTGTGATTAGTAATGTGGTGGTTTGCGCCAAAAAATGAAGCTGTAGGAGCAGGGGATGTAATGAGGGCTGACAATCCTTGAAGGGATTAAATTAAACTTCTTACCCTTATGTTCCTGTGCTCTCTTTACCCCTCAACAGCTCTAGACATATGGGGAAGCTGCTTATATTGGCGGGCTGTTAGTAGGCCGGGATGGCGTATCAGGGCTAAAGGTGGTTATGCAGTGGTGGCATATGGGTCCAAAACAGCACACAAACCGTGGAAACGGCTATATATCTGCCGCTTTCTGTACTTTTGCTTCTCTGGTTCTATTTCTCTCTGACGGACTCACTATCATGTAGGCCTCAAAAGCCTTGGTGTTTCTTGGGCTGGGGTGGCGACTGGCGTGTGCGCCTTTCGCGGGTGAATAACTCAATCTGCCTCTAAGCATAGCCGGATTGGTCCTGAATAGATCAGCTATAAATTTAGGGGATTTTGGTCGGTTTAGCCTAGGTTTATGTCCGTTTAACAGGATTTGCTTCAGGAGCTCTGCAGAAGCATGTCTACCCTGTTGAGCTGCTGGCTCTGCCCCCCCCCCCCCCTCCCGGTCTAATACTAGAGCATGCAATTTTAAGCAAATTTCTCATTCACTCCTATTATCAATTTTTCTTCATTCTCTTGCTATCTTTATTTGAAAAGCAAGAATGTAGGCTTAGAAACTGGCCCATTTTTGGTTCACTACCTGGGTTGTGCTTGCTGATCGATAGCTAAATGCAGCCACCATTAAACAAGTGCTGTCCAGCGTCTAAACCAAAAATTGGCTGATTCCTTAGCTTAGATGCGTTCTTTTTTAAATAAAGATAGCAAGAGAATGAAGAAAAATTAAGAATAGGAGTAAATTAGAAATTTGCTTAAAGGGGCATTAAACACTAAATACATGCTAGATAGAATGATGCATTCAAAGAAAAGATTAGTCCATGAGTAACATGTAGATGTATTTTTTAAAGTTTCATTAGTTGTTTAAAAAGTGACAAAATAAGTGTAAAGTTTTAGTGTCTATAAAACACTAGGAGCTGCCATGTTGTAACTTGTGTTACCTTCTCTGCTGTGGCCAATTAGGGACAGTTATACATAGGTCACTAGAGTGTGCAGCCAATGGCTGTGTGGAATATAACAGTGTTCTGCACTTCCATTTCTAACAGGAACTGAAAAGCTCACAATTTCAGAATGGAATTACAGGCAAAGAGGACAAAATAAACAATGAAAGTATATTGCAGACTTCTTTTTATATATGTGATTTACCATTTTATATTACTATCTCAAAGTGTGTAATGTCCCTTTAAAATTGCATGCTCTATCTGAACCATGAAAGAAAAAATTTGGGTTTAGTATCACTTTAAGAGGCGAGAGCGGATATGTCCAGCATACGCTGTCTGCATTTAACATTGCACAAGCTTTTCTGGTGAAATGCTTGTGCAATGCCATCCCCTGCTCACTGGCGGCCAACCGGCCCGCTAGTAGGGGCCGTTAATCATCTCGATCAGATGGGGATGATTTCAGTCTTACGACCGCTGCTTCTTAACTTCCGTTTCAGGCGAACCTGAAGCGATGGGGCTCCGAAACAGCATCTGCTGCTTAATAAATGGACCCCTTAATCTTTAGACCATTTATAAGACCTTACCAGAAGCAAATAATAAGCAACCAATGAGCCAAGAGAACATCAGGCAAAATATATCATTTGTTGAGCACTGTATAAGGTCATGTAAATAATCAGTATTTTAGCTGTGTAGGCAAGCTAAACATGTGTAAATGGTTTGTGACATTTATCTTTTTACACATTTTAAATTCTTTTTCAATCTCTACATATACAAGTCACATGAAATGATACTCATTTAAGGGACCTGCACAGATAAAATGGGAGAGGACTTTCAGATGCAAATCTCAGAATATAATACAAAGTGCTGCATTGTGTTACCCCAACCTTAATAAACTAGATATCCCTGAACTAAATCTTTCATTCAATAAGCAAATATTTAGCAGTATTTTGTATCAGCTGTGCATTGAAAGTCAGTTCAAAATGTTCACTCTCAGATTAAATACTTTGATGATTATGAACCAACAAGCTAATGGAACACTTTTGCTTTGACAAATGGGTTATAAAAGTATGGAGTTAGAGAGAGGCAGCTCTATAACTGGACCAGGTAGAACCAAGGAAACTTGGCAGTAAATCTCAGGAATGACACATAATGAGAGCATATATACAGTATCTCACAAAAATGAGTACACCCCTCACATTTTAGTAAATATTTTATTATATCTTTTCATGTGACAACACTGAAGAAATGACACTTTGCTACAATGTAAAGTAGTGAGTGTACAGCCTGTATAAAAGTTTAAATTGTATTTCCCCTCATCATAACTCAACACAATGTCATTAATGTCTAAACCGTTGGCAACAAAAGTGAGTACACCCCTAAGTGGAAATTTCAAAATAGGGCCCAATTAGACATTTTCCCTCCCCAGTGTCATGTGACTCGTTAGTGTTACAAGATTTCAGGTGTGAATGGGAAGCAGGTGTGTTAAATTTGGTGTTATCGCTCTCACACTCTCTCATACTGGTCACTGGAAGTTCAACATGGCACCTGATGGCAAAGAACTCTCTGTGGATCTGAAAAAAAGAATTGTTGCTCTACATAAAGATGGCCTAGGCTATAAGAAGATTGCCAAGACCCTGAAACTGAGCTGCAGCATGGTGGGCAAGACCATACAGTGGTTTCACAGGCCTCACCATGGTCGACCAAAGAAGTTGAGTGCACGTACTTAACGTCATATCCAGAGTTTGTCTTTGGCAAATAGACGTATAAATGCTGCCAGCATTGCTTCAGAGGTTGAAGGGGTGGGGGGTCAGCCTGTCAGTGCTCAGCCCATATGCCTCACACTGCATCAAATTGGTCTGCATTGCTGTCGTCCCAGAAGAAAGCCTCTTTTAAAGATGATGCACAAGAAAGCCTGCAAACAGTTTGCTGAAGACAAGTAGACTAAGGACATGGATTACTGGAACCATGTCCTTTGGTCTGATGAGACCAAGATAAACTTATATGGTTCAGATGGTGTCAAGCGTGTGTGGAGGCAACCAGGTGAGGAGTACAAAGACAAGTGTGTCTTGCCTGCAGTCAAGCATGGTGTTGGGAGTGTCATGGTCTGGGCCTGCATGAGTGCTGCCGGCAATGGGGAGCTACAGTTAATTGAGGGAACCATGAATGCAAATATGTACTGTGACATACTGAAGCAGAGTATGATCCCCTCCCTTTGGATACCATGGTCGACCAAAGAAGTTGAGTGCACGTACTTAACGTCATATCCAGAGTTTGTCTTTGGCAAATAGATGTATAAATGCTGCCAGCATTGCTTCAGAGGTTGAAGGGGTGGGGGGTCAGCCTGTCAGTGCTCAGCCCATATGCCGCACACTGCATCAAATTGGTCTGCATTGCTGTCGTCCCAGAAGAAAGCCTCTTTTAAAGATGATGCACAAGAAAGCCTGCAAACAGTTTGCTGAAGACAAGTAGACTAAGGACATGGATTACTGGAACCATGTCCTTTGGTCTGATGAGACCAAGATAAACTTATATGGTTCAGATGGTGTCAAGCGTGTGTGGAGGCAACCAGGTGAGGAGTACAAAGACAAGTGTGTCTTGCCTGCAGTCAAGCATGGTGTTGGGAGTGTCATGGTCTGGGCCTGCATGAGTGCTGCCGGCAATGGGGAGCTACAGTTAATTGAGGGAACCATGAATGCCAATATGTACTGTGACATACTGAAGCAGAGTATGATCCCCTCCCTTTGGATACTGGGCCGCAGGGCAGTATTCCAACATGATACCAACCCCAAACACGCCTCCAAGACGACCACTGCCTTGCTAAAGAAGCTGAGGGTAAAGGTGATGGACTGGCCAAGCATTTCTCCATACCTAAACCCTATTGAGCATCTGTGGGGCATCCTCAAATGGAAGGTGGGTGAGCACAAGGTATCTAACATCCACCAGTTCTGTGATGTCACCATGGAGGAGTGGAAGAGGACTCTAGTGGCAACCTGTGAAGCTCTGGTGAATTCCATGCCCAAGAGGGTTAAGACAGTGCTGGAAAACAATGGTGGCCACACAAAATATTGACACTTTGGGCCCAAATTGGACATTTCCACTTAGGGGTATACTCACTTTTGTTGCCAACGGTTTAGACATTTATGGCTATGTGTTGAGTTATTTTGAGGGGACAGCAAATTTACACTGTTATACAGGCTGTACATTCACTACTTTATATTGTAGCGAAGTGTCATTTCTTCAGTGTTGTCACATGAAAAGTTATAATAAAATATTTACAAAAATGTGAGGGGTGTGCTCACTTTTTTAAGATACTGTACATATACTGTATATTAAAGGTCCATCAGCATATCAGAAAGTTCTTATGCAAAATTTAAAGGGACAGTCAACACCAGATTTTTTTTTGTTTTAAAAGATAGATAATCCCTTAATTACCCATTCCTCAGTTTTGCATAACCAACACTGTAATAATAATACATGTTTTACCTTTGTAATTACCTTCTATCTAAGCCTCTGCACACTACCCCCTTATTTCAGTTATTTTGACAGACTTGCATTTTAGCCAATCAGTGCTCACTCCTCGGTAACTTCACGTGCATGAGCTCAATGTTATCTATATGAAACACATGAACTAATGCCCTCTAGTGGGGAAAAACTGTAAAAATGCATTTAGATTAGAGGCGGCCTTCAAGGTCTAAGAAATTAGCATATGAACCTCCTAGGTTTAGCTTTTAACTAAGAATACCAAGAGAACAAAGAGAAATTGGTGATAAAAGTAAATTGGAAAGTAGTTTAAAATTACATGCCCTATTTGAATCATGAAAGGTTTTTTTGGACTTGACTGTCCCTTTAAGCCTGATTAATTTTAATCTTTGAGACAACTGACTATGGATGGGTTTACACTGTAGTGGACAGACAATTTGGGGGCCTTATTTTATTCTTGAGGGACGATTTACTATGCCCGGAATGGTGGCAACTCGCCCAGACAATAATAAATCGGTCCTTTGCACTCAAGCAGAACCATGTCTTAAGATGCGCTAGATATTGGTTGCACCACCCACTGCTATCTTCAAAAAATGATTTTATTATATATTTCTAAAGATAAATAGATGTTTCAGGACACAGAGCTTAAAGTGATACTTATACTATTTTTTTTCTTTCATGATTCAATTAGAATATGCAATTTTAATTAACTTTCTTATTTACTCCTATTATCAATTTTTATTTGTTCCCCTGCTATCTTTATTTGAAAAGCAGGAATGTAAAACTTAGGCTCCAGCCCATTTTAGGTACAGCACCCTGGATAGTGCTTGCTTATTGGTGGCTACATTTTAGCCACCAATCAGCAAGCACTACACAGGTGCTGAACCAAAAATGGGCCGGCTCTTAAGTTTTACTTTCCTGCTTTTCAAATAAAGATTGCAAGAGAACAAAGAAAAATTGATAATAGGAGTAAATTAGAAAGTTGCTTAAAACTACATATTCTATCTGAATCATGAAAGAAAGAAAAAAAATGGGTTAAGTATCTCTTTAATCATATCTTAAAGGGACAGTTTACTCAAATATTTATTCCCTTAAATTTGTTCCCAATGAACCACTTTACCTGCTGGATTGTATTGCATTGTTTACAAGTATTTCCTTTACCCTTATATTGGCATTTGAAATAGTTGAATTGACCTGTGGTATCCCCACCTATTCTGAAAGTTTTTGGCCTTAGGTCCAAGCTATAAATAAGCTGTGTAAACACAGCCAGCAGAAGAAATTACACTCCCAGTGGAGTATAGAAGAGATAAGGTAATACAATGTTAATTTTCCATTGTTCTCTCCAAGTACTGGTGATTGGTTTATGGACAGATATAAAATAAGGAAGCATGTATATGTATACAGTGTGATAAAGTAATGAGATCTGATTATACCTACATACATTTTATTAGGTTATGGCTTCAAAACCCAAAATCAGCTATTTCGTATACACAAATAAACCTTAAAAAGTAAATTCTCATATATTTTATACTCTGCAGCTGGTAAAAAAAGTAATTGGCAACACATTAAGGGAATAACTGTTGTATAGTATACTGTCCCTTTAACCATGATATAGATGGTATTAAGGGCTGTGTCCTGGAGCATAATCTATTTATTGTTACCTATATGTATAAAAATATTTTTTTGCTGAAAACATTGAGGGTGCGGCTACATATGTGAACATTGTTGAGTGTTAGGGTCAGCCCCTTCAGCTTGCACATCCCTGGAAAATATACAAATACTGTACGTGCAAGTGCTGGACTTTTTAGATTTTTCAGCACAGAAATTATATTTTTATAGATTATAGATTTATACACCAGACTTAGCTACATTTTTGTGTGAGGGTTCTGATACTGTTTATAATTCACACATTCATAAACCTACTTTTGCTAAATAAAAGTGACATGTACCTCCAGAAATCACATAGTTAAAAGAACAAGAAACCCATTTTTTTTCCTTCAGGATTCTTATAGAATATACAATTTTATTGTTTAAAAAGATAGATAATTCCTTTATTATTTATTCCCAAGTTTTGCATAACCAACGCTGTTATATTAATACACTTTTTACCTCTGTGATTACCTTGCAATAAGCCTCTGCAGACTTCCCCCTTTTTCAGTTCTTTTGACAGACTTGTATTTTATCCAATCAGTGCTGACTCCACTGGACTGCACTAGAGTGAGCACAATGTTATATATTTTGAAGTGAGCACAATGTTGTTATATTTTCAAGCAAGATTGTGCCACATACCGTATAGTATAGATCTTTGACCTACTTGGTTTTTTACTTCCTTTACTTTTTCTTCTTTGTTTTTTTTTTGCTGTTAGTTCAGCAATTAACAACTGTCAATCTTGAACTTGTTCTGTTCCACCCCCCCAGACAAATCTTTTCTCACAAACGGCCTAACTATGCAATGTCACTCATGAAATCACTCTTCAATATATGTTTAGAGATACTATCCCTCTGATATTCTGTGTGCACTTTAATCTGCAAGGGTAATTGTGCATGAAAAGTAATTTTACTAATGTAAAAGCCACATCATTATGCAATTGTATTAAATTGTTTGTGTGTCAATTTAACTACTATTGTAATGTATCCTCACAAATGTAACCCACTCTACTGTACTTGTTAGCAAATGTGTTGTAATGTGCCCAGGGGTCAAGTCCAGTGGGAACTACATTCCCCCTGGACAGATGATGATAACAAGGGAACTACATGTGTAGACAAAAAGGAAAATTGTCCTTGCAATAAAGGTGTTTTTTTGTGTAGGATAAGCCCAATTACTTTATTGTATACACTAATAGTATGTGCAGTCTGTTTATCTATGTTGGTGGCTATATGTCTATAAATTTATGGTCAGCAGGCCAGGTTCTTTGCAGAATGCTGACTTGTGCAAGATAATGTATTTGTGGCATATTTAACCTTACCAGTTTCATCCCAAAGTAAAAAGTGATCTGTTTTTCTTTCAGTGTTCCTGTGCCCTCATGCCACCTGCTTCCGCTGCTAGTGTTACTTGCTTCACATTTACTCAATATACGTGTTAATGATAAAAGAAAATTACACGTGGACAACTTGTGACCAATAATTTTACTTTAAAACACATTATCGTTGTTTCTTACTGCAGAGTGAATGCACACACAAACCTTATCAATATCTTAAAATCAGATGTTTACATTACAGAGCCTTACACATCCTGAGAGCCAGGTAGTAACATCTCCTAAAATTGTACTAAGGCTCTTAGCTTTTTGGATTATTCAACATCATCTATATACAAATAAAAATGTCACCCCTGCCATGTAAAAATGTAAACTTAGGTGTCCATCCTTAGGCCCAAAGGCAACCAATCAGCTCTTTGTTTTTAATTTGCTTTTATTAACCAGAGTGTATATATTATCTACATAAAAATACATTGTGTGTGTGTGTGTATAAAACAATATTAATTATGAGGGGTTTGGAAGTATTGGTGAGTTCCCACACTTTTTTTGTAGGAGTTGACCCCTGAATGTACTTTACATTGTATAGTGCAGAAACGGTTGTCTCTTTATAAGTAACTAACCATTATTATAAAAAATGTCACCATTCCAATCCCTAACCCCTTAGGAATTCCAGAGAAAAACTTGCCCAAAGTACTGGAGAGTATATATATATATATATATATATAAAGTAGACAACTCAAGGTTTGGTGTATGTGATGCCACTATTTGGCCGCCAAATACGATAATATAAAAAATAAATGGTAACTTTTTTGCAAACTGTGGGTTTCTGTGGGTTTCTTACTGAAATTATTTACACACAACTACTGCACTAATAAGGAAAATAGTTGTAAAAGCTTCTTTGGGGTCAAATTTGACCAGAAACAGCAGACAATTACATTTTGGCAATTAGAAGGCTGATAATTGCAGCTAGTATCAGACTTGAAATCCTGGGTAGGGAAGGGGTTAATTAGTTAGCTTATAAGGTTAATTTTTGCTGTAGTGTAGAGATTACCCTCCCACTTGATACCTCCCACCCCCTGATGCCTAGCTAATCCCTCCTAAAAAGCTCTCTTCCATCCTCCCCCCTACTAGGTCCCCACAATCTTAGTTACTGGCAGACAGTCTGCTAGTATCCAGTTTAGGGCTTTTTACAAAATATATATTTATTTTCATATTTCTGTAGTGTAGGGATCCTTACTCACCCTCCCACCTCCCTGATCCCCCCCCCCCCCCCCAACAGACTTTTACCGTCCCCCTCCCACTGCCTGCCGCCATATTTGTTACTGGAAGCTAGAAGCATTTTTGTTAATGGAAGTATAATGCAAAAAAATGCTTCTATATAAAACTGAAATGCATTCATTTACATTCCAATTTTTACTTTTTCATCCTATTAATGTTCATGCTGTACAGCAGCCAACCTGGGTACTAAATAAAATGCTAAAAACTCATAAACAATTGGTAAGAATGGGTGAAGTGGGTACAGTCAGTACCCATACTGGCTCTAGGGGCATAGAAAATGCTTTGCCTTCAGTATATAGATTAATGGTATTAAAAAGGTAAACATTATTAATAAAGGTAAAGGGTACATTAGTTAATAGGATTGTGGTGAGGTTATATAATCTGATGTTCTCTATTTAGTTAGTGATAATTCCTAAAAGCCTTAGGGCCTGATATTCAAAACCTCGCTGACATGGAAAGAAATCACACAAAATTGTTGGGATGTTTTTAGAATTTATATTGTAATGTAGGAGTCTCTGTTTCACATAAAGAACACTATATAGCAACATAAACATTTCTCAAGATAAAATTTGTGTTTCTAACTTTTTTGAGGGCCTCGCTGTACTGACGATACATCTTAGAATATCTCCGCTGAGCGGCGAGGTTTTGAATTATCAGTCCCTAAGTGTTCAGTACATAAATTATATATCTGAAAAATATCCTTGCTGCTACCTGTACGTTTTTTTTGTTTTTGTTTTTTAACATCTAGTAATATTACATCTTGGTTCTACACCATCCCATTGATTTGAAAGAAATGTCAATGCTACACAAATAAAACAGTTCAATGTATTACTAGATACAAATCCAGTTCTCACCAGATATTACACAGATGCAACCTTTGCTCTGCTTCTATAGACTGGATATCATTAAGTTTAAAGTTTTTTTTACAGAGCATGTAGAAATATTGGTAATCTAAGACGCTCATTGTTCAGTGGAGGTAGACCATGAGCAAGTACATTCTTTCAGGTCTAGTCATAACCTGTGTAAATGTCCTGCCAGCTGTATATGAATTAGTCTGATTTTACACTGGGGTTTATGGTAGTTTACCTTTTACCAATTAGCATGAACAGTCATGTTAATAACCCATGTAACGCCACCATTGCATTGCATAGAAAACTGTTCTATCATAGAAACGCAAAACCATTACCATCCAAAATATTATTAGATTATTTTGAAAAAGCAAACAGAGTGTGGAGATTTACTTATGGAATTTCAAATGCACATTGAAAAACATGAACAGATGTTTAGTTTGGAGAAAAAAATATCTTCCGTTAGAACCAAATGTCTTTTCTGTCTTTTCAAGGTTTGTTTGAGATTTATGTTGTACAACCTGTTAATGTCAGTGAATCAAACAGATATTTGTTTTATGCCTGTACTTTAAAGTATTACTCAAGAGATGGAGACCTAATGAAACTTTCTTTTTTTAGATTCTTAATGCCACATAATTATCAACATAATTAAAAAGCATTTGGCATACACATCAATTCTATATTTCAAGTCAGTATTATTTGCTTGAAGTCAGCTTGGTTTGGTGTGTGTGTATGTGTATACATATATACAGTTTTTCAGTAAATTGCTGTTCGATTTGAAAGTACAGTGAGTGCGGATTCTCTACCATTACACTAAATACAAACATCCGTATCCTGATATACTGTATATAGATAGATAAATTATTATATGTATAGATATAAATAGATATCCAAGTCCAAAGCACTAGTCCCAGGCATGAATAGAATTGAAATGTTTCATCCAAAAGGTTTAAAAGCATAGAGAGAATTTAGCCTAAAATATCGCATAGATACAAGGCATAAAAAGTGAAGCCGTGCTCCTAAGTAGACATGTTTCATGCTCAATGCACTTGTTCACTGCACATATATAGATGGATAGATATTATAATTATTATTAACAGTTACTTATAAAACACCAACAGATTCTACAGCACAATACAAAGTAAAGTACATTCATAGGCCTCTATTTATCAAGTAATCGACTTTCTTGCATTTGACGGCACCAATACGCTCACCTAAGTTCGCCTAACATCGCCGCTGCTGACCTGAATACGTTCTCCAAAATTATCAAAAAAGCTGTCAAAAAGCCGCGCATCAAGTACGGGGCGATGAACAGCAGACTGTTGATAACTAACAGTCATCGATCTCGCTGCTCTTCGGCTTTTTTACAGCTTTCTTGCTACCCTGTCATTAAGCACCCACACTATACTATACTGTTTTACTCCCTAAACTGCCGCTCCCGGAGCCCCCCGCAACTAAATAAAGTTATTAACCCCTAAACCGCCGCTCCCGGACCCCACCGCAACTCTAATAATTGTATTAACCCCTAAACCGCCGCTCCCGGAGCCCACCGCCACCTGCATTATACATATTAACCCCTAATCTGCCACCCCCTATACCGCCGCCTCCTACATAAAGTTATTAACCCCTAAACCGCCGCTCCCGGACCCCGCCGCAACTAAATAAATTGTTTAACCCCTAAACCGCCGCTCCCAGAGCCCACCGAAACTAAATAAATTGTTTAACCCCTAAACCGCTGCTCCCGGAGCCCACCGCAACTAAATAAATTGTTTCACCCCTAAACCGCTGCTCCCAGAGCCCACCACAACTAAATAACTTGTTTAACCCTTAAACCGCCGCTCCCGGAGCCCACCACCACCTACATTATATTTATTAACCCCTAATCTGCCCCCCCTATACCGCTGCCACTATAATAAACATATTAACCCCTAAACCTAAGTCTAACCCTAAACCTATCACCCACTAACTTAAATATAATTTAAATAAATCTAAATAAATATTCCTTTAATTAACTAAATTATTCCTATTTAAAACTAAATACCTATAAAATAAACCCTAAGCTACCTACAATATAACTAATAGTTATATTGTATCTAGCTTAGGGTTTATTTTTATTTTACAGGCAAGTTTGTATTCATTTTAACTAGGTAGAATAGTTATTAAATAGTTATTAACTGTTTAATAACTACCTAGCTAAAATAAATACAAAAGTACCTGTAAAATAAAACCTAACCTAAGTTACACTAACACCTAACACTACACTACAATTAAATAAATTACCTAAATTAAAAAAAATGTATTACAATTAAGTAAAATTAACTAAAGTACAAAAAAACAAACACTAAATTACAGAAAATAATAAAATAATTACAAGAATTGTAAACAAATTACACCTAATCTATTCCCCCCTAATAAAATAAAAAAGCCCCCCAAAATAATAAAAAGCCCTACCCTATACTAAATTACAAATAGCCCTTAAAAGGGCTTTTTGCGGGGCATTGCCCCAAACTAATCAGCTTTAAAACCCACCACCCACACACCCAACCCTACTCTAAAACCCACCCAATCCCCCCTTAAAAAAACCTAACACTAACCCCCTGAAGATCACCCTAACTTGAGACGTCTTCACCCAACCGGGCAGAGGTGGTCCTCCAGACGGGCAGAAGTCTTCATCCAGACGGCATCTTCTATCTTCATCCATCCGGAGCTGAGTGGGTCCATCTTCAAGACAGCCGACGCGGAGCATCCTTCCAGGCCGACGACTACCTGAAGAATGAATATTCCTTTAAATGACGTCATCCAAGAAGGCGTCCCTTGAATTCCGATTGGCTGATAGAATTCTAAATTTAAATTATATTTAAGTTAGTGGGTGTTAGGTTTAGGGTTAGACTTAGGTTTAGGGGTTCATATGTTTATTGTAGTGGTGGCGGTGTAGGGGGGCAGATTAGGGGTTAATACATTTAATGTAGGTGGCGGCAGTTTAGGGGTTAATAATTGTATTTAGTTGCAGCGGGGTCCGGGAGCGACTTTTAGGGGTTAAATAATTTATTTAGTTGCTGCGGGGTCAGGGAGCGGCGTTTTAGGGGTAAATAAGTATAATGTAGGTGGTGGTGGTGTAGGGGTGGCAGATTAGGGGTGTTTAGACTTGAGGTACATGTTAGGGTGTTAGGTGTAGACATTTACCATAGAAATCAAAGGGATATCGGGCAGCAGCGAACATGAGCTTTCGCTGCTGTCAGACTCCCATTGATTCCTATGGCATCCGCCGCCTCCAGGGCGGTGGATTCAAAACCAAGTACGCTGGGCCAGAATAGTGGCGAGCGTACCTGCTAGTTATTTGATAACTAGCAAAAGTAGTCAGATTGTGCCGAACTTGCGTTCGGAACATCTGTAGTGATGTAAGCATCCATCTGTGTCGGACTAAGTCCGGCGGATCGTATGTTACGCCACTATATTCTACTTTTGCCGGTCTGTAGGGTTTGATAACTAAGGCGAATCAGGCTCACCACAAATTCGCTGCGGAATTCCAGCGGTTGACAGCTTGATAAATAGAGGCCCAAGGGTACATTACAATACATATTATTATTCTTTATTTATAAAGTGCCAACATATTCCTCAGCGCTGTCCATGGGTACAAAGATACAAGTACAACAGTAAAACAATACAATACACCAGATAATAAAATGTAACAAACAAATACAAGGGGAATTGCAAGTACAGTAGGTGGGTTACATTTGTGAGGGTGCATCACCGCAGTAGTTAAACTGACAAACTTGAGCACAATCAGGTATAAGAGCACTTATCCAAAGTGGCCTCCAGGTAGAAAGTCTCTCAAGCTTACAATTTAAAGGAAAGGTAGTGACACACAAGGTGAGAGGGGGAAAAAAATTCACAAACGGTTAGAAAGAATGAATCTGTAAATGGCAGAACGTGTTTACTAATAGCAGCGGGGGGAAGATACAAAGTGCAGAATAATATTACACTGAAATGTAGGGAGCAATATAGCTGTATAGAGAGATGTAGGAAAAGTAAAGAAGTTAGTGTCAGAATGTGCAACTGCACTTAATCCTTCATTGCAATCAGAACAACTGTCATAGTTCCACCTGAGAGCAATAAGAGCAGTTATATAATAAGTGTAAATATCAGGATGAAACCAACCTGATGACAATACTCTCTCACCACTCAAGGGGGCGCTAATATACACAGAATATATATAGTGCTAGATCACTCCTATAATGTCAACAGATTACAAAATACAACAAAAATATAGTGTATATATAGTGTGATCAATCAATCACTGAAAAAGGTGTTGTCCATTTGGACTTGCTTCCAATGGTCTTTTATTCTTGAATTCACGGCAGCTCCTTCCCAAATAGAAGAGGTTAACTGGAATATGTGATGGTATAAAACAAACACACAGAAGGGTGCCTCCTAGTGTAATAAAGTACAGATGGTGTGCAAATATGTGATAACAGATGTTCAGGTACTCACAAGTGTGGCAGCACTCACTCATGCTTATCAGTGCATACTGGAATCTCACAGTGTCCCAGCTCACTGTTCTTTTCCCACAGGTCTCAGTCTAGGCTGTAGTCTCCAAACGCAAACAAACATGGACAGGCTCTCAGTCAAGTGATAAGTTTTAAAATCACTTTTATTAAAACAATGGTCTTTAAAAGCACAGTGTATACATATATCACTGTGTATTAAAATGCAACTAGTTTCTCAGCTAGCTTGCTGTTTCCTCTATTTCCTTCCTATTGGCTGTTCTAATCAGCCAATAGGATTGAAGTTCAATCCTATTGGCTGATTGCATCAGCCAATAGGATTTTTTCTACCATAATTCCGATTGGCTGATAGAATTCTATCTTTTACCTGTAAAAAGCTCTTTTACCTGTAAAAAAAATTACTCTAAAACCCACCCAATCTCCCCTTAATAAAACCTAACACTAACCCCTTGAAGATCACCCTACCTTGAGAAGTCTTCACCCAACTGGGCCAAAGTCCTCAACGAAGCCGGGCGAAGTGGTCCTCCAGACGGGCAGAAGTCTTCGTCCAAGCCAGGAAGAAGAGGTCCTCCAGACGGGCAGAAGTCTTCATCCAGGCTGCATCTTCTATCTTCATCCATCCGGAGCTGAGTGGGTCCATCTTCAAGACATCCGACGCGGAGCATCCTTCCAGGCCGACGACTACCCGAAGAATGAATATTCCTTTAAATGACGTCATCCAAGAAGGCGTCCCTTGAATTCTGATTGGCTGATAGAATTCTGTCAGCCAATCGGAATTAAGGTAGGAAAAATCCTATTGGCTGATGCAATCAGCCAATAGGATTGAGCTTGCATTCTATTGGCTGTTCCAATCAGCCAATAGAATGCAAGCTCAATCCTATTGGCTGATTGGATCAGCCAATAGGATTGAACTTCAATCCTATTGGCTGATTGCATCAGCCAATAGGATTTTTCCTACCTTAATTCCGATTGGCTGATAGAATTCTATCAGCCAATCGGAATTCAATTGACGGCATCTTGGATGACGTCATTTAAAGGAATATTCATTCCTCAGGTAGTCGTCGGCCTGGAAGGATGCTCCGCATCGGATGTCTTGAAGATGGACCCGCTCCGCTCCAGATGGATGAAGATAGAAGATGCCGCCTGGATGAAGACTTCTGCCCGTCTGGAGGACCTCTTCTTCCTGGCTTGGATGAAGACTTCTGCCCGTCTGGAGGACCACTTCGCCCGGCTTCGTTGAGGACTTCGGCCCAGTTGGGTGAAGACTTCTCAAGGTAGGGTGATCTTCAAGGGGTTAGTGTTAGGTTATATTAAGGGGGGATTGGGTGGGTTTTAGAGTAGGGTTGGGTGTGTGGGTGGTGGGTTTTAATGTTGAGGGGGGTATTGTACTTTTTTTACAGGTTAAAGAGCTGATTACTTTGGGGCAATGCCCCGCAAAAGGCCCTTTTAAGGGCTATTTGTAATTTAGTATAGGTTAGGGATTTTTATTATTTTGGGTGGCTTTTTTATTTTATTAGGGGGATTAGATTAGGTGTAATTTGTTTAAAATTCTTGTAATTATTTTATTATTTTCTGTAATTTAGTGGGGTTTTTTCATACTTTAGATAATTGTATTAATTGTTTTTAATTGTAGTTAATTTAGGGAATTAATTTAATTATAGTGTAGTGTTAGGTGTTAGTGTAACTTAGGCTAGGTTTTATTTTACAGGTAAATTTGTCTTTATTTTAACTAGGTAGCTATTAAATAGTTAATAACTATTTAATAACTATTCTACCTAGTTAAAATAAATACAAAGTTGCCTGTAAAATAAAAATAAATCCTAAGTTAGCTACAATGCAACTATTAGTTATATTGTAGCTGGCGTAGGGTTTATTTTATAGGTAAGTATTTAGTTTTAAATAGGAATAATTTAGTTACTTGTAGTTATTTTATTTAGATTTATTTAAATCATATTTAAGTTAGGGGGGTGTTAGGGTTAGGGTTAAACTTAGATTTAGGGGTTAATAACATTAATATAGTGGCAGCGACGTTGGGGAAGGCAGATTATGGGTTAATAAATGTAGGTAGGTGTCGGTGATGTTAGGGACGGCAGATTAGGGGTTAATACATTTTAACTAGTGTTTGCGAGGCGGGAGTGCAGCGGTTTATGGGTTAATATATTTATTATAGTGGTGGCGATGTCCGGTTTGGCAGATTAGGGGTTAAAAATTTATTTTAGTGTTTGCGATGTGGGGGGGGCCTCGGTTTAGGGGTTTATAGGTAGTTTATGGGTGTACTTTTTAGCACTTTAGTTAAGAGTTTTATGCTACGGCGTTGTAGTGTAAAACTCTTAACTACTGACTTTAAAATGCAGTATCAGGCTTGACAGGAGAGGGTCTACCGCTCACTTTTTGGAAGACTCGTAATACCGGCGCTATGCAAGTCCCATTGAAAATATAGGATACGCAATTAACGTAAGTGGATTTGCGGTATTTTCGAGTCTGGCCGAAAAAGTGAGACTCGTAATACCAGCGGGCGTTAAAAAGCAGAGTTGGGACCTCTCAACGCTGCTTTTTAAGGCTAATGCAAGACTCGTAATCTAGCCTAATATTTGTGATAGTATTTCTTATTCTCATTAAAGTGAAAGTAAAGTTGAATGATTGAGTGCCCGGTTTTTAAAAATACTATTAAAAACAGGGGCACTTCATTCATTAACCTTTACATTGCAGTGTTTTTTTAAAAAAAAAAAAATACTTACCTTTTTTCTTTACAGCACACTGGCAAAGCCACGCAATGATTGGAGGAAGCCGGTTTCGTCATTGCTGTGGTACAATGTACAGAGGATCTGCAGGCAGAGGAGCGCCAGTCCTAAGGAAACAGGTAAGTATTTAAAAACAATGCTGCAATGTCAAGTTTAATGAATGAAAATGCCCCTGTTTTTAAAAGTATTTTTTTTAAAAAATGGGCACTCATTCATTCAACTTTACATTCATTTTAAATGTTATATTCGAATTAAGCAATATTTGAAAATAGAAAAATTTGAATCAATATATTTGTATCTATTATGTATCAATTTACTAAATTTCCTACACCATGAACTATTGAACTTCTGAATAGTATTGTTTAAATCGAATATTACATTCGCAATTTTGAATGTGAATATTCAATCTAATTATGAACATTTAAAAACTAAAGTAACATTTGAAAAATGGAAATAACATTCAATTAGCGCATTCCAATGGTTTTCAGGTTTTATAAACATTCGATAGTCCAAAACGAATGTCCACAGGACTAGTTTTTTCTACCAAGTTAATTGCACTTTAACCACATTTGCCCATCCCTAGTTTGGATTTCTGAGTCAAGTGAGTCTGTGGGACAGAGTGTGTGGTGAGTGTTCAGCTTTAAGGTAGTGGTTTTAGCTGTGTAGCTAACCAGAGGGGGAGGGGTAATAACAGGGGTAACAGTGAAATAGTGTGCAAATTGAAAAGGATGAAAAATAAAGAAATAAGAACATTCTAAAATACTTACGGCTAGATTACGAGTTTGGCGTTAGAAGCTGTGCGGTGCTAACGAGCAGTTTATGCTCACCGCTCACTTACAGACAGCGCTGGTATTATGGGTTTTTCCAAACCCGGCGTTAACCGCAAAAAAGTGATCGTAGAGCAAAATTTTGCTCCACATCTCACCTCAATACCAGCGCTGCTTACGTTAGCGGTGAGCTGGCTGAACGTGCTCATGCACGATTTCCCCATAGGAATCAATGGGGGAGAGCCGGTTGAAAAAAACCCTAATACCTGCAAAAAAGCAGCGTTTAGCTCCTAACGCAGCCCCATTGATTCCTCTGGGGAAAATACATTTATGTCTACACCTAGCACCCTAACATGAACCCTGAGTCTAAACACTCCTAATCTTATACTTATTAACCCCTAATCTGCCGCCCCCGACATCGCTGACACCTACATTATATTATTAACCCCTAATCTGCCGCTCCGGACACTGCCGCTACCTACATTATACTTATGAACCCCTAATCTGCTGCCCCCAACATCGCTGACACTTACATTATATTTATTAACCCCTATTCTGCTGCCCCCAATGTCGCCACAACCTACCTACACTTCTTAACCCCTAATCTGCCGCCCCCAACATTGCCGCCACTATATTAAAGTTATTAACCCCTAAACCTAAGTCTAACCCTAACACCCCCTAACTTAAATATAATTTAAATAAATCTAAATACAAATAACTCATTAACTAATTTATTCCTATTTAAAACTAAGTACTTACCTATAAAATAAACCCTAAACTAGCTACAATATAACTAATAGTTACAGTGTAGTTATCTTATGGTTTATTTTTATTTTACAGGCAAGTTTGTATTTATTTTAACTAGGTAGAATAGTTATTAAATAGTTATTAACTATTTAATAACTACCTAGCTAAAATAAAGACAAAAGTACCTGTCAAATAAAACCTAACCTAAGTTACAATTACACCTAACACTACCACTATAATTAAATTAATTCCCTAAATTAAATAAAATAATCTAAAGTACAAAAAAAACACACACTAAATTACAGAAAATAATAAAAAATTACAAGATTTTTAAACTAATTACACCTAATCTAACCCCCCTAACAAAATAAAAAAAAGCCCTACCCTACACTAAATTACAAATAGCCCTTAAAAGGGCCTTTTGCGGGGGATTGCCCCAAAGTAATCAGCTCTTTTACCTGTAAAAAAAATTACAAATCCCCCACCAACATTAAAACCCACCAAGAATTCTATCAGCCAATCGGAATTAAGGTAGAATAAATCCTATTGTCTGATTGGATCAGCCAATAAGATTGAGCTGGCATTCTATTGGCTGTTCAGCCAACAGAATGCAATCTCAATCCTATTGGCTGATTACATCAGCCAATAGGATTTTTTCTACCTCAATTCCAATTGGCTGATAGAATTCTATCAGCCAATCGGAATTGAAGGGACGCCATCTTGGATGACGTCATTAAACGGAACCTTCATTCAGTCGTAGCCGTCGGAAGAAGAGGATGCTCCGCGTTGGATGTCTTGAAGATGGACCCGCTCCGCGCCGGATGGATGAAGATAGAAGATGCCATCTGGATGAAGACTTCTGCCCGTCAGGCGGACCACTTCTGCCCGGCTTGGATGAAGACTTCTGCCCGTCTGGAGGACCACTTCTGCCGGGTTGGATGAAGATGTCTCCCGGTAGGTCGATCTTCAGGGGGTTAGTGTTAGGTTTTTATTTTGGGGGGGCTTTTTTATTTTGTTAGGGGGATTAGGATTAGGATTAGGGCACCCTAACATGAACCCTGAGTCTAAACACCCCTAATCTTATACTTATTAACCCCTAATCTGCTGCCCCCGACATCGCAGACACCTACATTATATTATTAATCCCTAATCTGCCGCTCCGGACACCGCCCCCACCTACATTATACTTATGAACCCCTAATCTGCTGCCCCCAACATCGCTGACACCTACATTATATTTATTAACCCCTAATCTGCCTCCCCCAACATTGTCGCCACTATATTAAAGTTATTAACCCCTAAACCTAAGTCTAACCCTAACACCCTCTAACTTAAATATAATTTAAATAAATCTAAATACAAATAGCTATCATTAACTAATTTATTCCTATTTAAAACTAAATACTTACCTATAAAATAAACCCTAAGCTAGCTACAATATAACTAATAGTTACAGTGTAGTTATCTTATGGTTTATTTTTATTTTACAGGCAAGTTTGTATTTATTTTAACTAGGTAGAATAGTTATTAAATAGTTATTAACTATTTAATAACTACCTAGCTAAAATAAAGACAAAAGTACCTGTAAAAAAAAACCTAACCTAAGTTACAATTACACCTAACACTACCACTATAATTAAATTCCCTAAATTAAATTAAATAATCTAAAGTACAAAAAAAACACACTAAATTACAGAAAATAATAAAAAATTACAAGATTTTTAAACTAATTACACCTAATCTAACCCCCCTAACAAAATAAAAAAAAGCCCTACCCTACACTAAATTACAAATAGCCCTTAAAAGGGCCTTTTGCGGGGCATTGCCCCAAAGTAATCAGCTCTTTTACCTGTAAAAAAAATTACAAATCCCCCCAACATTAAAACCCACCACCCACACAACCAACCCTACTCTAAAACCCACCCAATCCCCCCTTAAAAAAACCTAACACTAACCCCCTGAAGATTGACCTACCGGGAGTAGTCTTCATCCAACCGGGCAGAAGCGGTCCTCCAGATGGGCAGAAGTCTTCATCCAAGCCGGGCAGAAGTAGTCCTCCAGACGGGAAGAAGTCTTCATCCAGACGGCATCTTCTATCTTCATCCATCCGGCGCGGAGCGGGTCCATCTTCAAGACATCTGACGCGGAGCATCCTCTTCTTCCGATGGCTACGACTGAATGAAGGTACCTTTAAGTGACGTCATCCAAGATGGCATCCCTTCAATTCTGATTAGCTGATAGAATTCTATCAGCCAATTGGAATTAAGGTAGAAAAAATCCTATTGGCTGATTGTATCAGCCAATAAGATTGAGCTGGCATTCTATTGGCTGTTCCAATCAGCCAACAGAATGCGAGCTCAATCCTATTGGCTGATTACATCAGCCAATAGGATTTTTTCTACCTCAATTTCAATTGGCTGATAGAATTCTATCAGCCAATTGGAATTGAAGGGATGCCATCTTGGATGACATCATTAAACGGAACCTTCATTCAGTCATAGCCGTCGGAAGAAGAGGATGCTCCTCGTTGGATGTCTTGAAGATGGACCCGCTCCACGCCGGATGGATGAAGATAGAAGATGCCGTCTGGATGAAGACTTCTGCCCGTCAGGCGGACCACTTCTGCCCGGCTTAGATGAAGACTTCTGCCCGTCTGGAGGACCACTTCTGCCGGTTTGGATGAAGACGTCTCCCGGTAGGTTGATCTTCAGGGGGTTAGTGTCAGGTTTTTATTTTGGGGGGGGGCTTTTTTATTTTGTTAGGGGGATTAGATTAGGTGTAATTAGTTTAAAAATCTTGTAATTTTTTATTATTTTCTATCATTTAGTGTTTGTTTATTTTTGTACTTTAGATCATTTTATTTAATTTAGGGAATTCATTTAATTATAGTGGTTGTGTTAGGTGTAATTGTAACTTAGGTTTTATTTTACAGGTACTTTTGTCTTTATTTTAGCTAGATAGCTATTAAATAGTTAATAACTATTTAATAACTATTCTACCTAGTTAAAATAAATACAAACTTGCCTGTAAAATAAAAATAAACCCTAAGCTAGCTACAATGTAACTATTAGTTATATTGTAGCTAGCTTAGGGTTTATTTTATAGGTAAGTATTTAGTTTAAAATAGGAATAATTTAGTTAATGATAGTTATTTTATTTATATTTATTTAAATTATATTTAAGTTAGGGGGGTTAGGGTTAGACTTAGATTTAGGGGTTAATAACTTTAATATAGTGGCAGCGACGTTGGGGGTGGCAGATTAGGGGTTAATAAATGTAGGTAGGTGTCGACGATGTTAGGGATGGCAGATTAGAGGTTAATAAAATTTAACTAGTGTTTGCGAGGCGGGAGTGCGGCGGTTTAGGGGTTAAAATATTTATTATAGTGGCGGCGATGTCCGGTTCGGCAGATCAGGGGTTAAAACATTTTTTTCAAGTGTTTGCGATGTGGGGGGCCTCGGTTTAGGGGTTAATAGGTAGTTTATGGGTGTTAGTGTACTTTTTAGCACTTTAGTTAAGAGTTTGATGCTACGGCGTTGTAGTATAAAACTCTTAACTACTGACTTTAAAATGCGGTACCAGGCTTGACAGGAGAGGGTCTACCGCTCACTTTTTGGCAGACTCGTAATACCGGTGCTATGCAAGTCCCATTGAAAAAAGAGGATACGCAATTGACATAAGTGGATTTGCGTTATTTCCGAGTCTGGCCAAAAAAGTGAGCGGTACACCTGTACCTGAAAGACTCGTAATACCAGCGGGCATTAAAAAGCAGTGTTGGGACCGGTCAACGCTGCTTTTTAAGCCTAACGCCGAACTCGTAATCTAGCTGATAGGTTCTATCTTCTATGCAGATAGATCTCTTTCTCTCTCTCTTCAAAAAACATTATTTGTGCATATTGAAAACACAGGATCCACAAAAAATACATGACGGGTAAAATAATCACTTGTAGCAAGCTGTACATGTTTCAGGTTCCTCCCAGCCTTTGCTCACTAGCTGTATGCTAATGTCTCAAGTGAGCACCTTTATACAGGTATACCAGTTCCGTTAACCCTTTACTGAGTATCTCTTAGAAATACATAAAGTAGTATTTCAATTGTAGTACATGAAATATTACACTCTCAATTGTAGTACATGAAATATTCTCTAGTCATATACATGATGATAGAATAAACATTGGGCTGACTATTTGTACATATGACAATCGCAATAATAATAGAATCAAAATGTAGAATCAAAAGGAGCAATGCATGATAAATGAATACATTTTACCATAAATATATAATGTCCAACAATGTCAGACAGGTCATAACAAATAGCTTCAATTAGAAATGTAATAAAATAGATTAGTATCCATATGGGAATTAAGACCCAATGGAATTCTGGTGTTTAAATTAAAGATCCAATAAACTTCACTTTGATCCTTTCTCTGTCTCCCCCTCTTATGGACTTTGGTATGAAATCAATATCTTGAATATGGAGTAAACTAGTATCAGAACTATGATGGTCTCTAAAATGTCTCTCCACAGGAGTCTTAGTATCTATATCCTCTATAGATCTTAAATGCTGTAAAAAATGATCCTTCATAGACCTTTTAGTACATCCTGTATACTGCTTACCACAGGCTTTACATGTAAGAAGGTAAACAACATGAGTTGTGTTACAATTTATACAATATTTAAAGTGAAGATAAACTTTGATGAATGAAAGCCCGTTTTTAAAAAAATAAATACTATTAAAAACAGGCCATGCCATGATTGGTTGAAGCTGGATTAGTCATTGATGACGTGTGCAGAGAGGATCTCCGGGTGGGGGAAGCTGCTCTGGCTGTGAAAAAAACAAAGGTAATCTTTGTATACCTCCATTCCACACCACTTAGGCATCAAAGCAATTGAGTTTTTTTTGGATCATTTTTCTAAATATGATAAGGATTTGAAGTTATTTCTTATTCAGTCTATTGAATATCTTCTTACTCATAATTTTTTTATGTTTGAGGAGCATTACTGTCTCCAAAGACGTGGAACTGCTATGGGGGCGAAATTTGCACCCTCATATGCAAACCCCTTTATGGGGTTTTGGGAATGGTTCCATGTCTTTGGGGATGGTAATTTCTTCAAAGAAAATATTTTTTTTGGTAGATATATTGATGATCTGATAGTGGTGGGGAATGGAGGGGAACAGAGTGTAAAAAGTTTTCATGAATATATTGATTGCAATAACATGAACCTAAAATTTACATTGGAACAAGATTGCTGTAAGATTAATTTTTTGGACATATCCTTACAGGTGAACAGTGATAAAAAAAAAGGTCTGGAATTTGAGCACTCTAGAAAAGCAACATCAGGTAATACTATTTTGATATATGATTATTGTCATCCGAAACATTTACTTGAATATATTCCTAAAGGGCAATTTATACGAGTTAAGAGGAATTGTACACAAGAAGAACATCTTAATGAGGCCAGCAACAGGTTGAAAGATATAGGTTATACTCAACAATAATTAGAGCAAAATCTGAGTAAAGTTGATAGTCTTCCAAGAAATTCTCTTCTTAAATATAGAAAAAGGGCAGCAAATATAGTGGTAGTAACTTTAGGGGTAGAAGTAAACCCTGTTTTGTAACTGGTTACAGCACAGATTACCACACACAAGTATGTGGAATAATTAATCAATGTTTACCTATTTTACATGAGGACCCAATTCTCAAACAATTGTTGAAAGACGGTTGTAATTTTGTATCTAAAAAAGCAAAAACCATCGGAAATGTCTTATCACCATCTATGATTCAGAAACTTGAGGTCAGTCATACTTGGCTAACCAGAAAGAATGGCTGCTATAAATGCAGAGCTAAGAGTTGTAAGACATGTAATTATGTCAAGGAAGGAGAAATATTTGTTTCCACTGCCACAGGGAAGATTTACAATATTAAATATCATATAAATTGTAACACAACTCATGTTGTTTACCTTCTTACATGTAAAGCCTGTGGTAAGCAGTATACAGGACGTACTAAAAGGTCTATGAAGGATTGCATTTTAGACCTATAGAGGATCCGGATACTAAGACTCCTGTGGGGAGACATTTTAGAGACCATCATATGTACAATATGTACAAATAGTCAGCCCCATGTTTATTCTATTATCGTGAATATGACTAGAGAATATTTCATGTACTACAATTGAGAGTGTTTTAACTAGTATTATAATAATTATCGTTTGAATACAGCTTTCAAATTTTATAAATGTGTATAGCATCTCAAAAGTGCATATTGTATATATTCTCTTTATATATTTCTAAGAGATGAGCAGTGAAGGGTTAACGGAACTGGTATACCTGTATAAAGGTGCTCACTTGAGACACTAGAATACAGCTGGTGAGCAAGTGCTGGGAGTAGCCCGAAACGCGTACAGCTTGCTACAAGAGGTTATTTTACCTGTCATGTATTTTTTGTGGATCCTGTATTTTTAATATGCACGAATAAAAAATGTGAAGTTTTATCCTATACGGCATAGACACACTTGATTTTTGAGTGTGGAGTCTTTTTCTCTCTATTTGAATTTACCGTCGTGACGGAAGCAGTTCTCCTGCACCGATCACATGAACATCCCCCTGTGAGTGTCGACGCTGAATAAACGCCATAGGTAGGAGCCAGAGTCCGAGCGCTGATGGTTTTGGATCGCTCTCTTTCTCTCTCTTTTTCTCTTTCTTTCTCTCTCTCTTTTTCTCTCTCTCTCTCTCTCTTTCTCTCTCTCTCTCTTTCTCTTTTTCTTTCTCTTTTTTCTTTCTCTTTCTTTCTCTTTCTTTCTATATCTTCTTCTCTCTCTCTCTCTCTTTTTCTCTTTCTCTCTCTATCTCTTTTTTTCTTTCTTTTTCTCTCTTTTTTTCTTTCTCTCTTTTTCTTTCTCTCTTTTTCTTTCCCTCTTTTTCTCTCTCTCTCTTTTCTCTCTCTCTTTTTCTCTCTCTCTCTCTTTTTCTCTCTCTCTCTTTCTCTCTCTCTCTCTCTCTCTCTCTCTCTTTTTCTTTCTCTCTCATGCTAAAAGATCTTTAATATGGATATATCTGCCCTGTAACAGTTGGTGACAGCACTGTGTTATGATCAAATTGTATTAATATATAAATAAATTCAATTTATAAATTGAATCAGCCCTCCTTGTGTCAGCCACCGTGGTGCTACCTTGACAAATATGACATTTGACACCTTCATCAGAGCAAATAACAAAGTGCATTATTTATAAGATCACAAACAAACTCACTCCTTCATGTTTTGTCTCATTTTCAGGATGCCATATATGCATCTGTGTCAATTGTTGCAACCCAAAAGTATCCTAATACATCCCTTCCTGTTTTACGAACATAGTACTTGTGTGCTAATAATATACAGCTAGATTTCGAGGTTTGAGCGATATAGGGATTTTAACGACCGCCACAAAAGCAGCGTTTTTTCACCTCCCTATAGAGCTGATATTACAAGTTTTAGAAAAGCAGGCTTTTGTGGGCAATATGGTGGCATTGAGTTTCATACCGCACTGAAAACAAGCGCTGCTTTGACGTGGTTGTGCACGATTTCCCCATAGACATCAATGGGGAGAGCCGGCAAAAAAAAAGCCTAACACCTGTGATCCCGGAAAGAAAAGCCCTGTAATGCAGCCCCATTGATGTCTATGAGGAAATAAAAAGTTATGTTTAAACCTAACACCCTAACATAAACACCTCTAATCTGCCGCCCTTAACATCGCCGCCACCTACATACAGTTATTAACCCCTAAGCTGCCCCCCCTAACCGCCGCCACCTACATACAGTTATTAACCCCTAATCTGCTGCCCCTAACATCGCCACCACCTAAATACACTTATTAACCCCTAATCTGCTGCCTTTAACATCGCTGCCACCTACATTACACTTATTAACTCTTTATCTGCCGCTCCTAACATCGCCGCCACCTACATACAGTTATTAACCCCTAATCTGCTGCCCCTAATATCGTCACCACCTAATCTGCTGCCCTTAACATCGCCGCCACCTACATTACAGTTATTAACCCCTAATCTGCTGACCCCAACATCGCCGCCCCCTATCTACACTTATTAACCCCTAATCTGCTGCCCCCAATACTAAAGTTATTAACCCCTAAACCTCTGGCCTCCAACATCACTAACACTAAATAAATATATTAACCCCTAAACCTTACCCTAACCATAACGTAACCCTAACCCTAAGCATAACTCTAACCATAACGTAACCCTAAGCCTAAATGTAACCCTAACACCCCCTAACTTAAATATAATTAAAATAAAGCTAAATACACCTTACAATTATTGCCTAAATAATTCCTTTTTAAAAATAAATACATACTTACCTGTAAAATAAAACCTAAGCTAGCTACAATATTACTAATAGTTATATTGTATCTATCTTAGGTTTTATTTTTATTTCACAATTAAGTTTGTATTTATTTTAACTAGGTAGACTAGTTAGTAAATAGTTATTAACTATTTACTAACTACCTAGTTAAAATAAATACAAAGTTACCTGTAAAATAAAACCTAACCTGCCTTACACTAAAAACTAACATTACAATAAAATAAAATAAATTAAATTATTAAAATACAATTTTCTAAATTAGAAAAAAACCACACTAAATTTCAAAATATAAAAAACGAAATTATCAAAAATAAAAACGAATTACTCCTAATCTAATAGCCCTATCAAAATAAAAAGCCCCCCCCTCAAAATAAAAAACCCTAGCCTACAATAAACTGCCAATAGCCCTTAAAAGGGCCTGTTGCGGGGCATTGCCCCAAACATAACAGCTCTTTTCCATGGCAATAAAAAATACAAACAACCCCCCAACAGTAAAACCCACCACCCACCCAACCAACCCCCCCAAATAAAAACCTATCTAAATAAACCTAAGCTAACCATTGCCCTGAAAAGGGCATTTGGATGGGCATTGCCCTTAAAAGGGCATTTAGCTCTTTTGCGATGCCCTGAAAAGGGGAATCAGCCCTTTTAGGAATAGCCCAAACCCTAAGCTAAAAAAAAACCCACCCAAAAAATCCTTAAAAAACCTTACACTAACCCCCGACGATCCACTTACAGTTATCGAAGTCCAGACATCCATCCTCATCCAGCCGGCGAAGTCCTCATCCAAGCGGCAAGAAGTCTTCATTCAGGAGGCTTCTTTGATCTTCATCCATCCGGCGAAGTCCTCATCCAAGCGGAAAGAAGTCTTCATCCATCCGTCGTGGAGCAGGTCCATCTTCAAGACATCCTGTCTTGGAGAATCCTCTTCATACGGTCGCCGCAGTAAACTGAAGGTTTCCTTTAAGTGACATCATCAAAGATGGCGTCCCTTCAAATTCTATTGGCTGAAAGATTTCTATCAGCCAATAGGAATTAAAGGTGAAAAAACACTATTGGCTGTTGCAATCAGCCAATAGGATTGAGCTTTCATCTTATTGGCTGTTGCAATCAGCCAATAGGATTGAGCTCTCATTCTATTGGCTGATTGGAAAAGCCAATAGAATGAGAGCTCAATCCTATTGGCTGATTGGATCAGGGCATCGCAAAAGAGCTAAATGCCCTTTTAAGTGCAATGCCCATTCAAATGCCCTTTTCAGGGCAATGGTTAGCTTAGGTTTATTTACATAGGTTTTTATTTGGGGGGTTTGGTTGGGTGGGTGGTGTGGGTTTTACTGTTGGGGGTCGTTTGTATTTTTTATTGCAATGTAAAAGAGCTGTTATCTTTGGGGCAATGCCCCACAAAAGGCCCTTTCAAGGGCCATTGGTAGTTTATTGTAGGCAATTTTTGTTTTGTTTTTTTGATAGGGCTATTAGATTAGGAGTAATTTGTTTTTAATTTTTGATAATTTCGTTTTTTATTTTTTGTAATTTAGTGGGGGGTTTTGTATAAATTAGAAAATTGTCATTTAATAATTTAATTTATTTTATTTTATTGTAATGTTAGTTTTTAGTGTAAGGCAGGTTAGGTTTTATTTTACAGGTAACTTTGTATTTATTTTAACTAGGTAGTTAGTAAATAGTTAATAACTATTTGCTAACTAGTCTACCTAGTTAAAATAAATACAAACTTATCTGTGAAATAAAAATAAAACCTAAGATAGATACAATATAACTGTTAGTAATATTATAGCTAGCGTAGGTTTTATTTTACAGGTAAGTAAGTATTTAGTTTTAAATAGGAATTATTTAGTTAATAATTGTAGGTTTTATGTAGCTCTATTTTAATTATGTTAAAGTTAGGGGGTTTTAGGTTTAGGGTTAGACTTAGGCTTACGTTAGGTTTAGGGTTAGGGGTTAATATATTTATGTAGAGTTGGTGATGTGGGAGGTCAGAGGTTTAGGGGTTAATAATTTATTATAGTATATTTCGTTGTGGGGGGCTTGCGGTTTAGTGGTTAATAGGTTTATTATAGCGGCGGTGTGGGCGGACGGCAGATTAGGGGTTTATAATCTTTAAATAGTGTTTGCGATGCAGCGGTTTAGGGGTTAATAGGTTTATTATAGTAGCGACGATGTCGGGGAGCGGCAGAATAGGGGTTAATAAAAAAATTTGTGGCGGCGATGTCCGGAGCGGCAGATTGAGGGTTAAAAATTTGTTTTAGTGTTTGCGATGCGGGAGGGCCTCGGTTTAGGGGTTAATAGGTAGTTTATGGGTGTTAGTTTACTTTTTAACACTTTAGTTATGAGTTTTATGGTACAGCTTTGTAACGTAAAACTCATAACTACTGACTTTAGATGGCGGTACGAATCTTGTGGTTATAGAGTGTACCGCTCACTTTTTGGCCTCCCAGGCAAACTCGTAAATAAATGCAAATTAAATACTAAATCAATTTCTTTAAAGGCACACGCTATATACATATATCGCCATGGCAACTGTAATCAGTAAGCTTGTGTTATTGAAATAACTAAATCTTTATACTGTATAGTCGTGCAATGAACTAAAAAATAATACTTTTCAGGATTGCAACACATTATACCCTATTACTCAATATCAGTTGTTTTTCATCTCCTAAAATTCACATATTCATACCACACTATTTTTAAACATGGTCCCTAATTTTAAAATAAGTTATACATATGCATTGAGCACCATAGTGTTCAAATGGATTGATAGAGACCCATGTTATATATATATTGCCAGACACTACTTGGGTGTAGTACTTCCACTCCTGATGAGTAAAGGGAATAGTAGGTAAGTGTTTATGGACTACAGTATCTTATAAATCCCCACCTGTTTCATGCACATATGTAGCATGCTCCGAGGCTTCAACATCACCTGATATCATAGTCCACGGACTGCCATTCTATAACCCTAATTCATAGCAATTAGCAGGGTAGTCAAATGGCACTTAGTCAGTGTTTCCAGTTAAAGGGAAAGTCAAGTCCAATTTTTTTTTTCTTCATAATTGAAATAGGGAATGTAATTTTAAACAACTTTCCAATTTACTTTTATCACTAATTTTGCTTTGTTCTCTTGGTATTCTTAGTTGAAAGCTAAACCTAGGAAGTTCATATGGTAATTTCTTAGACCTTGAAGACTGCCTCTAATCTGAATGCATTTTGACCATTAGAGGGCATTAGTTCATGTGTTTTTTTATATAGATAACATTGAGCTAATGCACGTAAAGTTACCCTGGAGTGAGCTCTGATTGGCTAAAATGCAAGTCTGTCAAAAGAACTGAAATAGGGGGGCAGTTTGCAGAGGCTTAGATACAAAGTAATCACAGAGGTAAAACATGTATTTCTATAACAGTGTTGGTTATGAAAAACTAGGGAATGGGTAATAAAGGGATTATCTTTCTTTTTAAACAACAAAAATTCTGGTGTTGACTGTCCCTTTAACTTAGACTTCCAGTCTAAGACTCCATTCAGCCTCTCTTCTGAGAAGCAACTTGTATCTATCAACCCCTCTTCTAGGTATGTGATCAATGATGATAAATCTTAATGAGGCAACTGGATGTCCAGGCTCAACACAATGGTAACTGATTGTTCTGAGTGGTAACTCTGAATAGCGTGACAAATTCTGTGGTTGGCCAGGTCAGAGGTTTAGGGGTTAATAATTTATTATAGTATATTTCGTTGTGGTGGGCTTGTGGTTTAGTGGTTAATAGGTTTATTATAGCGGCGGTGTGGGCGGACGGCAGATTAGGGGTTTATAATCTTTAAATAGTGTTTGCGATGCAGCGGTTTAGGGGTTAATAGGTTTATTATAGTAGCGACGATGTCGGGGAGCGGCGGAATAGGGGTTTATAAAATTTTTAGTGGCGACGATGTCCGGAGCGGCAGATTGAGGGTTAAAAATTTATTTTAGTGTTTGCGATGCGGGAGGGCCTCGGTTTAGGGGTTAATAGGTAGTTTATGGGTGTTAGTTTACTTTTTAACACTTTAGTTATGAGTTTTATGGTACAGCTTTGTAACGTAAAACTCATAACTACTGACTTTAGATGGCGGTACGAATCTTGTGGTTATAGAATGAACCGCTCACTTTTTGGCCCAGGCAAACTCGTAATACCGGCACTATGGGAGTCCCATTGAAAAAGGACTTTTTTTAAAGTGCGGTACTGACGTTGCGTGACGGCCTAAAAGGTGTGCGGTACACCTATACCTACAAGACTCGTAATAGCAGCGTTAGGGAAAAAGCAGCGCTATGGGCCATAACGCTGATTTTTCACTCATAACGCCAAACTCGTAATCTAGCTGATAGCGTAATACAATCAACATGTGTGCAAACTGTGTACTAAAATGTGCATAAGCACCTATGTACCTAATACTTCAGCTTCTTTAACATTGAATGTGCCTCTGTATCGATTACTGATACCAGAAGTTACTACTTATGCCATTAACAAATATAACATAATAAACAATTATATAGTGCGCAAATAATATCAATATTATGTGATAATAACATTTGTGCACTTTAGCCCCAATTAACATCAAAATCCTTTATAATCAATCCAGTTACATATTGTAAGTTAATAACCCCTCACTTCCAGTAAATCTTTTTGTGTATACATAGATATAATAACCATTTTCTATTAAATCAAAGTGTTCTCCTTTTACAGATTGAAACCCAACAATCATAATAAATGCAAATTAAATACTAAATCAATTTCTTTAAAGGCACACGCTATATACATATATCGTCATGGCAACTGTAATCAGTAAGCTTGTGTTATAGAAAGAACTAAATCTTTATACTGTATAGCTGTGCAATCAACTAAAAAATAATACTTTTCAGGATTGCAACACATTATACCCTAGTACTCAATATCAGGTAGATTACACTGGTTTTTTTTTCATCTCCTAAAAGTCACATATTCATACCACACTATTTTTAAACATAGTCCCTAATTTTAAAATAAGTTATACATATGCATTGAGCACCATAGTGTTCAAATGGATTGATAGAGACCCATGTTATATATATATTGCCAGACACTACTTGGGTGTAGTACTTCCACTCCTGATGAGTAAAGGGAATAGTAGGTAAGTGTTTATGGACTACAGTATCTTATAAATCCCCACCTGTTTCCTGCACATATGAAGCATGCTCAGAGGCTTCAACATCACCTGATATCATAGTCCACGGACTGCCACTCTATAACCCTAATTCATAGCAATTAGCAGGGTAGTCAAATGGTACATAGTCAGTATTTCCAGTTAAAGGGAAAGTCAAGTCCAAATTTTTTTTTTTTCATAATTTAAATAGGGAATGTAATTTTAAACAACTTTCCAATTTACTTTTATCACTAATTTTGCTTTGTTCTCTTGGTATTCTTAGTTGAAAGCTAAACCTAGGAAGTTCATATGCTAATTTCTTAGACCTTGAAGACTGCCTCTAATCTGAATGCATTTTGACCACTAGAGGGCATTAGTTCATGTGTTTTTTATATAGATAACATTGAGCTAATGCACGTGAAGTTACCCTGGAGTGAGCTCTGATTGTCTAAAATGCAAGTCTGTCAAAAGAACTGAAATAGGGGGGCAGTTTGCAGAGGCTTAGATACAAAGTAATCACAGAGGTAAAACGTGTATTTCTATAACAGTGTTGGTTATGAAAAACTAGGGAATGGGTAATAAAGGGATTATCTTTCTTTTTAAACAACAAAAATTCTGGTGTTGACTGTCCCTTTAACTTAGACGTCCAGTCTAAGAATCCATTCAGCCTCTCTTCTGAGAAGCAACTTGTATCAACTTGTATCTATCAACCCCTCTTCTAGGTATGTGATCAATGATGATAAATCTTAATGAGGCAACTGGATGTCCAGGCTCAACACAATGGTAACTGATTGTTCTGAGTGGTAACTCTGAATAGCTTGACAAATTCTATGGTTAGCCATACTTTCTCTAATAGCTGTTTTAGTTTTACCCATGTAATATTTTGCACAAGGACAAATACTAGATAATTAACATGGGCACTGGTACACATCAGTGAATGTCAAATTTGTTAAACTCTGTTTGGTTGCAATAAATCCATTAAGTAACCGCTCAAGCATTTGTAACATCCTCTAATAGTAGGTTTAATCTTTTTTTCTCATAGCAGTTTTCTGGATCTGTCTTGATCAACAAATCTCTTAAGCAAGTGTTCCTCCTATAGCCTATAATTGGAGTGACTTCATGAGCTGAAGTCCGTTTGCAATCTGTGGTCAAAATATGCCAATTCTTACAAACAATGGATCTCAATTTTGCAGTATTGGGGCAAATGTAGTAACCATGATCAATGTATTTTCCTATATTGGTACATCCACTTCAATATAAAAGTTTGCTGAGTCTCCCATTAATTCTACTATTTGTTAATCAATTTTTCTGGATTTATAGCCTCTTTCCATAAAATTCCTGATTGTCTTAGACATCTGTTATTTGATTATCACTAGATAGCAGTGGCGTAGCGTGGGGGGGGCAACAGGGGCGGTTGCCCCGGGCGCAAAATTCTGGGGGGCGCAAAATGCTTGGCTCCCAGCCTCCCCAGTCCCCACCATCTCAAGACAGTAGACAGTCACAGTCCCACTCCCAGCGGCGCTACAGGGAGGCTAAAAAATCTGACAGGCGCCTGCGCCCAGCCGTTCTGTCTCTCAAGTGAACTGTCTACTACTCTGAAGTCAAGACGTGCTGTGTAATGATTTAATTATCATAATTTTATGAGTGTAATCCTATCCGACCGTTACCTGCTGCTAGACTAGTGTTTATGCCACGGTCCACTCCCACTCCCAGCGCACATGTCAGGAGGGAGGAAGAAGTCAGAGCAGCAGAGCCAGAGTGGAGTCAGACTGACTAGTATGCCGCGCCCGCAATGATAAGGTAAGTAGTGTCAACAGAAATTACCAAACTCATCACCGGGACCGTATCAGAACCAGACCACCAGTGCCACTGCCAGCCAGAATTATAATTAAATTATTATAGCCCCTGTTTTTGCCTGGGCCCTGGGGAATAGGGATTGGAAATGGCAACGCACGCAAAATGCAGCTTAGCCTCTACCGTTACCCAGGTGACGTCGCAGGGCCAGCCAGCCAAGTTCCAAAGGACCCAGAGTCACTCTGAGCCAGCCAGCCAAATTCCAACTTCCAAAGGACCCAGAGTCTGAGCCAGCCAGCATGCCAGAGTGTGAGAGTGATCTATGCTGCTTTAAAGTGAAAGCCAGTTATTTTATTTCAAATTCATTTTTAACCTGGGTAAAATAAAACATACAAGATGTAAATGATCTACATCTTGTATGTTTTACCCAGGTTAAAAATGAATTAAAAAAAAATAACTGGCTTTCACTTTAAAGCAGCATAGATCACTCTCACACTCTGGCATGCTGGCTCAGATGTATTTAAAAATTAAATCCCATGTTTAAATATTAAACCATAAAAAATTTAATTGTTAAGTTATATAATGTACTTACTTAATGTATATAATAAAGTAATGGTTGCCTGCAACCATATTGAATCCTAATTTTTAAGGATGAATGTAGAGTTTAGAATTCTATATATATATATAGTATATATTTTTGTTGTTAAAATAAAGCTTTGTTTGTTTTAAAACAAAAACCTGTCTCCTAAGTTGTTAAGCTGTCTCCTATATTCAAAGCAAATTTGCCAATCCCTACTGTACTGGTGGAAGAGACTCAGTCAGTGCTAATGGATTAGGGGGGGGCAATTCTTGCCTTGCCCTGGGCGCTGAGAAGCCACGCTACGCCACTGCTAGATAGCATTTTGAACTGTACTAAAGTATTAGTGTTAATGAATTACTCTGAACCAATTCTCCAAACTATCCTGACCTCCAAGCCATATTACAAATATTTAATTAATAAACCTGTAAAAAATAGTGGAATTGATTCCCTGGTTCCCCACAGAGAAGATTACGAATTGTGCTTTGTTGCACACAAGTCATATTGGGTTTATTGCGGCTGTTTGTATTACACGTTGAAAGTAAAGGAGTTTGCTCAAGCGCAATTCAATTTAATATAATATAATAGCACCATATAAAAATTGCATAGAAAAGTTATAAGGGCTCAAAGTTTTGAAGTCTCAGGTGTTAAAAGGACAGTCTAGTCCAAAATAAACTTTAATGATTCTGATAGACAATGTCATTTTAAACAATTTCCAATTTACTTTTATCACCAATTTTGCTTTGTTCTCTTGGTATTCTTAGTTGAAAGCTAAACTTAGGAGGTTCATATGCTAATTTCTAAGCCCTTGAAGGCCGCCTCTTCTCTCAGGGCATTTTGACAGTTTTTCACCACTAGAGGGTGTTCATGTGTGTCATATAGATAACACTGTGCTCACGCACATGGAGTTCCAGTGAGCCAGCTCTGATTGGCTAAAATGGATGTCTGTCAAAAGAACTGAAATAAGGGGGCAGTTTGCAGAGGCATAGATACAGGGTAATCACAGAGGTAAAAAGTGTATTTATATAACTGTGTTGGTTATGGAAAACTAGGGAATGGGTAATAAAGGGATTATCTATCTTTTTAAACAATAAAAGTTCTGGTGTAGACTGTACCTTTAAAGAAAAAAGGCACACAAAGGGCTTTAACATACAGATACATACATATACATGTCTAAATATGTATGTATGTATGTATATATATATATAAATATATATATATATATATATATATATATATATATATGTAACAAAAATCAAAAGAAAATGTATACAATACGGATAAGCACTCCCCTCTAGTCAGAACCGCTGCCTTCCAACAGTCTCTCCCAAAGGCTGTTAAATTGATATAAGTTGCAGAAAGAGACGCTGGTTTATAGGGGTTTTCAGAAGGTTCCTTTCTGTGTTCCACGATTCCTCCAAAAGAGCTGTGTCTGTATCTGTTTAGAGAATATTACATTGGCATAGTGTTTCCAAACACCTTGCAAATAAGTGTAGAATACTCACAGAATGGTATTAGACAAACGGCTCCACAAGTGGCTCCACAAACGGTCAGGAAAGAAAAAACAAATTTCTTTGGATAAAAATGTTGGTTTATTTAGCTCAACGCGTTTCAACGGGTATACCGTCTTTCTCAAGAGCAGTTAAAACATGGTATGGCTTACAAAAAAGTCATATACAATACCGCATCGCAGGCAGCCTTAAATACACAATCATGAACGATATCTGATATCTCATTGGTTGAGGTCAGATTTACACCCGATATTGTAAAAAACGTAAAAACAAAGTTAAAAGTTATTATAAAAATATAACACATGTCTAATTGGCACATATAAAAGATCATATATAATTCATCTAAGTTACAACGTGAAATTCCTACCTAAACAATTATTTAACCAACAACCAATAAAAAAACATTATTTTAAAAAGAAGTAGTATCCACCAATCCTGAACCGTTTTGTTTTCAGTTCTCTATCAAGTTGTCCTGTATATTGAAGTTCCCAAACAGGTCCGTTTCTGTGTGTCATGATCACATGGTGTTATTTATCCAATAAGAAGCGGATAGCTGTCATATGGATTTTTTTGAGAACAATAACATCTGGCATAGTGTTGAGTTTGGTGCGGATCTGGTGTCCTGGCATAGATATATTGATGGCGTGATTTGTATTTGGAATGGAGGAGAACCCAAACTTAGTCAATTTGTAGAAAACTCAATGATAACAATATGTCCATCATTTTAACCCCTGAACATAATAACTGTACAATAAACTTTCTAGACTTCACATTATACGTTAAATATAACATGATTCATAGTAAAACTTTCTTTAAAGAATGCGATACCAACACATACATAAAACATGACAGCTGCCATCATCCAAATTGGCTGAAAGCAGTACCTAAGGGACAGTTTCTAAGAATTCGCAGAAACTGCAGTAATTTGGATGATTACGACAGTCAATCAGATATACTTAAACAAAGTTTTTTGGAGAAGGGTTATAAGAATCACACAGAATCAGAAAGATTAGATGTAAGAAAGAGAGAACGATCTAACCTTCTTAGTCAAACAAAGAGAGAGAATAAATTGTCTAATTTTCCAAAATTTGTAACAACTTTCAGTACAGAACATTTTACTATCAAAAAAATCATAGAGAAGCATTGGCACATTCTCAAAGATGATGAATTTCTAGGTCCTAATATTCCAACAAAACCTACAATAATTTTTAGAGAAGGTCATAATTTAAAGCAAAAATTGGCACCCTCAATGTTTAAAGGGATGGCCCTCGAGAAGCCAATTCAAATTAATGATTTGATAGGATTCTATACATGTGGAAGGTGCAAAGGATGTAACTACACTAAAAGATCAAACAAAACATTTACCTCTTCAGTCACTGGGAAGGTTTATGAAATAAAAGAGTTTATTACGTGCAAAACGAAAAATGTGATATACCTGTTACATTGTGGGTGCAATAGTCAGTATTTAGGGCACACTTCAAGATTTCTAAAGACAAGGATATTAGAACATTTTATTAAAATAGATAAAGCCCATGATGATCATGGAATACCGGTACATTGCAATAATTGTCGTTTTCTGTGGTTGGGAATAGAGAAAGGCAAGGTACATTGGAAAGGGGGTGATATATCTAAAGAGTTGGACCAAAGAGAACTCAAATGGATTCACACACTAAAGACTTATGCACAATAGGGTCTTAATAAAAACACCAACATTGCTGCATTTGTCTAGTTACATCTAATAACACTCTAAAACAGATTAGATAAGACAAGAACAATCACAAAATGTTTGATTTTCTACATTTGCCTATAAAGCTGTGTTTACAATATCGATTTAAAGTACTTGCTAGCAAGGTTTAAAAATTTTTTTTTTTATAAAAAATCTTTACAGATAAGATAAGATAAAATATACAGAAATTGTTGATTTTTTGCATAAGTTAACAAAACTGTATTTGCAGCATCAATCAAAACTACTACTTATAACATTATAACATTATAACATTGATCTAGAACCAATGAGATATCAGATATTGTTCATGATTGTGTATTTAAGGCTGCCTGCGATGCAGTATTGTATATGACTTTTTTGTAAGCAATACTATGTTTTAACTGCTCTTGAGAAAGATTTTTATCCAAAGAAATTAGTTTTTTCTTTCCTGACCGTTTGTGGAACCACTTGTCGAGCTGTTTGTCTAATACTATTCTGTGAGTATTCTACACTTATTTACAAGGTGAACCAGCGCCTCGTTCTGCAACATATATATATATATATATATATATATATATATATATATATATATATATATATATATATATATATATATGTGTGTGTGTGTGTGTGTGTGTTTATATGCGTGTAACTATGCATTTATGTATTTATATGTGTATATATGAATTTACAGACATACCTGTATATACACATATAAACACTTAAATACATAGGTACACACAAATTGATATATAGATAAGTGCATTGGAGCCATTTGCAGGTAGATGAAAACGTAAAATATTTATGCAATTTTGCAATGTTAATATTTAATAAACTGTTATACTTTGTATTTACTGTAAATATTTCACATTCCAATGTTCTGCAAATAGGGAAATATGTTCTAGGTATTTTTAAATAGATATACCTATATATATCTGTATAAATCTATACCTATATATAATCATGTATGTATATATATATATATATATATATATATATATTTATATATATATATATATATATATATATATATATATATATATATATAGTACCAAAATACGTATGTATTTATGAATAAATAGAACATATTATGCTAAGTGAAGAAAATTGGAATGTGAAATCATATTTTCATCTTGGGTTAGCGCACTTCAGAATATGTGATTGGGTTTGCGCGTGAGTAGGGTGTTAGGTTTTTGCACTTTTTTTTCGTCCCATTGACTTCTAGTGGGGAATAGGTTATCGAGCATGCAATATCCTAAGTTCGGCTTTTTACGTGCGTCGGGTTAACGCAAGAGCAAAAACAATTTACTCTCAACTTGTTACAAGCGATACCCGACGCCCGCAAAAAGCTTACTTCTAGCAGGGTTATCGCTCAAGCGGGAGAGTTAAATACATCTCCATTCTCCACTTGTAATCTGGCCCTTTGATCGGGTATTACAAGTTGTTTGTTCTCTTGTGTAACTAAAGCATTTTTAACGCACCTTGTACTTATATAGTTCCCTCATTGTACTCCTATTACAAGTTGTTGGTTAAGTTTTAGGATAATACACAATTTGAAATACCACAATTGCATTTAAAACTTATTAAAACCTGCTTTTAAGGGGTACATTTATCAAGCAGCGGATGCTGCCGATTCCGCGTGAGCCTTCTGGCTCGCCGGAAAAAAGGATTTAAGAAGCAGCGGTCATAAGACCGCTGCTCCTTAACTCGTTCTCCGTCTCTGGGGTGGCATTGCACAAGCATTTCACCAGAAATGCTTGTGCAATGTTAAATGTCGACAGCGTATGCTGTTGGCATTTAGCGATGCAGGGCGGACATGATTCGCTATAGGGAATCATGTCCACCCGGGGTATGATAAATCTACCCCTAAGTATTTACACTTTCTTTTGTGCATTCAAAAACACATTAATATAGAACTAAATTAAAAACTCCACAACTTGAGAAGATTTTTTTCTCTCGATCCACTTTACACTCAAGCGTTAAAGCGTTATCATGAATCATTTTAATGTGAACCCACATAGAAGCTATTGCACAAGGGAAATTATACATCTGTGTTATCTGCCATGAATATTGTAATTTTGTAATGCACACTTTATTACTACAGGCCAGGGACGTGCATTCATTAGAGGCAGGTGAGGCAGCGCCTACCCTGGCCAATGTGGGAATTACATCTATTTTTTAATATAAAAAAAAAAAAAAAAATGTTTATTTTTTTTTTCTTAATTTTTTTTTCACATATGAAAAGGTGACCCCCCCTACCCCCCCACCCCTCCACCAAATTATGCTTGTTATTGCAATTTTATTGTTTCCGTAATATTAACTTTCCTATATTCATATTGCGCAAGAAGGTAAGAGGCCAGCTGTCCTTCCATTGCGCAATATGAATGTAATAGTCTGTTATGTTATGGGCTGCTTTAGAGACTGCCACCCAGTGGGGAATAATACTAATGCAGCAGTCTCTAATGCAGCCCATAACTGCTCCCACCGGAGGCTAGCCTCGGGAGCCCTGAGCCCTGCCTGCCCGGCCGCTCAGCCAATCAGGCATCAGTATGTCTGAGTCTCTAGGCTGAGTTGCCGGGCGGGAAATAGTTGCGCAGCCTCATTGGTGGTCAGGTGTTGATGTGCACTGCAGTCAGTGTCACGTGCGACCGGCGTCAGAAGGAGTGGAGCAGGAGTGTTCTGTTGGAGTCAGTCGTCGTGTGGAGCAGGAGTCAGTCGTGACAGACAGTCAGGTGTCAGCCGGAGTTGGACGTCGTCAGGACTGGAGGACTAGGAGCCCAGCCGGAGCGTGTAGCGTTATCCAGAGAGACAGGTAAGTGGCAGCTCCATGTGATTGTGCACAGCCCAATACAGCACCGAGTACACAGACAGCTGGGGCTAAAGGCTCTAGGTTTTATCTGGGTAAATCTTGTCATGGCTTCCTGGTGTTATTAATGTGTATTAGTACCCTGGGCCTGCACGCTCTTGCATGTCCTGTCGCATGCTATAAAATTACCCCCCTAGTACACGCCACCACTCACTGGCAGTCTGGCACTGACCGACGGTCGTCTGACCTGTCACCCAGGGCCGGCTCAACCATGGGACCAAGTGGGTCCCATGGACCCAGGCAGCACTAGACAGGGGGTGGTACTTCAGTGACTGAGAAAGTTACTGTGAGTGAGACCCAGGCTGCTCCTGTCCTCTGTCGCCTGAATTCAGCAGTGTACTGAATTGTTTTTTACTTTGTGCTGATGCTGGAAGCGTGTGGTGCTGGTAAAATGTGCCATCTGGGGTGGAACTACTGCAGCGGCACTGTGGTGAATGAAGAAGCACAGCGCCAGATGAGAGAGAGCACAACCAAGGGGTCATGGAAGTTGTAGTCATGGTGTCCTCTTGCACTCAGTAAAAGTGAGCAATTGTACTACAGCTCCCATAGTGCACTGTGAGCGACCGGTCTAGATAATAACAAGTTGTGTGAGTATGCAGGGTGAAATGCAGACATAGGACAAGATTCTCACGCAGTACTGAAAATAACATGCAGTGCTGGGTATGCGGACATTAAAGAAGTGTGAGTAACCTCACCAAAGCGGGTTTCCCAAAACAGTTAATTCCCCAAGTTTTATTATAAGGCTGGGGTCACAGAAAAAAAATGTGCTCTCTAATTCTGCTAATTTTCCTACAGGTAGTCCTCTATTTTCCTAGATGCACCGGTTGCTTCAGTTTTAGGGTTTTTAAGTCCCTTATGTTAGCCTGCTATAACACTGAATAGCTGAATTTACTAAAATGTAATGCAGACATTTTCATTTTTTACAGCAGCGCGCTCTCATACAGCTCCTCTTTCTGCACACAATTGAAATACTTTATAGAGCTGTGAGAGCGTGCTGCTGTAAAAAGATATATAGTGTGTATGGGCACAGTATTAAATGTCTATTACACTAGAACGAGCAGCAGATTTATTTTTCAATTGTCTGTTTTGGAGCGTGTACCGGCTGTCACTTGAAGTTCAGCAGCTCAAACAGTTAAAAAGGGCAAGAGTCAGGTAAAGGGAGAACAAAAAATAAAAGTTAAAGTGATCGCAAATCACAAACCTAACACCCACACATCTGGTACTGCCGAGAGGGCAACTGCTGTAATAAACATGTCTGGGTGGTTTATGATTTGTGATCACTTTAACTTAGAGTGATGGGTTTTCTTATGTCTTTCTTGACTGACAACAGGACACAATTTGTAGGCTACTTGCATATTTGCTGCTACTTTGAAAATCAACTTTAGCTTAGCCCTTAGCTTACCACTGCTAAAGCCCTTACTAGTAAAAAAAAGAAGAAGCTGATATACATACTATTAGGTGTCTGGTTTGGCAACTTTTTCTCTCCTTTTAACCACATGATTCCCAGACAGTTGCAACACACTGCATAGCCACCCAATCTATATTGTGAATGTAATCCTCAGAAGGATTTAGAGACATGTTCTTACCATGCACATTAGACTCTTTACAGAGTAGCAAATACTCAGATATGCTATGCTTTAGGGGAAAATGTATTTTTAAAAATCCTTTATGATTTCCCAGTGTATCATTTATATATTGAGATATATTTTTTTTCTGTAAACCATATTTTCAATGCATATCCCAAAGCTAGTGATATGCTTTTATGTAAACGCAGAATGTGTTGGGGCGGGGGGACTAAATAATATTCTTGCACCAGGGCTCTCTGAGCATTAGATCCGCCACTGCGTGGGGGGGCGTCATTTCATTCTTGGACCCAGGCAGCACAATGTCTTGAGCCGGCCCTGCTGTCACCCTCACCACCTCCGAGTCCTGAGTCCTGACCAGCCACACAGTAACAGAGAGGCAGAGTCCTCCAGTCCAGACCCAGTGAGACTGTGTTTTTTACTGTTGTTGTCTCACTCACCGCTCACGAGGACTGGACTGGAGTGCTAAGAGCTTTAAGCTGCTTAGTTTTTTCAGTTAGTTTACTAAGTGCGCAACGCCGCCATGACTGTCACAGTGACAGTCATGGCGGCGTTGCGCACTTAGTGTCTCTGATGATTCCGATCACAGGCTCACCTCACACAGCTTCCTTGGAAGTTTATTTACTTGAGAACTTCAAGAACTTCTCTCCAATACCTCCATAATATCACCTACTTCAAGGCTCTTCCACTCCCTTCCTTTTCCTCATCACTTGTCTTCCAAGTTCTATGGAACTTGGAAGACAAGTGATGAGGAAAAGGAAGGGAGTGGAAGAGCCTTGAATTATGATATTATGGAGGTATTGGAGGAGAGAAGTTCTTGAAGTTCAAGTAAATAAACTTCCAAGGAAGCTGTGTGAGCCTGTGATCGGAATCATCAGAGACTCATGTCATCATAATTTATAATGATATAATTTATTTACTAATTCCTTCTGAGTTCTTCTATCTCTAAGTTCAAAACCTCTGCTAGTGCTTTCCTAATCTGAGTCTGACTTACTCCATTACATGCCCATGCAGGAGGCATGCACATACTCTACTTTTCAAAATGCCCCCTCTAGAAACTTGTATCACACTTGGGGCCATTAAAGGCAAAATTGTTTATATATTTCTACCACAAAATATTCTACACAGTCCATTTCAAATCAAGTTTAGCATTAGTCAGTCTGTCTCACTGGGCACCTGGCACTAATAGGACATGGATTCTGAATCCTTTTTGCTGTGTCACATCACATACTATAACAGTTACAGCAGCACTGCCACTCATCATTAAGTTCAAAATGATATTTTTTCTTCATTCTTTTGATATCCTTTGTTGAAAAGCATATCTAAATATGCTCAGTAGCTACTGAGCATATTTAGATATGATTTTCAACAAAGGATATCTGGTTTTCTTCATTCTTTTGATATCCTTTGTTGAAAATCATATCTAAATATGCTCAGTAGCTACTGAGCATATTTAGATATGCTTTTCAAAAAAGGATATCAAAAGAATGAAGAAAATCAGATATCCTTTGTTGAAATTCATATCTAAATATGCTCAATAGCTTCTAAGCATATTTAGATATGCTTTTCAACAAAGGATATCAAAAGAATGAAGAAAATCAGATATCCTTTGTTGAAAATCATATCTAAATATGCTCAGTAGATACTGAATGGTGGCTGCATATAGATATTGGCTCGCCCATGTGCAATTGCTATTTCTTCAACAAAGGATATCTAAAGAATGAAGGCGTATTCGATTCCTAGACACTGCCTCACCAGCCTCTGAAGTCACCGCACATCACTGCTACAGGCATATTAACCATGGGCTTGTAATCTTGACATTGATTTGTATTGAATATTTTTATTCTTTATTTTTTTATAATCTAGTCAAAGTGAATACTCCCAAAAACTTGCCAAAATCAACTAACATACTATCAAAACAAATTTGAGCTCATTTCAGCACCTCAGCAGTGGTTTTTATTTTGAGGAGAAAGGTAACAATTATTATTTAGCATCAAAAGTCTGCAACCAAATTGGTCATTAGGAACACTCAGAAAAGCTGTAAACACAAATTAAAAGCAGATGATATATTGCCTCATGTTGTTTTTTACTTTTTTTTTTTGCTAACAGCGAGGCTTTTGTTTATACATAGCTGTCAAAAATATATTTATTAACCAATCCACAGAAATGTGAAACATCTGCAATGAACTATCTCTTCTGTGGTGTAAATGTCAGTACGCACTCCTTGCGGGAATGGCTAACCGTTCATAAACATTGGAGAGCTGAGCTAAGGATGTTGAATTCTAAAACTACCACAAGGACTCTGTACTGTACTATGTGGTTTATACTTTTTCCCACAAATATAACATCTGGGCACCATTAACCAAGGCTTTTTGTAAACACCGGATTGAAGGTAATCAACATTCATCAGCACAGTGGTCATGATATTATTTATTTTCTGTAATCAGGCAAACAAAAGGAATATAAAACAAGATTTAAAAAAAAAAAAAAAGTGTTGAAAAATGAGTCACTAATTGTTTGGCTGAAATTGTTTTTCTAACACAATGGCTGCAGATATGATTATAGACATTCAGTTAGATTACGAGAGGAGTGGTATTTAGCACTCCCGATCGAGCATAAACAGAGCTAGAAGTCAGCTTTTTTTGTGTGCGCGTTAGGTCGTGTATTGCAAGTTAAAAAAATATTTTTTTTCGTGCGAGTGAAACCCGACGTGCACTAACTTCAGTACTAACTTCTCATCCCAATGGACTTCAATGGAGAGCACAGATGAAAAAACACTTAAAGGGCCATGATACCCACATTTTTTTCTTTCATGATTTAGAAGGATAATGCATTTTTAAACATCTTTCTAATTTACTTCTATTATCTAATTTGTTTTATTCTCTTGATATTCTTTGCTGAAAAGCATATCTAGATATGCTCAGTAGCTGCTGATTGGTTGCTGCACATAGAAGCCTCATGTGATTGGCTCACCCATGTGCATTGCTTTTTCTTCAAATAAGGATATCTAAAAAATGAAGCAAAATAAATAATAGAAGTAAATTGTAATGTTGTTTAAATTTGTATGTTCTATCTGAATCATGAAAGAAAGATTTTGGGTTTAGTGGCCCTTTAACTCTCATACGGTATCCCGACAGGAGTTGTTAATATTTCACATTCCAATGTTCTTCAAATACAGGAAAATTTTATTTTTATTTCATATATATATATATATATATATATATATATACAAAACACGGGGGTGGGGTCAGCACTCTCAGGCCGGACCGGGTACACATCCTATGACCCTGCAACATGCACAGCCCTGGGTGCAAACCAGCACTCTCAGGAAGCTGCACTGTTACCAGAGCCACAGGCAGTTAACCCCAGTCAGGCCTGGGTGCAAGGCCCAAACAGGGAAAATTACAAAAAAATATTTTAATATAAACACACAGAAAAAGTCCAGCACTCACTCACAAGCTCTCAACTAAGATAAAAAGCAGCAATGGAAGAATTAGTTACCGCATCTGGCCAAATGGGAAAAGCCCAGGTACCTCGTCAAGGTTTCTTCCAATAAACCTGGGTCCCTAACCAGCCACACAATGCAGGCTCACAATCAAACAACTGTGAAAAAAAGCAACTGTGAAAAAATGGAGGGTGCACAGGCTTATGTAATTTCCCCAAACATATACAAAACATGGGGGTGGGGTCAGCACTCTCAGGCCGGACCGGGTACACATCCTATGACCCTGCAACATGCACAGCCCTGGGTGCAAACCAGCACTCTCAGGAAGCTGCACTGTTACCAGAGCCACAGGCAGTTAACCCCAGTCAGGCCTGGGTGCAAGGCCCAAACAGGGAAAATTACAAAAAAATATTTTAATATAAACACACAGAAAAAGTCCAGCACTCACTCACAAGCTCTCAACTAAGATAAAAAGCAGCAATGGAAGAATTAGTTACCGCATCTGGCCAAATGGGAAAAGCCCAGGTACCTCGTCAAGGTTTCTTCCAATAAACCTGGGTCCCTAACCAGCCACACAATGCAGGCTCACAATCAAACAACTGTGAAAAAAAGCAACTGTGAAAAAATGGAGGGTGCACAGGCTTATGTAATTTCCCCAAACATATACAAAACACGGGGGTGGGGTCAGCACTCTCAGGCCGGACCGGGTACACATCCTATGACCCTGCAACATGCACAGCCCTGGGTGCAAACCAGCACTCTCAGGAAGCTGCACTGTTACCAGAGCCACAGGCAGTTAACCCCAGTCAGGCCTGGGTGCAAGGCCCAAACAGGGAAAATTACAAAAAAATATTTTAATATAAACACACAGAAAAAGTCCAGCACTCACTCACAAGCTCTCAACTAAGATAAAAAGCAGCAATGGAAGAATTAGTTACCGCATCTGGCCAAATGGGAAAAGCCCAGGTACCTCGTCAAGGTTTCTTCCAATAAACCTGGGTCCCTAACCAGCCACACAATGCAGGCTCACAATCAAACAACTGTGAAAAAAAGCAACTGTGAAAAAATGGAGGGTGCACAGGCTTATGTAATTTCCCCAAACATATACAAAACATTGCTGCTTTTTATCTTAGTTGAGAGCTTGTGAGTGAGTGCTGGACTTTTTCTGTGTGTTTATATTAAAATATTTTTTTGTAATTTTCCCTGTTTGGGCCTTGCACCCAGGCCTGACTGGGGTTAACTGCCTGTGGCTCTGGTAACAGTGCAGCTTCCTGAGAGTGCTGGTTTGCACCCAGGGCTGTGCATGTTGCAGGGTCATAGGATGTGTACCCGGTCCGGCCTGAGAGTGCTGACCCCACCCCCGTGTTTTGTATATGTTTGGGGAAATTACATAAGCCTGTGCACCCTCCATTTTTTCACAGTTGCTTTTTTTCACAGTTGTTTGATTGTGAGCCTGCATTGTGTGGCTGGTTAGGGACCCAGGTTTATTGGAAGAAACCTTGACGAGGTACCTGGGCTTTTCCCATTTGGCCAGATGCGGTAACTAATTCTTCCATTGCTGCTTTTTATCTTAGTTGAGAGCTTGTGAGTGAGTGCTGGACTTTTTCTGTGTGTTTATATATATATATATATATATATATATATATACAGGGAGTGCAGAATTATTAGGCAAATGAGTATTTTGACCACATCATCCTCTTTATGCATGTTGTCTTATTCCAAGCCGTATAGGCTCAAAAGCCTACTACCAATTAAGCATATTAGGTGATGTGCATCTCTGTAATGAGAAGGGGTGTGGTCTAATGACATCAACACCCTATATCAGGTGTGCATAATTATTAGGCAACTTCCTTTCCTTTGGCAAAATGGGTCAAAAGAAGGACTTCACAGGCTCAGAAAAGTCAAAAATAGTGAGATATCTTGCAGAGGGATGCAGCACTCTTAAAATTACAAAGCTTCTGAAGCGTGATCATCGAACAATCAAGCGTTTCATTCAAAATAGTCAACAGGGTCGCAAGAAGCGTGTGGAAAAACCAAGGCGCAAAATAACTGCCCATGAACTGAGAAAAGTCAAGCGTGCAGCTGCCAAGATGCCACTTGCCACCAGTTTGGCCATATTTCAGATCTGCAACATCACTGGAGTGCCCAAAAGCACAAGGTGTGCAATACTCAGAGACATGGCCAAGGTAAGAAAGGCTGAAAGACGACCACCACTGAACAAGACACACAAGATGAAACGTCAAGACTGGGCCAAGAACTATATCAAGACTGATTTTTCTAAGGTTTTATGGACTGATGAAATGAGAGTGAGTCTTGATGGGCCAGATGGATGGGCCCATGACTGGATTGGTAAAGGGCAGAGAGCTCCAGTCCGACTCAGACACCAGCAAGGTGGAGGTGGAGTACTGGTTTGGGCTGGTATCATCAAAGATGAGCTTGTGGGGCCTTTTCGGGTTGAGGATGGAGTCAAGCTCAACTCCCAGTCCTACTGCCAGTTTCTGGAAGACACCTTCTTCAAGCAGTGGTACAGGAAGAAGTCTGCATCCTTCAAGAAAAACATGATTTTCATGCAGGACAATGTTCCATCACACGCGTCCAAGTACTCCACAGCGTGGCTGGCAAGAAAGGGTATAAAAGAAGAAAATCTAATGACATGGCCTCCTTGTTCACCTTATCTGAACCCCATTGAGAACCTGTGATCCATCATCAAATGTGAGATTTACAAGGAGGGAAAACAGTACACCTCTCTGAACAGTGTCTGGGAGGCTGTGGTTGCTGCTGCACGCAATGTTGATGGTGAACAGATCAAAACACTGACAGAATCCATGTATGGCAGGCTTTTGAGTGTCCTTGCAAAGAAAGGTGGCTATATTGGTCACTGATTTGTTTTTGTTTTGTTTTTGAATGTCAGAAATGTATATTTGTGAATGTTGAGATGTTATATTGGTTTCACTGGTAAAAATAAATAATTGAAATGGGTATATATTTGTTTTTTGTTAAGTTGCCTAATAATTATGCACAGTAATAGTCACCTGCACACACAGATATCCCCCTAAAATAGCTATAACTAAAAACAAACTAAAAACTACTTCCAAAACTATTCAGCTTTGATATTAATGAGTTTTTTGGGTCATTGAGAACATGGTTGTTGTTCAGTAATAAAATTAATCCTCAAAAATACAACTTGCCTAATAATTCTGCACTCCCTGTATATATATATAAGAGATGTGCATTCACTTTCGAATGAATGCACATTTGTCATGAAAATTGGATTTTCATTTTATTTTAACATAGAATGCACTTAAAAAATGAAAGAAAGAAAAAAAAATACTGAAGAAAATCGTCAGTATTCACTTGTTTATTTAAAAAAACATTTTTTAGGGTTTAATACATACTTACCTTAACATGCTCTCCATGCTCTGGAAAACACATTAAGGTAAGTACTGTAGCTACAGGTGAACTTTTCACCTGTAGTTTAAAAACATTTACATTGGTTTTAAGGAAAACGAATGTAAATGTTTAATAAAAATTCAGGTATAGCTACTGTATATGTAAAGTAAAATATGTGTAAAGTGCTTTGGGTTTCACACTGTCGGTCTAACGCATTGTCAGTTAGCATGCATGAAGAATTAGTTATCTGAAGGTGCATTATGTAAATATTAAATATAAAATATTGAATAAAATATTAATAATAATTAGATATATAGGGGTATATTTTTTAAACCCCAGGCGCTATAGCGAATCATGTCTGCCCTGCATCGCTAAATGCCGTCAGCATACGCTGTCGGCATTTAACATTGCACAACCAGTTCTAGTGAACTGCTTGTGCAATGCTGCCCTTGCAGATATGCGGCCAATCAGCCGCTAGCAGGGGGTGTCAATCAACCTGATCGTATACCATTGGGCGGATTGCTGTCCGCCGCCTCAGAGCTGGCAGACGAGTTAAGGAGCAGCGGTCTTAAGACCGCTGCTTCTTAAGTCCTGTTTCCAGCGAGACTGAAGGCTCGCGCGGAAACAGAGGCATTGGGGCCGATACAGAGCTTATTAAATCGGCCCCATTGTCTATTGATTTTATAGAATATTTTAGTACATCTAAAATAATTAGTGACATTAAAGGGTCAGTCTACTCCAGAATTTGTATTGTTTAAAAAGATAGATAATCCCTTTATTATCCATTCCCCAGTTTTGCATAACGAACACCGCTATATTAATATATGTTTTACCTCTGTGATTACCTTATATCTAAGCCTCTGCAAACTGCCCCATTATCTCAGATCTTTTGACAGACATACATTGTAGCCAAACAGTGTTGACTCATAAATAACTCCACGGGAGTGAGCACAATGTTACCTATATGACACACATGAACTAGCACTGTCTAACTGTGAAAAGCTGTCAAAATGACCTGAGATAAGAGGTAGCCTTCAAAGGCTTAGACATTAGCATAAGAGTATGAAACAAATCTTAACCACATTGGTTCAGAATTTCAAATGTGTACACAGCATTCTAACGTGTTTTGTGTAATAGTATTTCTAATCTTATCTTTAAAGGGACAGTCTACACCAAAAATGTTCTTATTTAAAAAGATAGATAATCCCTTTATTACCCAATCCCCGTTTTTGCATAACCAACACAGTTATATTAATATACTTTTTACCTCTGTGATTACCTTGTATCTAAGCCTCTGCAGACTGCCTCATTATCTAAGTGCCTTTGACAGACATGCAGTGTAGTCAATCAGCGAAGACTCCTAAATAACTTCACGGGAGTGAGCTCAATGTTATCTATATAACACATGTGAACTAGCACAGTCTAACTGTTAAAAACTTTCAAAATGCTCTGAGCTAGGAGGCGGTTTTCAACTGTTTAGAAATCAGTTTGAGCCTAGCTAGGTTTAGCTTTTCAAAAATACCAGCAAGGGAACAAAGCAAATTTGATGATAAAAGTAAATTGGAAAGTTGTTTAAAATTGCATGCCCTATCTGAATCATGAAAGTTTAGTTTTGACTTTACTGTCCCTTTAAATGTAATATTTTTTTTTCCAATAGTTTTTATTGAGTGATAAGAGTTATACACAATATTAATGACATTTTTCTTATCGTGTACATCGTTCATATACATAGTAATATTGCAAAGGAAAAGGTGTACATTCATCAATGATTATAAATCACAAATATTTGAAAACATTATCTGCTCCACAATATTTTTGAAAGACATGAGATAAAATTATTTGTTTCCTAATGCTTGTATGGATGGAACCATGGGTATTTTTCAAGGGTTCTTAGAGAGGGGGGGATAGCGAGCTTGTTAGTGAGTAGGGAATGGATTTAAAATGGTGTATTCCTCCCATAGGAAGGAAATGGATAAGTAATCATCTAACCTTTTAGAGATAACATAATGGTATTTTTCTAACAATATTGTGGTGGACACTAAATTTTTCAATGCCCCAAGTGTAGGTGGATCATTCCGTTTCCAATTTTGGGGAATCAGTCATTTTGCACTATTCACCATTATATATAGCAAATGGAGTCCCAGTTTACATTGGACCCTGGGGAATTTGTTAAACAAGATAGTGACGGGATCGTTTGGCAGTGTTATCCCAATAACTTTCTGTATTTCCGCAATTATTGCAGACCAATAAGGGGCTATAAGATGGCATTCCCACCAGATATGTAGAAAAGTACCTTGGTTCCCGCAGGCCCTCCAACAGTCTGAAGATGTATTTTTAAAAATAATTGCAAGTCTAGTTGGCGTAAGATACCATCTGCATTGGAGCTTAATATTCATCTCTAATATTTGTATAGAGGATGTGTGTTTCGTCATATTTTTAAATATCTGAGACCAATCTTTTTGTGTAGGAGGAGTTTGCAATTCCGCTGCGCATTTGGTTGTGTATGACAGTAGCTTCCTAGAGTAATGTGTAAGGAGTAATTTGTTATTCAGGGATAAGATTACTTTTGTAGGTAAAATGATATAGCATAGAATCTCAAAAGCTTTAAGTGGTCTTACTATGGGGATTTTTTCCAGGTGGTTGTTACTATAATGTGTGAGTTGTTGGTACCGGAACCAGTGATAGAAAACTCCCTCATGATAATCTTGAAGTTCAGCTCTCGGTTTTATTCTATCATTTTGTAGGATATCGTAACAGGAAGCATTTGCAGAGAGAGATTTAATGGGTGTCTGAGTGGGGCAGGTGGAATCGTTAAATTTGGGTTATTGAATAGTGGGGTTAATAGGGAGGTGAGCATAGAAATAGTGGGTATCTTTATGTGGTGTTTGTCACATATTCTATATGTTTCTACTGTTAGTTTTGAAAGGTTTTGGCCTAATTGCCATTGGGAAGGTGGGAGCCAGCAGCTGCCTCCCAATTGTGGCACATTTGCCAGAGTGTGTTAAAGAGTGACCCACTCCTTGTGTGAGGAGCTCTTACTCCAGTCTACTATTCGTGTGAGAAATCCCGCCCATCTATAATATTGTAAATGTGGAACACCCAACCCTCTCTTATCTTTCATTCAATACATAGTAGATTTCGCTATTCTTTGCCTTTCATTTTTCCATATATATGTATTGATTAGTTGTTGTAAAGCAATTATTTGGGAGTCGGGAATATTTATTGGAATTGTTTGGAAAATGTATAGGATTTTTGGTAAGATTGACATCTTACCCGCGTTGATCCTACCTATCCATTATAAAGTTTTGTTGTGCCAGGATTGTAATTCTTGTTGTACATTTTTACTAAGTGTAGAGTAATTAAGTGTGAGTAGAGTTTGTGGATTGTTTACTCCTAAATATTTTATGGAGTTCTTTTGGTATTTAAATTCATATTCATATTCTATTTTTTAAATAATTGCTTACGTGAGGGCTATACTCATAAATTATGATTTACTCGCATTGATTTTTAAGTTGGAGTATTTACTATATGTTGCTAGTTCTTTCATGAGGAAGGGAGTGGAGCAGATGGGTCGGAAATAGTGAGAAGTATGTCATCCACGTAGAGAGTCATTTTATAAACCGAGGTGCCAATTTGGATGCCCCTTATATTATCATTCTGTCTAATTTTTGTTGCCAAGACCTCCATGGCCAATACAAACAGGAGTGGTGATAGTGAGCAACCCTGCGTGTACCATTGTGAATGGGTAGCAGTGATGAGAGGGCATTGTTCAGTGAGATCTTGGTGCTAGGCTGGCTATATAGGTCGAATATTTTTGTGACAAAGATGTCTGGAAGTCCGAATTGAAATAGTGCCTGTATAAGGAGGCCTATCGAAGGATTTTCCGCATCCATTGATGCAAAAATAGAAGGGATTTGATGGGAGGATGCGTATTCAATTAAGGAGAGGATTTTAGTGGTGTTGTCATGTGCTTCTCGACCTGGGGTAAATCCTGCTTGATTTATATTGATCAAATATGGGAGGAGTTTGTTTAGTCTTGAAACCAATATTTTAGCATAGACCTTTACATCTACATTCAACAATAAGATGGGCCTAAAATTGGGGGGACAATCTGGTTTAGGTAGGACAAATATGTGGGCCTCCTGCATGGTGGATGGGAAGTGGGTGGTGGAGGAAGTGTGATGGAACATGTGTAACATATGGGGGAGTAAGAGTGGTAGAAAGGTTTGATAATATTTGACCGAAAGACCATCCGGTCCCAGACATTTCCCGGTGTTAAGTTGTTTTATGGCAAATGCAATCTCTGATTGGGATATTGGGGATTATAATAAATCCTTTCTCTGGTTATCTGTGATCTGAGGCAGATTGCATGATAGTAAGTATTCTATTTCTGTGCTCTTTTGTGGGATTATATTATATAGTTTAGAATAATATTTGTGAAATTGCCTTAAGATCTCAGGGGTGGTCCTTACTAATTTTTTTTTTCTTTTGTGATTCAGATAGAGCATGAAATTTTAAGCAACTTTCTAATTTACTCCTATTATCAATTTTTCTTCGTTCTCTTGCTATCTTTATTTGAAAAGAAGGTATCTAAGCTATTTTTTGGTTCAGACCAAGGAGAGCAGTTGTTTATTGGTCGTTTAAATTAATCCACCAATCAGCAAGAACCAAAAATGGGCCGGCATCTAAACTTACATTCTTGCTTTTCATATACAGATACCAAGATAATTAAAAAATTTGATAATAGGAGTAAATTAGAAAGTTGCTTAAAATTACATGCTCTATCTGAATCACAAAAGAAAAAATTTGGGTTCAGTGTCCCTTTAAGATCATGTATGCATGATTTGAGCCTTTTCCATTTAAGAGCACAAGCCAGAAGCTTGCATGCTCTATTCCCTTCGTAAAAGAAGAGTTGTCTAGTTTTTATATGGGATTTTTGATATTCAATGGATAAGTTTTCATTAAGTTGTTTGCATAGGTCCATTATTTCTGCTAAGATCTGAGTGTTAGAGGAGTCTTGTTTATGGCTGTATTCTGGGTCAGGTTAGATGTTGGTGTGTTGTATGTTTGTTTAGTTATCTTTTGTAAATGGGATTTAAGCTTAATTAGTTCCCCGCTTACAGTGCATTTATGAGCCTCCCAGAGAGTGTAGGGATCAGAGACTGAGGCCTCTAGTTATCAAGCCATCAACCTCAAATACGCTGGAATTCCGCAGTGTATTTGTGGCGAGGCTGATTCGCCTAAGTTATCAAGCCCTGCTGCCCGGCAAAAGTAGAATTTTGTGACGTAAGCTTCGATCCGCCGGACTCAGTCCGACACAGATCGATTCTTACGTCACTCCAGATGTTCCGAACGCAAGTTCGGCACAATTTGACTACTTTTGGTAGTTATCAAATAACTAGCAGGTACGCTCGGCACTTTTCCGGCCCAGCGTACCTGGTTTTCGATCCCATAGGAATCAATGGGAGTCTGACCATAGCAAAAGTTCATATTCGCTGCTGCCCGACATCCCATTGATTCCTATGGGAAACGTCTGCACCTAACACCCTAACATGTACCCCGAGTCTAAACACCCCTAATCTGCCCCCCCTACATCGCCGCAACTAAATAAATGTATTACCCCCTAAACCGCCGCTCCCGGAGCCCACCGCCACTTTAATAAACTTATTAACCCCTAAACCGCCACTCCCAGACCCCGCCACCACCTACATAATACCTATTAACCCCTATCCTGCCCCCCTATACCGCCGCCACCTATAATAATACCTATTAACCCCTATCCTGCCGATCCCGTACCCTGCCGCAACTAAATAAATTGTTTAACCCCTAAACCGCCACTCCAGGACCCCGCCGCAACCTATATTAAACTTATTAACCCCTAATCTGCCCCCCCTACACCGTCGCCACCTATAATAAATTTATTAACCCCTATCCTGCCCCCCCTATACCGCCGCCATCTATATTAAACTAATTAACCCCTAAACCTAAGTCTAACCCTAACCCTAACACCCCCCTAACTTAAATATTATTTTAATAAATATAAATAAAATTACTATTATTAACTAAATTAATCCTATTTAAAACTAAATACTTACCTATAAAATAAACCCTAATATAGCTACAATATAACTAATAATTATATTGTAGCTATTTTAGGATTTATTTTTATTTTTCAGGGAAATTTAAATTTATTTTAACTAGGCACAATAGCTATTAAATAGTTATTAACTATTTAATAGCTACCTATTTAAAATAAAGACAAATTTACCTGTAAAATAAAAACTAACCTAAGTTACAATTACACCTAACACTACACTATCATTAACTAAATTATTCCTATTTAAAACTAAATACTTACCTGTAAAATACACCCTAAGATACCTACAATGTAATTAATAATTACATTGTAGCTATTTTAGGATTTATATTTATTTTACAGGTAACTTTGTATTTATATTAACTAGGTAGAATAGTTATTAAATAGTTATTAACTATTTAATAGCTACCTAGCTAAAAGAAATACAAAATTACCTGTAAAATAATCCTAACCTAAGTTACAATTAAACCTAACACTACACTATCATTAAATAAATTAAATTAATTAACTACAAACACCTACAATTAAATACAATTAAATAAACTAACTAAAGTACAAAAATTAAAAAAAACTAAGTTACAAAAAATAAAAAAATATTACAAGATTTTTAAGCTAATTACACCTAATCTAAGCCCCCTAATAAAATAGCAAAGCCCCCCAAAATAAAAAAAATGCCCTACCCTATTCTAAATGACGAAAGTTAACAGCTCTATTACCTTACCAGCCCTTAAAAGGGCCTTTTGCGGGGCATGCCCCAAAGAAATCAGCTCTTTTGCCTGTAAAAAAAAACACAATACCACCCCCCAACATTACAACCCACCACCCACATATCCCTAATCTAACCCAAACCCCCCTTAAATAAACCTAACACTACCCCCCTGAAGATCATCCTACCTTTAGCCGTCTTCAGCCAGCCGACCACCGATGGAACAGAAGAGGACATCTGCAGCGGTCAAAGTCTTCATCCAAGGGGCGCCGAAGAGGTCTTCCATCCGATAGAAGTCTTCATCCAGGCGGCGTCTTCAATCTTCATCCATCCGGAGCGGAACCATCTTCAAAGCAGCCGATGCGGAGCCATCTTCATCCACCGACGCCTAATCGCTGAATGAATATTCCTTTAAGTGACGTCATCCAAGATAGGATTCTATCAGCCAATCAGAATTAAGGTAGGAAAAATCTGATTGGCTGATCCAATCAGCCAATCAGATTGAGCTCACATTCTATTGGCTGATCGGAACATCCAATAGAATGCAAGCTCAATCTGATTGGCTGATTGGATCAGCCAATCGGATTGAACTTGAATCTGATTGGCTGATTGGATCAGCCAATCAGATTTTTCCTACCTTAATTCCGATTGGCTGATAGAATCCTATCAGCCAATCGGAATTCAAGGGACGCCATCTTGGATGACGTCACTTAAAGGAATATTCATTCGGCGAGTAGGCGTCGGTGGATGAAGATGGCTCCGCGTCAGCTGCTTTGAAAATGGCTCCGCTCCGGATGGATGAAGTTTAAAGATGCCGCCTGGATGAAGACTTCTATCGGATGAAAGACCTCTTCAGCGCCCCTTGGATAAAGACTTCGACAGCTGCAGATGTCCTCTTCTGTTCCATCGGTGGTCGGCTGGCTGAAGACGGCTAAAGGTAGGATGATCTTCAGGGGGGGTAGTGTTAGGTTTATTTAAGGGGGGTTTGGGTTAGAGTAGGGGTATGTGGGTGGTGGGTTGTAATGTTGAGGGGTGGTATTGTGTTTTTTTAACATGCAAAAGAGCTGATTTCTTTGGGGCATGCCCCGCAAAAGGCCCTTTTAAGGGCTGGTAAGGTAATAGAGCTGTTAACTTTCGTAATTTAGAATAGGGTAGGGCATTTTTTTATTTCCGGGGGCTTTGTTATTTTATTAGGGGGCTAAGATTAGGTGTAATTAGCTTAAAAATCTTGTAATATTGTTTTATTTTTTGTAACTTAGTTTTTTTTATTTTTTGTACTTTAGTTAGTTTATTTAATTGTATTTAATTGTAGGTATTTGTAGATAATTAATTTAATTTATTTAATGATAGTGTAGTGTTAGGTTTAATTGTAACTTAGGTTAGGATTTATTTTACAGGTAATTTTGTATTTCTTTTAGCTAGGTGGTTATTAAATAGTTAATAACTATTTAATAACTATTCTACCTAGTTAAAATGCATACAAAGTTACCTGTAAAATAAATATAAATCCTAAAATAGCTACAATGTAATTATTAATTACATTGTAGCTATCTTAGGGTTTATTTTACAGGTAAGTATTTAGTTTTAAATAGGAATAATTTATTGAATGATAGTGTAGTGTTAGGTGTAATTGTAACTTAGGTTAGTTTTTATTTTACAGGTAAATTTGTCTTTATTTTAACTAGGTAGCTATTAAATAGTTAATACATTTAATAGCTATTGTGCCTAGTTAAAATAAATTGAAATTTCCCTGTAAAATAAAAATAAATCCTAAAATAGCTACAATATAATTATTAGTTATGTTGTAGCTATATTAGGCTTTATTTTATAGGTAAGTATTTAGTTTTAAATAGGATTAATTTAGTTAATAAGAGTAATAATTATTTAGATTTATTTAATTAATATTTAACTTAGGGGGGTGTAAGGGTTAGACTTAGGTTTAGGGGTTAATAATTTTATTATAGGTTGCGGCGGTATAGGGGGGGTTAGGATAGGGGTTAATAAATTTATTATAGGTGGCGACGGTGTAGGGGGGGCAGATTAGCGGTTAATAAATTTAATATAGGTTGCGGCGGGGTCCGGGGGCGGCGGTTTAGGGGTTAAACAATTTATTTAGTTGTGGCGGGGTACGGGATTGGCAGGATAGGGGTTAATAAATTTATTATAGGTGGCGGCAGTATAGGGGGGGCAGGATATGGGTTAATAGGTATTATGTAGGTGGTGGCGGGGTCCGGGAGTGGCGGTTTAGCGGTGAATCAGTTTATTAGAGTGGCGGTGGGCTCTGGGAGCGGCGGTTTAGGGGTTAATACATTTATTGTAGTTGCGGCGGGGTCTAGGAGCGGCGGTTTAGGGGTTAATAACTTTAGTTACGGGGGGCTCCGAGGGTGCCAGTATAGGGGGTAGAACAGTGTAGTTTAGTGTGGGTGCTTAGTGACAGCTTATCAATAAAGCTGGGAAAACGCAGAAGAGCAGCAAGATCGGATGAGTGATAACTATCACAGTCCGCTGCTCATCGCCCCGTACTTGGTGCGCGGCTTTTTGACAGCTTTATTGATAACTTTGGCGAGCGTATTCAGGTCCGCGTCGGCGATGTGAGGCGAGCTTAGGCGGGCGTATTGGGGCCGGCGATGGCAGGTAAGTAGACACGTTGATAACTAGAGGCCTGAGTTTATGTTGAATGCAAAGTATTCAGTTACAGTTTTGTTTATTTTCTCTAGAATTATAGTATTGCTTAAAAGAGAATTGTCAATTCTCCAGTTTAGGTGGCTCTGGTTAGTGTCTGGGTGTACAAACCAGCATATGTCATATAAATTATTGTCTTTGAGGGCTTTAGTTTAGATGACTCCGGTTAGTGTCTGGCCAGAAAAACTTTACCTCCACCGCAGAGTGGTCTGATCAAGTTGTCGGTGATATAACTGAAGTGTTGATCAGCGAGAGGCCTTCCTGGTTTGTTAGCAGTCCCTTTTGTCAGGGTGTATAAACCGCCATATGTCATATAAATTATTGTCTTTGAGGGCTTTCCAGATAAAGTTAGTGGTTTTCTTTGAGATCATGGATTTGAAACATCTAATTTTGGGTCTAGTGGGAAAATAAAGTCCCCTTCCATGAGCACTATCCCTTTCGATAGATCTAAATATTTGCAAAATAGCAACTTAAAGAAAGGGATGTGGTGTGTAATAGGGGCATATTCATTCAGTAATGTTATATGTTTTCCAAATAGCAGTCCTGTTAGTCCCAGGAATCTGCCATCATTGTCTCTGTCTAATTTATGAAGTGTAAATGGTATGTTTTTACTGATAAGGATGCTTACACCTCTTTTCTTTACCCCAGCTGAGCTATGGTAATTTTGGGTGTAATGGGTTCCAAAGTATTTGGGTTCCTTATGTTTTTTAAAATGAGTCTCTTGCAGGAAGAGTATGTCTGCCCCTTGTTTAGCTAAATCAAATAATGCCTTATGCCTTTTGCTGGGGAAGTTAAGTCCTTTGACATTTTGAGTGGCAAGTTACAGTTTACGGGGATTAGGTTCCATATTAAATGTCTAGTTAGTATGAGCTCAACTGTAATATTTGTGTATGTGGAGCGAAGCAAAACCATGAATGCAACAAGGTACAACAATAAACCATGTGTTTAAAACAAACAAACATATCAGAACCAGGCAAAAATGGCCTGTAATGGTGATGTGCATGGGTCCATCCGCTCCAACATTATTCTGAAAAAAATTGTGGGGGGGGGGAACATAATGGCGGCTATCTTTATCTCAGTTAAATGCTATTAGAGACATTGGCCTCTATTTATCAAGCTGTCAACCACAAATACGCTGGCATTCTGCAGCGCATTTGTAGCGAGTCTGATTCGCCTTAGTTATCAAAGGCTAGAGACTGGCAAAAGTAGAATTTTATGACGTAACATACGATCCGCCGGACTCAGTCCGACACAGATCGATGGTTACATCACTCCAGATGTTCCGAATGCAAGTTTGGCACAATCTGACTACTTTTGGAAGTTATCAAGATCCTACCAGGTACGCTCGCCACTTTTCCGGCCCAGCGGATCAGCCAATAGGATTGAACTTCAATCCTATTGGCTGATTGCATCAGCCAATAGGATTTTTCCTACCTTAATTCCGATTGGCTGATAGAATCCTATCAGCCAATCGGAATTCAAGGGACGCCATCTTGGATGATGTCATTTAAAGGAACCTTCATTCTTCGTTAGGACGTCGATGGAAGAGGATGCTCCGCTCCGGATGGATGAATATAGAAGATGCCGCCTGGATGAAGTTTTCTTCCCATCTGGAGGTCCTCTTCTGCCCGGCTGGGTGAAGACGTCTCAAGGTAGGGTGATCTTCAGGGGGTTAGTGTTAGGTTTTTTTAATGGGGGTTTGGGTGGGTTTTAGAGTAGGGTTGGTTGTGTGGGTGGTGGGTTGTAATGTTGGGGGGGTATTGTATTTCTTTTTTTACAGGTAAAAGAGCTGATTACTTTGGGGCAATGCCCTGCAAAAGGCCCTTTTAAGGGCTATTTGTAATTTAGTATAGGGTAGGGAATTTTATTATTTTGGGGGACTTTTTTATTTTATTGGTGGGATTAGAGTAGGTGTAATTAGTTTAAAATTCTTGTATTTTTTTTTTTATTTTCTGTAATTTAGTGTTTGTTTTTTTGTACTTTAGTTAGTTTTATTTAATTGTAGTTAATTTATTTAATTTATTTAATTATAGTGTAGTGTTAGGTGTAATGTAACTTAGGTTAGGTTTTATTTTACAGGTAAATTTGTCTTTATTTTAACTAGGTAGTTATTAAATAGTTAATAACTATTTAATAACTATTATACCTAGTTAAAATAAATACAAAGTTGCCTGTAAAATAAAAATAAATCCTAAAATAGCTACAATGTAATTATTAATTATATTGTAGCTATCTTACGGCTAGATTTAGAGTTTTGTCGGTAAGGACCCGCGTAGCTAACGCCGGCTTTTTTCTGGCCGCACCAAAAAAATAACTCTGGTATTGAGAGTCCACATAAAGGCTGCGTTAGGCTCCAAAAAAGGAGCGTAGAGCATATTTAACGCAGCTTCAACTCTCGATACCAGAGTTGCTTACGGACGCGGCCAGCCTCAAAAACGTGCTTGTGCACGATTCCCCCATAGGAAACAATGGGGCTGTTTGAGCTGAAAAAAAAACACCTGCAAAAAAGCCGCGTTCAGCTCCTAATGCAGCCCCATTGTTTGCTATGGGGAAACACTTCCTACGTCTGCACCTAACACCCTAACATGTACCCCGAGTCTAAACACCCCTAGCCTTACACTTATTAACCCCTAATCTGCCGCCCCCGCTATCGCTGACCCCTGCATATTATTTTTAACCCCTAATCTGCCGCTCCGTAAACCGCCGCTACTTACATTATCCTTATGTACCCCTAATCTGCTGCCCCTAACACCGCCGACCCCTATATTATATTTATTAACCCCTAATCTGCCCCCCACAACGTCGCCTCCACCTGCCTACACTTATTAACCCCTAATCTGCCGACCGGACCGCACCGCTATCATAATAAAGTTATTAACCCCTAATCCGCCTCACTAACCCTATAATAAATAGTATTAACCCCTAATCTGCCCTCCCTAACATCACCGACAGCTAACTTCAATTATTAACCCCTAATCTGCCGACTGGAGCTCACCGCTATTCTAATAAATGTATTAACCCCTAAAGCTAAGTCTAACCCTAACACTAACACCCCCCTAAGTTAAATATAATTTTAATCTAACAAAATTAATTAACTCTTATTAAATAAATTATTCCTATTTAAAGCTAAATACTTACCTGTAAAATAAATCCTAATATAGCTACAATTTAAATTATAATTATATTATAGCTATTTTAGGATTAATATTTATTTTACAGGTAACTTTGTATTTATTTTAACCAGGTACAATAGCTATTAAATAGTTAAGAACTATTTAATAGCTAAAATAGTTCAAATAATTACAAAATTACCTGTAAAATAAATCCTAACCTAAGTTACAATTAAACCTAACACTACACTATCAATAAATTAATTAAATAAAATACTTATAATTATCTACAATTAAACCTAACACTACACTATCAATAAATAAATTAAATACAATACCTACAAATAACTACAATGAAATAAACTATCTAAAGTACAAAAAATAAAAAAGAACTAAGTTACAAAAAATAAAAAAATATTTACAAACATAAGAAAAATATTACAACAATTTTAAACTAATTACACCTACTCTAAGCCCCCTAATAAAATAACAAAGCCCCCCAAAATAAAAAAAATGCCCTACCCTATTCTAAATTACTAAAGTTCAAAGCTCTTTTACCTTACCAGCCCTGAACAGGGCCCTTTGCGGGGCATGCCCCAAGAAGTTCAGCTCTTTTGCCTGTAAAAAAAACATACAATACCCCCCCCCCCAACATTACAACCCACCACCCACATACCCCTAATCTAACCCAAACCCCCCTTAAATAAACCTAACACTAAGCCCCTGAAGATCTTCCTACCTTATCTTCACCATACCAGGTTCACCGATCGATCCAGAAGAGCTCCTCCGATGTCCTGATCCAAGCCCAAGCGGGGGGCTGAAGAGGTCCATGATCCGGCTGAAGTCATCATCCAAGCGGGAGCTGAAGAGGTCCATGATCCGGCTGAAGTCTTCATCCAAGCGGGAGCTGAAGAGGTTCATGATCCGGATGAAGTCTTCTATCAACGGCATCTTCAATCTTCTTTCTTCGGGAGCCATCATCTTCCATCCGACGCGGAACATCCTCTTCTCCCGATGCCTACTAGCCGAATGACGGTTCCTTTAAATGACGTCATCCATTCTGATCAGAAGCCAATCAGAATATTCCTACCTTAATTCCGATTGGCTGATAGAATCCTATCAGCCAATCGGAATTCGAGGGACGCCATCTTGGATGACATCATTTAAAGGAACTGTCATTCGTCGTTCAGTCGTCGGCCAGGATGGATGTTCCGCGTCGGAGGTCTTCAGGATCCTGCCGCTCCGCTCCGGATGGATGACGATAGAAGATCCCGCTTAGATGAAGACTTCAATCGGATGGAAGACCTCTTCTGCCCCGCTTGGATGAAGACTTCTACCGGATGGAGGACCTCTTCTTGCTCCGCTTGGATGAAGAATTTGGCTTGGCTGGGTGAAGACGACTCAAGGTAGGGAGATCTTCAGGGGCTTAGTGTTAGGTTTATTTAAGGGGGGTTTGGGTTAGATTAGGGGTATGTGGGTGGTGGGTTGTAATGTTGGGGGGGTATTGTATGGTTTTTTTTACAGGCAAAAGAGCTGAACTTCTTGGGGCATGCCCTGCAAAGGGCCCTGTTCAGGGCTGGTAAGGTAAAAGAGCTTTGAACTTTAGTAATCTAGAATAGGGTAGGGCATTTTTTTATTTTGGGGGGCTTTGTTATTTTATTAGGGGGCTTAGAGTAGGTGTAATTAGTTTAAAATTGTTGTAATATTTTTCTTATGTTTGTAAATATTTTTTTATTTTTTGTACTTTAGTTAGTTTATTTCATTGTAGTTATTTGTAGGTATTGTATTTAATTAATTTATTGATAGTGTAGTGTTAGGTTTAATTGTAGCGGTGCGGTCCGCTCGGCAGATTAGGGGTTAATAAGTGTAGGCAGGTGGAGGCGACGTTGAGGGGGGCAGATTAGGGGTTAATAAATATAATATAGGGGTCGGCGGTGTTAGGGGCAGCAGATTAGGGGTACATAAGTATAACGTAGGTGGCGGTCAGCAGATTAGGGGTTAAAAAAATTTAATCGAGTGGCGGCGATGTGGGGGGACCTCGTTTTAGGGGTACATAGGTAGTTTATGGGTGTTAGTGTACTTTAGAGTACAGTAGTTAAGAGCTTTATGAACCGGCGTTAGCCCAGAAAGCTCTTAACTACTGACTTTTTTCTGCGGCTGGAGTTTTGTCGTTAGAGTTCTAACGCTCACTTCAGACATGACTCTTAATACCGGAGTTAGAAAAATCCCATTGAAAAGATAGGATACACAATTTACGTAAGGGGATCTGCGGTATGGAAAAGTCGCGGCTGAAAAGTGAGCGTTAGACCCTTTTTTTAATGACTCCAAATACCGGAGGTAGCCTAAAACCAGCGTTAGGAGCCTCTAACGCTGGTTTTCACGGCTACCGCCCAACTCTAAATCTAGGCCTTAGGGTTTATTTTATAGGTATTTAGTTTTAAATAGGAATAATTTAGTTAATAATAGTAATATTTATTTAGATTTATTTAAATTATATTTATGTTAGGGGATGTTAGGGTTAGGGTTAGACTTAGGTTTAAGGGTTAATAACTTTATTATAGTGGCGGCGGTGTATGGGGGGCAGGATAGGGGTTAATATGTATAATGTAGGTGGCAGCGGGCTCCCGGAGTGGCGGTTTAGGGGTTAAACATTTTATTTAGCTGCAGCGGGCTCCGGGAGCGGCGGTTTAGGGGTTAAACAATTTATTTAGTTGCGGCGGGGTTTGGGATCGGCAGGATAGGGGTTAATAACTTTATGTAGGTGGCGGCGGTATAGGGGGCGGCAGATTAGGGGTTAATAGGTATAATGTAGGTGGCGGCGGGGTCCGGGAGTGGCGGTTTAGGGGTTAATATATTTATTATAGTTGCGGCGGAGTCCGGGAGCGGCGGTTTAGGGGTTAATAAGTGTATTTTGTTGCGGGAGGCTCCGGGAGCGGCGGTTTAGGGGGTAAAACTGTATAGTATAGTGTGGGTGCTTAGTGACAGTATAGCAAGAAAGCTGCGAATAACCCGAATAGCAGTGAGATCAATGACTGTTAGTTAACAACAGTCCCCTGCTCATCGCCCCGTATTTTGTGCGCGGTTTTTTGACAGCTTTCTTGATAAATTTGGCAAACATATTCAGGTCTGCGGCGGCGATGTTAGGCGAACTTAGGCGAGCGTATTGGGGCCGTCGAATGCAGGTAAGTAGACAGCTTGATAAATAGAGGCCATTATATAGACAACATTACTTACAGTCTCACCACAAGTTTCTGGAATTTTTAGAATTCGGATGAAGGATATGTGTGAGTCCTTGTTTCAGTTAGGCGCATTTCGCACCTATTATAAAAACAGTTTTCTTCTAGGCTTTGCTGGATAAATGTTCCTTAAGGGGGAGGTCAGAAAACCAATGTATCTTCCCTTCAGTTAACGACCAAAGTTTGGTCTTGGAGATCTGGGTCCAGTTGTCCTCGGAGTCTTTGGGTCCTGGGCTTGTAGAGAAGAGCTTGTAGTTCTTTTTTGTTGGTTGTTCACCATTGTCCATTTTTGAAGTGAAGTGGAAGGCATGTGATCTTGTGCGGTCGGTGTGTCTGAATCCTGATGAAGGGTCTATGGTGCTTCAATATTTAAAGCCCTGCAGAAGTCGTCAATCTCTGAGGTATCCTTGCAAATAAATTTTTTGTCCTCATGGATGACTAAAAGTTGAGTTGGGAAACCCCACCGGTCAGGGATTCTCTTGAGGCGCAACAGTTACATTAGAGGACTGAAATCTCTTCTTTGTTGCAAAGTTCTTTGTGAGAGGTCAGCAAAAAACTGCAAGACTGTTCCTCTAAACCTAATTGGTTGGTTCTTTCGGGATAGGCCTAGTAATTCTTCTTTATGGCAAACGATTTTAAATTTAATTATGATGTCCCTTGGGGGAGCTGAGTCTGGTGGCTTCAGGTGTAAAGCTCTGTGGGCTCTATCCAACGGGATGGATTCAGATGAGTTGGCCCCCTTTAAGTGTGTGAAAAAGCCTAGTAAGTAGGTAGGAAGGTGTTTAGATAAGACTGATTCTGGCACCCCTCGAATGCGAAGATTCTTCCTGCGACTCCTTTTTTCTAGGTTATCAAGTTTATGTAAGGTTTCCAGCAAATGTTGTTGTGATTCATAGCGTAACTGTAATTAATTAAATTCCTCCCTCATGGAGTCATTGCCGTCTTCCAGCATAGACATCTTGTTCTAAGTCTGCTAGTTCCTCTCTCATGCATGCACGGACAAAATCTGCAATATCCTATTTGGATGGGAGAGAGGAGAGTACTTCTGCAGGGATTTGTAGTATTTCTGATGTTGCATGTTCTGTAATCTGAGGTATATCAGAAGTTGCTGCAATAGCTGCAGAATTTGGAGATGTTTGTCCCATAGAGGCCGAATTATCAAGTGTCTGTTGGACCTGATCCGACAGTGCGGATCAGGTCCGACAGACATCGCTGAATGTGGAGAGCAATACGCTCTCCGTATTCAACATTGCACCAGCAGCTCACAAGAGCTGCTGGTGCAACACCGCCCCCTGCAGATTCACGGCCAATCGGCCGCCAGCAGGGAGGTGTCAATCAACCCGATCGTACTCGATCGGGTGGAATTGTGGCGATTCCTGCCCACCTCATCAGAGCAGGCAGACAGGGTTATGGAGCAGCCAAACTTGTGTTTCTGGCGAGTCTGAAGACTCGCCAGAAACACGGGCCCTCAAGCTCCGTACTGAGCTTGATAAATGGGCCTCATAGTGTTAAAATAAGATGTGACAGATTGGCTTTTGTTCGCCTGAGATTTTGTTGCTCTATTTTGTTTAGGTTTCTGTTTAGAGGCCATTGTGACTAGAGAATAAATGCTTGGATACTCTGTCAGATATAATCCAAAGGTATTATGCAGCTTTTAGTAGAGGCAGTGACTTTACTAAAGTGCTGTCTGCAATTTGTTGTATGAGTAAAGGCAGTATCACATATGTATAGCAAGCTCTCTTTTTGTTACGCCACGCTTGTGCAGGTTAGGGATTTTAGGCATTAATTGCGATTTTCAGGCATTTAATCCTAATTCTGTTTTGCATCGATGACTGGAGAACCCTCCCTGAGTGACCTTTCCCAATCCTTTCTGTTATTATATTCCCTTTAACAATGGTTGTTGCTTCTTATTTTAACTTTAATATAGGTTGGGCTGCAGTATCTAGGCTGTTATCCGACCGAGTAACATTTTGTAAAGTTAGCCTTTAGCCAGGAAAAACTTGAGGGGTTCCTCCTTTGCCTCTTACCCTTGACGATCTGGCCCAGTGGTATGGCCAGTTGAGAATATAGACACCGCTCGTGTGCCGGCCGTAAACTTGTGGTCCATGGAATACCGCTTGTGATACAAGGCCCTAAACAGTGATGAGAGCGATTACGGCATTTTTCCAGCTTACTGCTGTATAGATTTTGTTCCTCCTTGTCTCCGATGTACCAGGTCATGCTAGGACAGCTTAATCCCTCGTAGCCTGTGCGAGTTTGAGCATTTGGTCTCTTTCTTTAAGTTATTAGTCATTGCGCCATCAGTGGAGCTCCAGAGTTACGCCACCATCTTAGTTATTTGCGGCCGGCTCCGCCCCCCCCCCCCAAATGTAATATTTTTTTATTAAAATGTTTCTAATTTGAATATTGCATAATTCTAATCAAATTTATGCAATATTCGAATTAGAAACATTTTAATCTATTTATTTCTAATAGCACTGCTAATATTTTCTTTAAATGTAATATTCAAATTATGCAATATTCAAAATAGAAAAATTTGAATCAATTATGTATCACTTTACTCAATTCCCTACCACTATTAAACTTCTGAATAGCGTTTGTTTAATCGAATGTTACATTTAAAATTTAAAATGTGGATATCCAATCTAATTATGAACATTCAAAAATTAAAGTAAAATTTGAAAAACGGAAATAACATTCAATTACCAAATTTTAAAGGATTTCCGTTCTTATCAACATTCGATTGTCCAAAACAAATGTCCACAGGACTATTCTTCCTACCAAGTGAATTGCACTTTCACCACATTCACCCATCCGTACATATGAATCTACCTAGCTTTAGCTTTCAATAAAGAATACCAAGAGAATAAAGTAAATTTGATGATAAAAGTAAATTGTAAAGTTGTTTAAAATTACATGCCCTATCTGAATCACAAAAGTTAAATTTTGATTAGACTGTGGCCTCTAGTTATCAAGCCGTCAACCTCAAATACACTGGAATTCCGCAGCGTATTTGTGGCGAGGCTGATTCGCCTAAGTTATCAAGCCCTGCTGCCCGGCAAAAGTAGAATATAGTGACGTAAGCTTCGATCCTCCGGACTCAGTCCGACACAAATCGATTCTTACGTCACTCCAGATGTTCCGAACGCAAGTTCGGCACAATCTAACTACTTTTGGGAGTTATCAAATGACTACCAGGTACGCTCTGCACTTTTCCGGCCCAGCGTACCTGGTTTTCAATCCGCCGCCCTGGAGGCGGCGGATCCCATAGGAATCAATGGGAGTCTGACCTTAGCAAAAGTTCATGTTCGCTGCTGCCCGACATCCTATTGATTCCTATGGGAGCTGTCTACACCTAACACCCTAACATGTACCCCGTGTCTAAACACTCCTAATCTGCCCCCCCTACCCCGTCGCAACTAAATAAATGTATTAACCCCTAAAACACCACTCCTAGACCCCGCCGCAACTATAATAAACTGATTAACCCCTAAACCGCTGCTCCCGGACCACGCCGCCACCTACATAATACCTATTAACCCCTATCCTACCCCCCCTATACCGCCGCCACCTATAATAAATTTATTAACCCCTATCCTGCCGATCCCGTACCCCGCCGCAACAAAATAAGTTGTTTAACCCCTAAACCGCTGCTCCCGGACCCCGCCGCCACCTATATTAAATTTATTAACCCCTAATCTGCCCCCCTACACCGTCGCCACCTATAATAAATATATTAACCCCTATCCTGCCCCCCCATACCGCCGCCATCTATATTAAACTAATTAACCCCTAAACATAAGTCAAACACTAACCCTAACACCCCCCTAACTTAAATATTATTTTAATAAATCTAAATAAAAATTACTCTTATTAACTAAATTAATCCTATTTAAAACTACTTACCTATAAAATAAACCCTAATATAGCTACAATATTACAAATAATTATATTGTAGCTATTTTAGGATTTATTTTTATTTTACAGGCAAATTTAAATTTATTTTAACTAGGTACAATAGCTATTAAATAGTTAATAACTATTTAATAGCTACCTAGTTAAAATAAAGACAAATTTACCTGTAAAATAAAAACTAACCTAAGTTACAATTACACCTAACAAAATTACTCTCATTAACTAAATTATTCCTATTTAAAACTAAATACTTACCTGTAAAATAAACCCTAAGATAACTACAATGTAATTAATAATTACATTGTAGCTATTTTAGGATTTATATTTATTTTACAGGTAACTTTGTATTTATTTTAACTAGGTAGAATAGTTATTAAATAGTTATTAACTATTTAATAACTACCTAGCTAAAAGAAATAAAAAATTACCTGTAAAATAAATCCTAACCTAAGTTAAAATTAAACCTAACACTACACTATCAATAAATAAATTAAATTAATCTTCAGGGGGTAGTATTAGGTTTATTTAAGGGAGGTTTGGGTTAGAGTAGGGGTATGTGGGTGGTGGGTTGTAATGTTGGGGGGTGGTATTGTGTGTTTTTTTAAAGGCAAAAGAGCTGATTTCTTTGGGGTATGTCCCGCAAAAGGCCCTTTTAAGGGCTGGTAAGGTAATAGAGCTGTTAATTTTTGTAATTTAGAATAGGGTAGGGCATTTTTTTATTTTGGGGGGCTTTGTTATTTTATTAGGGGGCTTAGATTAGGTGTAATTAGATTAAAAATCTTGTAATATTTTTTTATTTTTTGTAACTTAGTTTTTTTATTTTTTGTAACTTAGTTTATTTAATTGTATTTAATTGTAGGTATTTGTAGTTAATTAATTTAATTTATTTATTGATAGTGTAGTGTTAGGTTTAATTTTAACTTAGGTTAGGATTTATTCTACAGGTAATTTTGTATTTATTTTAGCTAGGTAGTTATTAAATAGTTAATAACTATTTAATAACTATTCTACCTAGTTAAAATAAATACAAAGTTACCTGTAAAATAAATATAAATCCTAAAATAGCTACAATGTAATTAGTAATTACATTGTAGCTATCTTAGGGTTTATTTTACAGGTAAGTATTTATTTTTAAATAGGAACAATTTAGTTAATGATAGTGTAGTGTTAGGTGTAATCATAACTTAGGTTAGATTTTATTTTACAGGTAAATTGGTAATTATTTTAACTAGGTAGCTATTAAATAGTTAATAACTATTTAATAGCTATTTTGCCTAGTTAAAATAAATGTAAATTTGCCTGTAAAATAAAAATAAATCCTAAAATAGCTACAATATAAGTATTAGTAATATTGTAGCTATATTAGGGTTTATTTTATAGGTAAGTATTTAGTTTTAAATAGGATTAATTTAGTTAATAAGAGTAATTTTTATTTAGATTTATTAAAATAATATTTAAGTTAGGGTGTTAGGGTTAGTGTTAGACTTATGTTTAGGGGTTAATTAGTTTAATATTGATGGCGGCGGTATAGGGGGGCCAGGAAAGGGGTTAAAACATTTATCATAGGTGGCGACAGTGTAGGGGGGCAGATTAGGGGTTAATAAGTTTAATATAGGTGGCGGCGGGGTCCGGGAGCGGCGGTTTAGGGGTTAAACAATTTATTTTGTTGCGACGGGGTACGGGATCGGCAGGATAGGGGTTAATACATTTATTATAGGTGGCGGCGGTATAGGGGGGGAAGGATAGGGGTTAATAGGTATTATGTAGGTGGCGGCGTGGTCCGGGAGTGGCGGTTTAGGGGTTAATCAGTTTATTAGAGTGGCGATAGGCTCCGGGAGCAGCGGTTTAGGGGTTAATACATTTATTATAGGTGCTGCGGGGTCTAGGAGTGGCGGTTTAGGGGTTAATAACTTTATTTAGTTGCGGGGGGCTCTGGGGCCACTGGTATAGGGGGTAGCACAGTGTAGTTTAGTGTGGCTGCTTAGTGAGAGCTTATCAATAAAGCTGGGAAAAAGCCGAAGAGCAGCGAGATCGGATGAGTGATAACTATCACAGTCCGCTGCTCATCGCCCCGTACTTGGTGAGAGGCTTTTTGACAGCTTTTTTGATAACTTTGGCGAGCGTATTCAGGTCTGCGGCGGCGATGTGAGGCGAGCTTAGGCGGGCGTATTGGGGCCGGCGAAGGCAGGTAAGTAGACGGCTTGATAACTAGAGGCCTGTACCTTTAACCCCTCAGCGACCAAGGACGTGTCAGGCACGTCCTACAAAAAATGACAGTTAAGGACCAAGGACCTGCCTGACACGTCCTCTGGGGTTTAAAGCACTGGAAGTTATCGTGATCGCTTCCAGCTGCTTTCAGGGTATTGCAATGAAGCCTCGATGTTAAGGCATCATGCAATACCCTTTACTAACCATCCGATGAAGAGAGAGCCACCCTGTGGCCCTCTCTGCATCGGCCAGTGATGGTGCCGATCGTTGGTGGGTGGTAGCCATAGCAGGGAGATGGGTGGGCGGCTCATCACTGGAGGAGGCGGGAGGGGGTGTTTGAGAGGCAGGAGTGGACATGTGAGGGGCAGGAGGGGGCGGGAGCGGGTGGGACCGCTCCTGCCATGGCATGTAAATTAGTGAATACCAGTGAGAATAATTCAGAACACCGGAAACTTTGGAGAGGGGGGATCAGGGTTAGGAAATGGATCTGAGAGGGGGGTCGGGTATTGGGGGGGGCAGCTATACTATGGAAAAGGGTGTTTTAAAAATGAAATGAAAATTACCACAATTTGTTGCAAAGTACCCAAGATGGTGTCAAGTAAGTAGAGGGGGTGGGTTAGAGAGCTGTTTGGGGGGTTCAGGGAGGTTGGGGGATAAGGGGGATCCTACAATGCAGATTATATATAAAAAAATAAAAATAAAAAAATAATAAAAAAGGCTTTTATTTTAGTCTGCCAGTAGTTAAGATGGGGATGACAACTGATGGGTGGGGGAGGGAAGAGAGATGTTTGAGGGGGGGTCAGGGAGGGATCAGGAGTAGGATGTGTCAGGTGGGAGGCTGATCTCTACACTAAAGCTAAAATTAACCCTACAAGCTACCTAATTAACCCCTTAACTGCTGGGCATAATACAACTGTGGTGCGCAGCAGCAATTAGCGGTCTTCTAATTACCAAAAAGCAATGCCAAAGCCATATATAGCTGCTATTTCTGAACAAAGGGGATCCCAGAGAAGCATTTACAACCATTTGTGCCATAATTGCACAAGCTGTTTGTAAATAATTTTAGTGAGAAACCTAAAGTTTGTGAAAAAGTGAACAATCTTTTTTTACTTTGATCGCAATTGGCGGTGAAATGGTGGCATGAAATATATTAAAATGGGCCTAGATCAATACTTGGGGTTGTCTACTACACTACACTAAAGCTAAAATTAACCCTTCAAGCTCCCTAAATAACCCCTTCACTGCTGGGCATAATACACGTGTGGTGCGCAGCAGCATTTAGCGGCCTAATTACCAAAAAGCAATGCTAAAGCCAAATATGTCTATTTATGAACAAAGGGGATGCCAGAGAAGCATTTACAACCAATTGTGCCATAATTGCACAAACTGTTTGTAAATCATTTCAATGAGAAACCTAAAGTTTGTAAAAAATTTTGTGAAAAAGTTAACGATTTTTTTTATTTGATCGCATTTGTGAAATAGTTGCATGAAATGTACCAAAATGGTTCTAGATCAATACTTTGGGTTGTCTACTAAAAAAAATGTTTATACATGTAAAGGTTTATTCAGGGATTCCTGACAGATATCAGTGTTACAATGTAACTAGCGCTAATTTTGAAAAAAAAAAAAATGCTTTGGAAATAGCAAAGTGCTACTTGTTTTTATTGCCCTATAACTTGCAAAAAAAGCAAAGAACATGTAAACATTGGGTATTTCTAAACTCAGGATAAAATTTAGAAACTATTTAGCATGGGTATTTTTTGGTGTTTGTAGATGTGTAACAGATTTTGGGGGTCAAAGTTAGAAAAAGTGTGTGTTTTTTCCATTTTTTCATCATATTTTATATTTTTTTTATAGTAAATTATAAGATATGATGAAAATAATGGTATCTTTAGAAAGTCCATTTAATGGCGAGAAAAAAAGTATATAATATGTGTGGGTATAGTAAATGAGTAAGAGGAAAATTAGTTAAACACAAACACCGTCATGTCAAATGTAAAAAATAGCCTTGGTCCCAAATGTTAATAAATTGAAAAGTGTTGTGGTCACTAAGGGGTTAATTATTAATATTTTATATTTAATAAATGCATAAATACTCATGTCGTGTTTGCGCACATAACCCAGACAGGAGTATACTAATTTTTCATGTGAGCTAGCCGCACATCAAGAAGGGACAGTCTAGTCAAAATGAAACTTTTATGATTCAGATAGGGCATGCAGTTTTAAACAACTTTCCAATTTACTTTTATCATAAAATTGGCTTTTTTCTCTTGGTATTTTTTTTTTTTTTAAATCTAAACCTAGGTAGACTCATATGCTAATTTCTAAACCCTTGAAGGCTGCCTCTTATCTCAGTGCATTTTGACAGTTTTACACAGCTAGACTAAGCTAGTTCATGTGTGCCATATAGATAACTTTGTGCTCACTCTTGTGGAGTTATTTATGAGTCAGCATGAATCTTTTGTCAAAAGAACTGAAATAAGGGGGCAGTCTGCAGAGGCTTAGATACAAGGTAATCAGTGATGTAAAAAGTATATAAATATAACTGTGTTGGTTATGCAAAACTGGGTAATAAAGGGTTTTATCTATTTTTTTTAAACAATACAAATTCTGGAGTAGACTGTCCCTTTAAGATGCGTCATGTATTTATTAAATATAATACATATATATATATATATATATATATATATATATATATATATATAAAATATTTATATTATATATAAAATAAATACACTAACCTTTCCTATCCTAACCCCAGTTCCTCTCCTCCTTTGTTATCCCCTTGGACCCCTTAGGGGTCTATTTATCAAGCTTAGGTGGCAGGGGCACACATACACGCCCCTGTTCGCTGCAGCTCGCCTCTAGCAGACTGAATTCCGCTGCCGGAATTCAGTATTGCACACAAGCGCTATATTGCGCTTGTGTGCAATGCCAAACCCTGCCCGCGCACAGCCAATCACGCGCGGGCAGGAGCTGTCAATCTCCACAGTCGGACGAGACGGGGAGATTTAAATTCGCCACATAAGAAGTGGCGAAAGGGTGGGGAAGCAGCGGTCTGATGACCGCTGCTTGTTAAATACGGAGTGCAGGTTCTCTTGTGAGAATCTGCAGTCGTAGGCAGGCGAAGCCTGCCGAAGGGGTTAATCTCTCGACCCCTTAGCATGTAAGCCTATGAGCCCAGCTGTTTGCAGGTCACCTTCATAAGATCTGACTACAACAGTGCAGCTCTCAGCAGGGCCCTCTACCCATTTGATCCCTTTAATTGTTACCTTGTATACCGCCTGTGTTTATAGTGCTGCGGAATCTGTTGGCAATAAATGATAATAATAATAGATGTAGTTAAATATTATAAAAAATCAATAGAATATATATGTATTTTTACAGTAACTATAATTATTACTAATTATTATTAATATTGTATTCAATATTTTACATAACGTGCATTAAGATAACTAATTTTTCATGTGTTAACCCGAGATTGCGCATATTTTACATTCCTATGTTCTTCACACACACATATAATATATATACTTTACTTCTAGCGGAAATACCTCTCACATGTAATCTAGCCCTGTATGCATCTGGGAGTGCAGCCCTTATTTTCTTCAAGGTGTTAAATTGAAAATTTCACTACACTGCAAAAGCTCTGCATTCTAAATAAACAAATCAACTAATTAAACCTTGTTGAAAAGATAGGCACTGTTTTGTATGTTCAGGATATACCCCTTGAAAGCTTCTTGCATTTTATTTATCCTACTTTTTGTGGCCAGTTAGAGGCGAATGTAAGCAAGCTCCTGAACAAATCAACCAGAGTTAAATTAGTGGAAAAGCAGCATATTACAGTATTTTAGAGAGAATGCAGTTAGAGTTCATTGTCCCTTTCAATGGACACTGAACCCAAAATTTTAATGATTCAGAAAGAGCATGCAATTTTAAGCAACTTTCTAAATCAAATTTTCTTCATTCTCTTGCTATCTTCATTTAAAAAGCAGGAATGTAAAGCTTAGGAACCGGACCATTTTAGGTTCAGCATCCTGGATAGCACTTGCTGATTGGTGGGTACATTTAGCCACCAATAAGCAAGCGTAATCCAGGTTCTCAACCAAAAATGGACCAGCTCTTAAGCTTTGCAATCCTGCTTTTTAAATAAAGATAGCAAGACAACAAAGACAAATGTACAATAGGAGTAAACTAGAAAGTTGCTAAAAATTGCATGCTCTATCTGAATCATTAAATAATAAATTTGGGTTTAGTATCCCTTTAAGTAAATATTAAGTTCAAAATTGATCCCCTATAAATTTAATTATACATAAAAAAAAACTAGAAAACTAGAAAGTTGCTAAAAATTGCATGCTCTATCTGAATCATTAAATAATAAATTTGGGTTTAGTATCCCTTTAAGTAAATATTAAGTTCAAAATTGATCCCCTATAAATTTAATTATACATAAAAAAAAACTTTGCAGTTGCATTCCCCCCCCCCCCCCCCCCAATGCCTCCATAGAGAATGGAGTGATTTATCTTTCATTCTTTACATCTCTACAACATCCTACACTGGGATTGCTTGATTAGTGCAGGATCGTATGTTCCAAAGAAGGTAAGATACTCCAGAGGCTTGGCAAACGTTTTTTCCTGGACTGAAGTAAATCCAAAGTTTACTAACAAAACTATAGTATAAATCTTCTATTTTATATGTAGATCTTTTGCAATGCATGGATTCTGCTTACACACACACATATACATATATACATAGAAAATTGTTGTTCTTTTAATAATAAATAAGATTACACAGAGGCTACAGCAATAGAAATGTGCATTCCAGCAGCCCTGAAGGTACTTATACCCGGGGGTACTCCAGCTGCTGTCACACCCATGAGGTATGAGAAGCACTTGTTTCTGGAGTAAGACAATCCTTGCCTTAAGTTACTTTATTTAACAAAAAAGCTAACTTTCAGCAAAAACATCAGGCATAATTGTGAAATCAGTTTAAAATATGTTTGAAATAAGTCAAGCACCTGAAGTGTCAAAAATACCAAGCACATGTTGTGACACGCCTCCCATCGCTATTCAGGAAAATAAAGACGTAAAGCCATTTGAACCTATCTCACAAGTGTATTGTGCAATTTAAGCAATAGTAAAAAAAATAAAAGCCAGAACAGTAGCATCATATTTTTATGGGTTACTAATCAAAGTTATATTTTAAATATTATTTATATAAAAAAAAATCTACAATCTACTTTTTCTTATGTTGATATTTCAGTTAAAGTGAATGTAAACTTGGATGAAATAGTGTCCGGTTTTTAAAAATACTATTAAAAACAAGGACAATTTCATTCATCAAAGTTTACATTGCAGCGGATTTTACAAATGCTTACCTTCTTCTCTGAAACGCCGGATGGCCAATCCCCATGCCTGCTTCTTCCTGCTGTACTTACACAGGAATGATGAAACCAGATTTCTCCAATCATGGCGAGGCCTCACCAGATGGACGCTCCTGGGGGGGGGGGGGGAGCCGTGATTGGAGGAAGCCAGTTTTGTCATTGCTGACGAAGTACAGAGGACCTGCAGGCAATGTAAACTTTGATGAAAGAAAGTACCCTTGTTTTTAATAGTATTAAAGTTTCATTAAAGTTTATATTCAATTTAATTCAACACTGAAATTAAATCATTGTCCCCCTTTAAAAAAGTAAGACAGCACACACACAAGAATTAAAGTATCTGCACATGTGTTATGGCACCGATTCATCATCTGAGCACCCCCCAACACCAATAATTATTTATTATCATTGTTTATTTGTATTGCGTCGCACAATTCCGTAGCGCTGGTTACAGAGATAGGGGTATACAATGACAAGGATTTGTGATGAAATACAAAACATAACAGACTAAACAATCTAGTAAAGGAGGAAGAGGGCCCTGCTCACGAGTGCTTACAGGTTGAGGGTGCAGAGACACAAGGTTTGTAGTAGCTTGACACGTGGATTGTAGTTGCAGGAGAGATGGTAAGCGTCTCTGAATAGGTGTGTTTTCATAGAGCGTCTGAAGCTATACAAGATTGGAGACAATCTGAAGGTGCGGGATAAAGAGTTCCAGAGGACAGGAGCAGTGAGTGAGAAGTCTTGAAGCCCGGAGTGGAACATAGAGATAACAGGAGTGGAGATACGTAGGTCAACTTTGATTGAAGTGCTAAAGCATAAAAGCAAGAAATGTCACATATTTTGAAAACAAATCTGATTAACACATTAATGACACAATGTACCCTGTATGTCGCGTGTCATTAAGATATTTTTTTATCCCAGTTTTACTGTAAGTGCTTTTACTGCTTGCCTCACTCAAGGAGGCATTTGGCTATAGCACAGTATTGCCGCTGGCGGTTAGACCAACGCCAATTAACCCCTTTGATTAAAATTCACCTAAAGGGCAGGCCTGCTGGGCAATTATAAATTACACATGCTGCAGAGTGTGCAGAGGTGGCAACCATAATTAGTGCACACAAATCTTTACCTTCATCTGATTTTTTTTATCATTATAATTCTAAATGCTATTATTTTAGAGTGACAGACAGCATAGATAGATAGATAGATAGATAGATAGATAGAAACATAGAATTTGACAGTAGATAAGAACCAAAAAGGCCCATTAAGTCTATCCATATTATATGTTTCTTTTTTTCTTAGGATAGCCTTATGCATGTCCCAGGCATTTTTTAATTCCTTTACAGTCTTGGGGTAGATTAAACAAGCAGCGGATGCTGCTATCTACCCCCGTACATTCCAGGTCACTGGAAATGTAAGTTAAGAAGCAGCGGTCATAAGACCGCTGCTCCTTAACCCGTCTGCCACCTCTGAGGCGGCGGACAGCAATCAGCCTGATTGGATACGATTGGGTTGATTGACACCCCCTGCTAGTGGCTGATTGGCCGCGATTGTGCAGGGGGTGGCATTGCACAAGCATTTCACTAGAAATGCTTGTGCAATGAAAAATGCCGACAGCATATGCTGTAGGCATTTATCGATGTCCTCCCAAACATTAATAAATCTACCCCTTTGTGTTTACCACCTCAATTGGAAATTTATTCCATGAACTAAGAGGAAAACACGGCTTCCTCTTATTTCTCCTGACGGCTTCCTCTTATTTCTCCTGAATTTGCTACTCTCTAACTTAAGATTGTGACCACTTGTTTTGGCATTAGTTTCAGCTTCTACTTTATTAAGTTCCTTCATATATTTGAAGGTTTCTATCATGTTACCTCTTTCCTTGCTCTCCTCTAAACTAAACATATTTAGGTCATAGAGTCTTTCTTTGAACATTTTATATTTTAGACTGTGTACCATTTTAGTAGCCCTCCTTTGGACAGTTTCTAGTTTATTTATATCTTTCTAAAGATATGGTCTCCAGAACTGTACACAGTATTCCAGATGTGGAACTAATGATCTGTAAAGTGGCATAAGAACCTTGCTACTTCTGCTACTAATACCTCTCCCAATGCAACCAAGTATTCGACTGGCCTTACTGGCTGCATTGCTGCATTGTGTACCAAATATTAAATCATCTGAAATAATAATTCCCAAGTCCCATTCCTTGTTAGTTACAGCCAGTAATGTACCATTCAGACTATAATTGGCCTTTGGGTATTTGGATCCTATCGCCTAGATTACCAGTGGTGCGCTAACTGTAGCGCAAATGCGATATCGGTTTTTGTTAGGCTCCCTAGAGCGTCTTCAGCCTCTCTAGCCTCACCAGTCCTTATGTTATTAAATACTATTTAATAACAGTTAGCACTCACTTGTAATCTAGGCCTATGCATCATTTTTCTCTTGGTATTAATAAATGTATTTGCCCAGTCCTCCAGTTTTTTAATATCACTGTTCATTTGAGCAACCCCTGTAATTTAATACAGGCCTAAGCATTGGTATAAGTATAAAAAGTAATGGTGGTAGTATACAGAATGCATGATAGTACTAAATAGAATAAAAAACTTGTCAAGCTAGGTTTGTGCCATTTGATTGAGGTTCCTTCACAAATACAGATTTTGTTTATTTGTATGATGATTAATGGGCATATTAACCAACCTCCCTCATGTAGACTATTTTTAGATACGAGTCAGCTTCCTGCAGGGGCACCCTGAGGCAGCTGCCTGATCTGCCATATGGAAGCACTATCCCCAAGCACATGAAAGGTTTTTAGTCCTGAAAAGATCCACTATATTTTTTCAAAATTGTTAGAAGTGAAGCTTTAGAAGCCAGGTCTGTGCTGTTGAATTTTTTTCTCACCCTTGTAAGACACGTGTTTGCTTATAGTTTAGCATTTAGATGTAAATATGATGTATAAGACTAAGTTTTTGTTTTTTAAGACGGAAGGGTGGGGAACACAGTAATGACACAGATTTTTCTCCTGGGCCAATTTGTATTTAGTTATTCCCCCTGCAGTAAATTCTTCAAACAAAACATCATTCTTAAGTGAATCAGATCAACAACATTTGATGTAATGTTTGGTAGACACAAACAAACTGAGACAATATACATGCATTTTTCTCAACAAAATGTGCATTCATTTTTATTTAAAGGGACATTAAACTACACATTTGAATGGATATTAAGCACAACATTGAATTCACAATAAAATGCAACAAACTTTAATTATTTATCTTGCTTGCTTTTTCTGAAAATGAAAGCTGAAAATTGCAGTTTTTCAAGGGGTGTGTCCAGGGACTACAAATGAATGTAAAGTTTATTATTAAAAAGACAGATCTAAATACATTTAAAATATTAAGGTCTAGTTTACAAGGGGAGTACAAAAATATTAATGCTATTTTGTGTTAACATCGCTTGAGCGCAAACAATAGCTCTTCCAAAGTTGTTGTTATTATTTTTTTTTTTTTTTGCTTGAGCGATGGAATAGGGTGCGCCAACATCTATACGTCAGATATCGCAGGTCCTCTGAATCTCTCACATAATAGATTTATATGGGAGTGCGCACTAAAATTTATATGGGAGTTCCTCATGTAGTTCTCTGCTGTACTATTAAAGGGATATTAACTGTACGAGATTGTAATATAAAATATTTAATTATGTGTAGCTAAACAAAATTTTGAATATATTTAATTATTTATTATGTCCCCTTTTCCTGTAATTTAACTATGAAAATGGTTGAATTTCTAAATTCCATTAGTTTCTAAGTAAAATGCAGCAGCATGTTTGTACTTAAAGGGCCACTAAACCCAAAATCTTTCTTTCATTATTCAGATAGAGAATAGAAATTTAAACAACATTACAATTTACTTCCATAATTTATTTTGCTTCATTTGTTAAATATCCTTATTTGAAGAAAAAGCAATGCACATGATGCTTCTATGTGCAGCAACCAATCAGCAGCTAGTGAGCATATCTAGATATGCTTTTCATCAAAGAATATCAAGAGAATAAAACAAATTAGATAATATAAGTAAATTAGAAAGATGTTTAAAATTGCATTCTCTTTCTAAATCATAAAAGAAAAAATGTGGGTGGCATGTCCCTTTAAGTTTCCCCTTATCTATCTTTCCTGCTGATGACAATTACATACAAGGCGGTTTATAACATAGGATTATCTAAAAAGGTTTCCACACAGTCTTGTTTGCACAAACAGAGATAAATACAAAACTAGTTCAAATATGGCAGCGCCCATTACTCTATAGAAACTAGGGGGGGATATATATCAAGCCATCAACCGCAAATATACTGGAATTCTGCAGCGTAATTGTTGTGGTCTTGATCTGACCTAGTTATCAAACCCTACAGACCGGCAAAAGTTGAAATTTGTGACGTAAAATACGATCTGCCGGTCTTAATCCGACACAGATCGATGCTTACGTCATTTCAGATGTTCCGAATACACATTCAGCACTATTTGACACTTTTTAAAAGTTATCAAATAGTTAACAGGTATTATTCCAGCCCAGCATACCTGGTTTTCACCCTGGAGGCCTCAGATGAAATAGGAATGAATGGCAGTCTGAAAGCAGCGAAAGTTTATGTTCGATGCTGCCAGATATCCCATTGATTTAGATGGTAGAAAACCAGTTACGTTTACACCTAACACCCTAACATGAGCCCCGAGTCTAAACACCCCTAATCTGCCGCTCCGACACTGCTGCAACCTAAATAAAATGTATTAACCCCTATCCCGCTGCTCCCAGACCCAGCTGCCACCTAAATAAATGTATTAACCTCTATCCCGCCGCTCCCGGACCCCGCCGCCACTAAATAAACGCATTAACCCCTAAACCTCTGGCCTCCCACATAACTACCACTAACTAAAAACCTATTAACCCCTAAACCACATTGTCATAAAATAAATTAAGCTATTAACTTTAAATTTAAATTACCACATCCCTATCTTCAAATAAATTTAAACTTACCTGCAGAATTAAAATAAACTTTTAAATAATAAATAATACATTTTTAAACTATTAATTAACCTACCCTAACTATTATCCTACACTTAAATTAAACTAACAACTAAATTAACTAAATTACATATTAAAAAAAAACCTAACCCTACTCAAATTATTTAAATCTACTATTAAACCTTATTAAAAAATACTAAATTACACACAAATAAACGCTAAATTACAAAAAATAAAAAACACCAAATTACGGGAAAAAAAACACATTATCAAAAATAAAAATGAATTACACCTAATCTAATAGCCCTATTAAAATAAAAAAGCCTCCCCAAGGGGCGGAGCCTATGCTTGGAGCAGCAGAACGTGTTTTGGAGAAGCTCCTATTTGTATTCTATAAACTTTGCTTTCTATCTTCAATTAAGAAGAGCTATTTCACTACAGATTGTTTTTCTGGGAAGCTAAGTTTGTCTATCTAACATATTTGAAGTACAGGAGCGGACGAAGGACACCCTGACCTATGTTATCCAAGTGAGCCGTGCACATTGTTTGTCAGTAGCGTGGCTAGGGCTGCCGCATATATTTCCCCACTAGGCCTCTGGGTCTAAACGTACACAGATACAACTATTGTTACAATCCCTGATTTCATACCTCAGGACTATTAGGGGTACTTTACAAGGTATGGTACCCTATACAACATGGAAGACACCCTACAGGAGCTGCAAACTATTTTTTCAGATTTCAGAGAGGAATTGATTGGACTAATGGAACAGTCGAGGCAGAATATTAACTCTAAAGATGTTAAATATTTGAATCGCCGGCATTTGCCAGCAGCTAAATCTATTCCCTCGGAGCAGAGGGAGCACTTTACTGAATATGCGGCGATGATGTGTGCTGGCCCGACCTCGTGGTATGTGGTCGCTTCAAAGAAATGGGCTTTAGTTCAGCCGGCTAATTTAACAGACAGGTCTGTGCCCATACAGGACGATCCTCATGCTCATTTAGTGTTCCTGCCAAACGTTAAGTGGATAGAGATGTGGAGCCCTACACGTTTGGTTGGATGTTTCTCTCTGTGGAGTGTGATGGACGCATACGCATGCAGCTGTACCTGAAGTCGCTACCCTCAGAGCTACAACTTTGTTCCGGAGGAGCTGAAGTCACGGTCATGAAACCCTTACCTAGCTGCTTTGAAACCCCACTAGGACATAATCTCTAGCATTTTGATGTAGGATAAATATAGTTCAACCTGCAGAAAGTGCCTTGCTCCGTTTGTGGGACACTATTCTGATTCTGTTTGAGAGACTCCCTAGTTAGTTATAGGTTGTATAGTTATGACTATAGTTAGACACTTGCTTCAGAGGTCTATTTGTATATGAACTGTATAGCCTTTTATTGGAAAAGCCTAACTTTACAATGGATATGATGACTATATCAGTCGGATTTGCTAGGTGTTCTCATTGTAACAGAAAGTCAATGCAGTAATGTGTATGTTCTCCTAACTAGCTTATATCCTTTTGCATAGGTCTTTAATTACTCACGTAATCTGTTTCCCATGTATAAGTTTTAATATACCAAGTGGTTGGCAGATTTTGGGATCTGGGCCCCTATTAAGCTATGCATTAGTCGGTACAGAGCTATATACATATCTAGAAGTATTTTATTGAGATAGCTTAAGTTTCAATTATTTTCCTTGTTTACTTTCTAAGTTATGTAAGTTGTGTTATATTTATACTTAGAAATTTATTTTTCTGAAATAATCCCACGGATGCTATCGCATAAATAACTATCGCCTAGATTTAGAGTTCTGCGGTAGCCGTCAAAAGCAGCGTTAAGGGGTCCTAACGCTGCTTTTTACCGCCCGCTGGTATTTATAGTCAGCCAGGAAAGGGTCTAACGCTCACTTCCAAGCCGCGACTTTTCCATACCGCAGATCCCCTTACGCCAATTGCGTATCCTATCTTTTCAATGGGATCTTCCTAACGCCAGTGCACGTATTTTGATAAATAGTTCTCTCTCCAATCCTTTTCCTATAAAGAATGGGATGTCCCCTGTCGCCTCTCCTATTTACTTGCGTCATAGAAACATTAGCTATTAGTATTAGACACAACCCTCAGATACACGGTATCAACATTAGCCCTCAAAAATATACGGTCTCTCTTTTTGCGGATGACATGCTTTTCTCTCTCACAAAACCCGAAGAATCAATCCCACACCTAGCTAAAGAATTTGAGACATTTCACACACTATCTAATTTCTCAATCAACAAGACCAAATCCGAAATTTTAAACATAAATATAAATGATACTGAATTACAGGCCATTAAAAAGTTTACCACATTCTCCTGGTGCTCCAAAGCACTAAAATGCTTAGGAATTAAACTTGCCCCTACACTTGATGACATGTATACACTGAATTATATACCGCTTAAACGTGCAATTATTAATGATCTCTCTTCATGGAGGTCCAAACAGATCTCTTGGCTAGGGCGCATAGAAGTTATTAAAATGAACATTTTTCAGAGAATACTATACTATCTCCAAACTTTACCTGTCCCACTCCCAAAACACTATCTGCCTTCTATACAAAAAGTATTTAAAGATTACATATGGAACAGAAAACCACCAAGAATCAATCAACACACAATGCAATCCCCCAGATCACAGGAAGGAATGGGAGTCCCAAACCTAGAATTATATAGACAGGCCATATTCTTACAAAGGATTGTGGACTGGAACATTCACTTTCATCATAAGAGGTGGGTTCCCCTAGAACATTTAATTTCTCAGAAACCTCATCTTGGACGGCTTTGTTGGAGCTAAGCCAACAAACTCAGATTTAGAGTTGATGACAATCCTGTGACGAGGGAAACTTTTCAGGTCTGGACAAAGACTATAAACACATCATTATTTATCTCTTCTATACCTTCCCCATTGACATCCCTCCTAGAAAATGGAGAATTCCCCCTGCGGCCCTTCACAAACTCATTGGTTTTAGAATCGACAAATAGAGACTTTACAGTACGACATATGAAAACAAATGAGGTTATACGCACACAGACCGATCTAATAGCAGAGGGACATGAATGCTTTACTAACTGGTTTACATACAGACAAGCTAGAAACTTCATACTCAAACATAGAGATCACAACAACATGACCAGACCATTGACTAACTTTGAATGCCTATGCGTACAGCCCCCGCCACTCAGACATACATTAGCAAAAATATATAAACTGCTGATCCAGAAGCCACCAGGGTATATACCCCCTTATTTAGAAAAATGGGAAAATTATCTTGGGGTCATTATATCTCCTCAGACGAGCACCTCGATACTCCAAGCCACAATAAAATCTTCTATCTCATCCTCCATTTTGGAGATGAATTTCAAGTTATTACATAGGTGGTATTTTACCCCACAGAAATTACATTGATTATTCCGCTCACATTCAAACAAATGCTGGAGATGCGGGCATGTGAATAGTAATGCTGCACACATGTGGTGGTGGTGTAACGCCATTCAAAACTTTTGGAGACAGGTAATTAATGAAGCAGAACTTATCATGGAAACTGTATTCCCTTTAGACCCCCTGATATGGTTTCTGAATAAACCCCCTAATATTAAACACAAACCCTATCTACGTTTATTTAGGATAATGACCAATGGGGCAAAACAACTGATAGCCAAAAATTGGAAACATAATGGAGCTTCCCCCCTTAGATATGTGGGTACAGAGGTTACAGATTTAATTATACTAGAAGAATATTACTACCTTAAAAATGAGAAAATGGATATTTATGCTGTGATATCCCAAACTTGGGACACATATGTTCAATCTATAAAAGAAAAACACACAAAAGAAAATTGAATTGGCGGGAGAGCAGTTGACAGGACAGGACAAACCTATTATCCCTTACCCCTTTTTCCCCATTTTTATGTTTTTCCCCTCTTTTTTAGACGTTTTTCTCCCCATTTAATTTAATAGCAAAGCTAGACAACTCACTAAGCAGTATTGGATATAACTGTGAACCATAGAAGAGGTTTACAAGAACGTTGAGTTCACTTCATTTGTTATAATATAAACTTTCGAGCTAGTCATGTGTTCAATAAAATATGACAACTGTTGTAAATGTAACACAGAGGAGCTGCGTCTCCTATTACATGTATCATTATATTTAACTTTCAATAAAGTGGTTTAAAAAAAAAAAAAAAAAAAAGAATTGATCAATAAATACAACCCTTCTCCAACAATTGCGGCAGAGATAACTACTTTAAGGGCCCAAATTAAAATAAAAGAAATGCAGAGAGTCAGAGAATCCTGCGATAGATTTAAACAGCTTCTTTATTACCAAGATAATAAGGCCTCAGCCATTTTGGCTCATAAACTAAGGGGTAGAACCACAGCCTCTAGAATTCTAGCTATTGAAAAAGATGGCAAATTGGTTACATCTTCTAAAGATGTTGGAGAAGTCTTTGCCAGTTACTATACTAAGTTATACAATCTGAACTGAGATAATGCTATACCTGAATTACCACTAGACGCTATTTCAACATTTCTAGGTAAATTAAACCTCCTCTCACTAGAAGACTCAGTTAGGGAAGACCTGATGGCTCCCTTCTCCACCACTGAATTTTAGTTAGCAATTAAACATATGCAAAATACTAAAGCCACTTTTCTACAAAACATTTCTCCTGACCCCTGTTCTCCTGAACCTCTTCTCTGAGGCACGAGAACTTGGCTCTCTTAATAAAGAATTTCTTCAAATTCCCATCCTAACAATTCCTAAACAAGTGAAAGATCCAACTCAATGCAACAGATACCCTCTTATCTCTCTGATCAACCTTGATGTGAAGCTATATGCTAGCTTTGGGCAAATCGTCTTTGCCAACTACTCCCAACAGGTCCACCCAGATCAAGTTAAGTTTACACTAGCTGAGGGAGGGCCCAGACAACACCAGACGGGTCCTTAACATCTTTTTGAAGGCGGAGATCTGCCCATGCTGGCCCTGTCATTGGACGCTCAAAAAGCATTCAACATGGTCAGATGGGTTTACTTATGGGAAGTTATCAGACAATTTGGGTTCCCGGCTGAAGTAATCAAAGCATTAAAAGCATTATTCTCTACTCCTCATGCTAAGGTCAAGGGGTTGGGATTCTCATCCCAAGAATTCTCCATTACCAATGGGACTAGGCAGGGTTGCCCCCTCTCACCTTTGATCTTCACCCTAGCGATTGAGCCTTTAGACCAGGCAATTCAAAACTCTAAGAGACTTCACGGATTGGAGGTTAGTATAGAAGGGGAAAAAATAGCCTTGTTCGCTGATGATATTACCCTATTTCTGACACATCCAAGTGGCTCATTGCCGGAGGTCTTCAAGGTTATTGAACATTTTAGTGATCTCAGTTACTACAAAATAAACTTATCAAAAACTGAAGCTCTCCCCATTAACATGCCAAAATTCAACCTGGAGATACTTTAAGCCACATATGACTTCAAATAGTCAAAGGACACCGTGAGACATTTGGGAGTTCAGTTAGGTCCTGACATTAATCTAGTTAGAGATGTTAATTACAATCTCCTCCTACGTGAGATTCAAAATCTTCTAATCTCATGGAACCTCCATGAGGTTATTTGGCTAGGCCATATAGCTTCATTAAAAATGACAATCCTCCCTAAGGTACTCTACTATTTCAGATGTCTTCCAATAAATTCACAAAAAATCACTCTCCACACCCTTCAATCCATGTTCTGGAAATTTGCGTGGCAGAAAAGCAAAACAATAATATCGAGTAAGACTTTACATAGGCGGTATGAGAAAGGAGGAGTCTCTATGCCGAACATAGTGGGATACTATGAGGCAACCAGGTTGTCGCATATTTTGGGGTGGGACAATTTTGAAGAGAATCAGAGATGGAAGGATGTAGAACAGAATTCACTTCCAGCGGGTGTTGAGCTCTGGGAATTACCTTGGATTCCAAAGTACAAATGGAAGGAATCCAAAATACATAACATAATGGTCCTAGAGTATCTTGGAAAGACTTGAGACACTATTTGGATATCGCCCCCACCCATCCCCAATCCAATCGATACCTGGCCTCCTACTGGCCCTTGCGGACTCTTATGGCCCCCAGTGGAAATCAAGGTGCATTCAGTTGACTCAATCTCCCAACTAGACCAACCAAGCTCCCTTAAGTCCCCAGACCAGATCAACCAAGATTTTCCTTCCAAAACCCCTAGTTTGTGTTTGAATACCCCAGAATCTGTAGTCTCTTGCTCTCCTGGGGATTCCCTAGATCTAGGTTGCGAAACGTAACACCATGGGAAAAGGTCTGGAAGTCTGGGACTGGACTGCTAAGAGCACTTTCATGGCACTATGAAACAATCCTCTCATTCTCAAGTTCAGACAAACTATGGCAGGTTAGAGCCTTGGAGTCAGACTGTTCTAGATCATTTCAGGATAAAGAGATCCATAGAGCCATTTCGTAACTAAAAAGACCCTACATTGTGCTAACTCGATCGAGTTATATATGAAGGTTCTACTACGTTGGCACTACATGCCTCTTAGACTTTCCCAAATGTTCCCCTCTCATTCCCCTCTCTGCTGGAGACAGTGCGATTAGAGAGGCTCAGATCTTCATGTCTGGTGTTGTTGCCCGGTCCTGTTCCATCTTGGAATCAGGTGTTCCTACTTTGCAAGAAGTTGGGTGGCAATGTTGATATTAAACCAGAGGTAGCTTTGTATAACCTTTTCCCCTCCAAGATTCCAAAGGCCATCTCAAGACTGCTAATTTTTTTATTCGCTGCAATGAAAATCTGCGTTGCAAGGAACTGGAAAAACCCTGCTCCCCCCACATTGTCTAATGTAATTGACTCAGATAACCTGTTTGCTAAAATGGAAAGAGGCTTTTACCGGAACCTCAATAAGGAGGAAGCTTACTGGTCCACCTGGGATATCTGGTTTATGTACCAGGAGACCCAGCACTCTACAAGAATACATCAGGCGCCCTCTCACAATCCCGACCCCGATTAGACTCTTCTGCCCTCCCTCCACCTTCTTTTATCCCTTCCCCCTTCTCCTCCCTTCCCCTTCTTATCTTTCACTCTTCTTTACACTTACCTGGAGATCGATAGCCGGTTAAGCTTTGGCCGAAATGCGACCAGATCGGTGCTTTGTCCAACCCCCTAGGTTATAGCAAAATCTACATAAACAATGTAACCCAAACTCACATCTAAATCATGCTAAATGTTTAGTAGTTATATTTCGAACCCCTTGTTATAACTTTAGATGTTATGGATGTTTTATGTCAACAACTAGTTGTGACCCCCATTGTTGTTGAAGAATGATCTTTGGTCCATAGCCACCTCATATTCTCTGTTTGATAGGCTTAAGTTATCTTAGGCCCAACTACCCAATGAAGTATTGATCTCCCTATTGACTTAACTTGTGAATCTCAAAGTGACATTTAACTATGTCATGTGTTCTTATATGTTCTCTTATGTTGTGGTTAATTGTTTTATTGTTATGTTTCTTATTTTCTGAAAACATATTTGAGAACAAAAACCTTGAGCTCACAGAGGCAACCAATATAATCTTCCTGCATTAAAGCAAGTGTAGTGGTAACCTATCTCATACATTGATGAACATTGGACTAGTGAATCATCCTTAAGGTTCCCTCTGCCGCCTCCTTTTTTGTTTGTTCTTTATTTTTCTTTTTGAACTTCTCCGTCATTAAGGAAGTGGGTTCTTATATTTTGACCTATTTGTAACTAAAAAGATTGGTTGTCCAAGTTTTGATGTAACATGTTTATTTTCATATTCTTTAATAAAGCTCTTTGAAAATTAAAAAAAAAAAAACACCTCAGGACTAGGGATGGGTGAATGTTTTGCAACATTCAAAAATGTAAACAAATTTTAACACATTCATTTCGAATTTTGAATGTTTGCACAACATTCTAACATTTGTTTTATGTAATAGTATTTCTAATGCTTTCTTTAAATGTAATATTCTATTTGAATTTTTCTAATAATTTGATTCGAATTATGCAATTTTCGAATTAGAAAATTCAAATCTATATATTTGTAATAGTATTTCTAATGCTCCCCTTAAATGTAATATTTGATTTATGCAATATTTGAAATAGAAACATTCAAATTTATATATTTGTATCTATTATGTGTCAATTTACTAAATTCTCTACCACATGAACTATTGAACTTCTGAAAAGTATTTGATAAATCAAATGTTTCATTTGCAATTTCAAATGTGGATATTGGATTTCATTATAAACATTTGAAAACGAAAGTAAAATTTGATTACCGAATTTTAATAGATTTTCATTCTTATCAACATTTAATTGTCCAAAATGAATGTCCACAGGACTTTTCGTTCTACCAAACTAATAACACATGTATCACATTCACCCATCCCTACTCAGGACACAGTAGAAGATTTGTACAATCACACTTACAGTTTACATACATATTATAACATTATACTATACAACAGGGTTCTTTAAACTTTTTTTCCCAAGACCCAGTGCAATGATACTATATCCCTTCGGCACCTATTTTTAAGCTTGGCCTGAAAATTTCTGAAGTCATATACAACAAGATAGCTGCAATTTTTGACAAAGTGACTAAAATGCGTGCGTACTTTATTCATGATTGTAGTCAAACACAAACTCTCATACAACACATATACACACATCACACACTTTCATACAACAAGCACACATCACACACACTCTCATACAATATTTACACACTCTCATACAACACATACCACACACACTCTCATACAAAACACACAAACCACAGACACGTTCATATAATACACACAGCACACAAGCTCTCATACCACACACACACGCCACACACTTTTATGTAACACACGTACACACTCTTATACATCACACACACACCACAACACACTCTTATACAACACACACATGCACTCATGCAACATACATACACACATCACACACTCTCATACAATACACACACAACACACACACTTTCATACAACACGCACACATTACACATGGTCTCATACAATATTTACACACTCTCATACAACAGATACCACACACACTCTTATACAACACACACAAACCACAGACACTTTCATATAATACACACAAACACACACTCACTCTTATATAACACATGCACACACACTCTCATACATCACAAACACACAACAGAACCATGCTAAACAATACATTCAAATTAAATAATGGATATACATATATCACATTCCCATAACCCCCCTGTTCCTATAGGTGTATTATTTATATGTTTAATTCATTATTATATTGTACAAACAGGGGTTGAGTTTCTGCTGACAGATGTAAATTGTATTGTCATCCATTACTGTGTCAAGGATCACTTATATTACACCTTCGATGTAGGTGACAATGCTACTTTGGATAAATAAGCATTGCCACCCACTGATATGTGTGGTAAAACGCCTCTCGGCAATGCTGCCTTTAAACAGTATTGTTCGCCATTTGGAATATTTTGCCAGCTTACTCAACATTGCGATTGATCCCTTTTAAATATCTTGCTACCTTGTGGCACTTTCGATCATCAGGGCCTGGATGTGTTCAGCTAGCTCCCAGTAGTAAATTTCTGTTTTGGAGATGAAATTAACTAAGTGTTTGCAGTGATAAAACATATAGTTATATGCAAGCTACAGTGAAAAAATAAAACACTGGGATGGCCTTCTGTTGGCTCGAGTACTACATGTGATCCTTGAAACTAGTCTTTGCTTCCCTTCGGGAAAAGTAGAACTAACGATGTGCACCATAGTTTTGTGGCCCTAGAAAAAGGAAATAAAAATGTGTGCTTTGGGGTGACCACAATTCCAATGTGCCCTCTGGAGGTAAGTACAGCAGACACAGGGTACTCAGCAACTTTAACTAAATCTGGTCCTGTGCCACTGAACATTTTTTGGATAAACATTTTTGTTTTTTTAATAGCCATACATACTGTATATATGTGGCTCTTTAAGGCTTTTAAATATTGAACTGTAACCATCATGTGCTAAGAAGTTGATCATCACTGACTGCTATAACACATTAAAACATATTCTATTTGATATCTCAGATTAGTGTGTCTTTTGGTCATTATCTCACACTCTGTACCATATTAAAAAAAAATAGTTATGAAAACCATTGCTTAGGATTGTTTCTTTAATGTTTGCACACTCAATGCATTGGGATGGTGCTTGGTGAAACAAACCATATAATAACTAGGAAGAAGAATGCAGACAGTCTGGCTATCCAGATAAGCTAAAAGATTCATTTAGATAGGTTAGCAGTGATGGGAATGGAAACGGATGGCAATAATTAACTATGAAAGCTGCGATTATGCAATCTACTGTTACCAGGAACACAACTTACACATTCAAGTTCACTCTCCCTATTCCTGGCCACTAGTCGGCATCAGGTGGAGGAATTCATAAAATGGGAGTGACTGAGACAAAAGTATACTTGAAAACAACAGGGGCCAGAGATGCAAGAGTCAGGGGATTAGAGGAAGAATTTTATAAAAATGTTCACCTATTTTCCACTTTGTAGAATTCTTGCATGGTTTTGTGTAAAGTTTCTGCACTACACCTATTTGCAACCAAGCAACATATTGCTACACTATCTTACTAATTAACAAAAGGAGATTAACCCTTTTTGCCTATGAGATTCAATATTGGTTATATCAATCATGTTTATAATCTTGTCAAGGTAATTGCCCTCATGTCTCAGCATACTGTATCCATATAATAACATAAAAATAAAAAGGGGATATTATACAGTATACTTTAAGCTTAAGAGTCTTGTCTATGAGATGTTATCTCTAAATTTCCTTTTAATATGAGGCAAACAGAAAATCTTTGTAAGAGATGTGTTCCGTGGGTCAGAGAGAGTTAATGGCGACACAAGCTGAACAATTCTAAGACAGGGTATACAGGCCGGTAGAGAGCTATACAAAGTACTTGTATACGAGTATGTGAGGAGGACCGTGCCTCCAGCAGCCTATGGCTGTTTACAACTCACGGTTTAGAACACTGGTTATCCGGCTCTGTAATTTCCCTCCTGTCTGATCCGTTGTATCCCTCAGTCTCCGTGTCTGGCGTGCAACTTGCTTTTCCTTAGGACATCTGCGACGTCGGGACCTCTTTCCTTGCACCTGTGCGGTTGCAACCAATCCCCGTAGCGGAATCTCGTGCTGAGTTTAAGCTCAGCTGTCCAATAGCCTCTTCGTAGGGTCACCACACCTCCTACGATTAAGGATGACAGAAACTTGCCGAGCCCTCTGATCCTGGATCCTGGCTGGTATTTAGATCAGAAAACAAAAACTTGATCCAGGGTCAGATGAAAGTATAAAAGATAAAATTTTATTCAATTCCGTAGGTAAAAGCCCAGGAGGGGTCTATACATATCAAACAACACTGAGCACTGTGTACTCAAGCTGACATGTTTCGGTTAGTTACCGTAATCATACCTAACAGTGTACACCAGTGCTGAACTTTTAAAAGTCAAGAATACATTTCATTGGTTAAAACCATTACACATGTTCAGAGTGGATAACATTAACCCATTCTTAGTCAGTGCTGAACGTACTATATTGTGCAGACATTGCATTTGAAGCATTTTGTTAGTATATTATGTGTTGCTTTGAATGTGAATTATTAAGTATAATCCCACTATTTCTAAATTACAGTTCTGTTCAAAAATACTGCACAATAGCTATTAGGGAGGGGAGGGAGGGGGGTATATCCTTTTATAAAACCGGCTTATAATACATATTAAAGTTGATTTGGGATTTAGACATAGTTGGAAATGCTGTGAGAGCAATATTCATGAATTGCGTATCTTTATGTATCTTATAGTCACTTAATACTATACCGCACGCCACTTTCTGGCTGACATTTAAATGTTTTATTATGCAGGCACTAGTTTATTATTCCTCTATCCAATGTTTGGAAAATTATAATGTGTTACACTAGTACTGTTATAGTATAAGTACATGAGAAATATAGTAGGCATAACCTATTTCAGAATTTCCTATATGCAAAGAAGATGGGTAATGAAGGGCGCTGAAAGGAGAAAAGGGAGGAATGGGGAAGAGATATGGAAAGGGAAAGAATGTGGGGTTAGGGGGGAATGAGAGGGGACGGGAGGGCAGAAGGGGAAGAGGGGGGGAGGGGGGAGAGGGAAGTGGAGGTGGAGGGGGGAGGAAGGAGATGAATAAGGCTTGAGAGATACTACTTGCAAACCCTGCTATTCCTATGTAAGCTTATAACCTTAGATATATTATTTACATTTTAAGTCATCAATTATGTGTCACTATGGTCAAAAAAGGAGTAGAGCTATTGCATGCTTTATTGCCAGTAATTTATGAGGTCGTATTCAGAGTTGAGACCTCTTGGCACTCTGGTCTGGAGCCTAAAAATCCAGAACATTTCTTGTCTACCTAGAATATGTTCCCTATCACCTCCTCGTAAAGGATTTTTAACCCACTCAATTGCTTGCCATCTCAGAGTGGCACTGCTTTTGTTGTGCACAAATTTAAAGTGCTTTACCAGTGGGGTAGTGGCTTCTCCTATCTTTATGGTAGACATGTGGTTTCTTATTCTGGCATTCACCTCGGTTGTGGTGAGGCCTACATACTGTAGTCGGCATTCAATGCATGTGAGGAGATAGATGACATAGGAGGATGTATAGTTGAGACATGACTTTATTTTATTTTAAAAACTTTGCCCGTGACTTCTGAATGAAACTCATCTGAGACAACAGACAGATCACACAGTTTGCACCTTGTTTTGCCACATCTGTACATCCCCCATGTCTAAGCCAAGAACTGGGGTCCGTGACAGTCAGCCGCGGTAGTTCCGAAGGGGATAAATAATTACCTAAGGTTTTACTTTTGCGGTAAGAACACCTAAGGCCTGACTCTACACAACCTACAAGCTTATCATCTGCTGTAAGAAGACGAAAGTGCTTGTTCACTATGTCACAGATACTTTTATACTCTACACTGTAATCTGTCACAAAAGTGACTTTGTCCTTTTTAGGGATACCTGACCTCATGGATCCCTGAAGTAAGGACTCTTGATTGAGTCTATCCACCTGTGATTTGGCTTGTTTTATCACATGTTTTGGATAACCTCTCTGCAGTAGTCCAAGTATCTGGCTTTGTGCTTGAAAAGTCTCATTGTCAGTACAATTTCTCTTAGTTCTTATCAGTTCACCCTTGGCTACTGCCAAAGGTACCTGTTTTGGGTGGCAACTCCTTGTGTGCAGTAAAGTGTTTTTGGTAATAGGCTTTCTATACGTACTTCTGTGAATAAGGCCACTTTCTGTAGCTGTTAGAGTGAGATCTAAGAAATTGATGACCCTGGCATTAGTCTCATGTGTGAAACTCAGGCCAATCTTATTATCATTGAGCTTTTGCAGAAAAACAGACATATCTTCATCTGTACCTTGCCAAATAAACAGAAGATCATCTATGTATCGCCTAGAAAAGGCGATACATTCTTTGTGTCCGTTTTCATCTCCATAGATGTGGGACAGCTCCCACCAATCCATGTAAAGGTTGGCATAGGAGGGCGCAAATTTGGCCCCCATAGCTGTCCCACATCTCTGGAGATAAAAATTGTCATTGAATCGGAAATAATTGTGAATAAGCAAGAATTGAGTCACTCTTAAGATGTATCCCACAAAGTCACTATTGAATGATGAAAATTTCTGCAAAAAATAGGCTATTGCTTTGAGTCCCTCCTCATGAGGAATAGAGGAATAAAGTGCAGTGACATCAACTGTCAGCCATTTATATTTCCCATTCCATCTCAAATCCTCCAAGAGATTAAGTAAATCCTTGGTGTCTTTGAGGTGGCTATACAGAGAAGCCACAAATGGATAAAGTATGGCATCCAGCCATTGTGACAGATGCTCGAGGAGGGACCCAATGCCACTCACGATGGGACACCCCCGAACATCTGCAAGGCTTTTGTGCACTTTTGGAAGATGGTGGAAGATTGGCACCACTGGATGTTCTACATATAAAAACTCACACGTGGCTTTGTCAAAATGCCCATCCTCTAAACCATCATCCAAAAGTGCTCTCAATTCTCTTTGGTAGGAGATGGTAGGATCCCTTGTTAGACTCATGTAGTTATAAGTGTCATGCAATTGGCGATGTGCTTCACTGATGTACATACTCCTGTCTTGTACTACGACTGAACCTCCCTTGTCTGCAGAACGAATTATAAGATTCTTATTTCCTTGCAGCTCAAAAAGAGCTTTCCTTTCTGTCTTAGACAGATTTGAACTGTTTGCAGTCTCTGCTGTCTTGTATGATAATTGTGTAAGATCCTGCTCTATTCTTTTATAAAATGTGTCTAGGATGGGACCCCGTGTCTGTATGGGATAAAAGGTAGACTGTTTCCTGAAACCATTAAAACATTTGATAGTGCGTGCCGTATTAGAGGAATTATAATGTGTGAAGGGCTAGAAAGGAGCGCCAATAGAGGCAAGATCTAATGAATGTTAGAGTGCTGGTAAAAATATGCGTGGGACTTAGCTCAAATCTAATAATGCCCCTATGTAATCGTGGTTAACAAAAACAAAGAAAGAGCCTAAGATGTTTTGAAGACTAACTAACCTCAAATACAATCGTAGATTAACATAACAAAATTAATACAATTTATTAAATGGACATGGCTCCATATTACATAGAAACATCAATAAATTAGATAAAAACAAATGATGAGTGTACAAGTGGCAGATACAGTGGATAATACAAAAACAATATCTGTATGATCCTTCCAAGGAGGCACCCAATAATTAACTAATGGATGCTAACAGATAATAAACATAAACATAAAAACATAAACATAGACACAAAAAAACAAAAATAATAATATAATAAGAATAATGTGATTCGGATAACTTTAAATCCGTTACAAGGTGACCTGGTGTAATCCTCCTGGTCTGTTAACCCTGGTGTGGGGGTAAACAAAAAGTGAAACAATGAAACAATCCAATAGTGACAAAAATGGGGATGTGAAAACAACTAGTGTGTACACAAGCTAGTGCTGAACCAAAAAAATAATAATAATAATATGTTAGTGACCACGTCGCAAAATAATGTGGCACAAAAGTGAAAAAATATACGTGATGAAAAAGAAGGAATGCTTAAAAAACCAAGTGGAAAATGTCCTTATTGTAATCCAATCAATGCAAAATGTTCTCTAGTGTGTCCATACAATAAAAACAGGGAAGTCCATGAAAAACTAAAAACAAAAATAAAAAATAGCAACAATAGTAAAAAGTAATAGTAAAAAGGCTGGGAAATCCTCAAACCTGTAAATAGAAAATAAATATAGTATATGACTAGTCTTGAAAAAGGCCCCAGTTGTGGGCCGAAACGCGTTGGCAATTATATGGTGAGCTACATTCCTTGATTCTATAATATCTTAACAGTATTATACTATATTTATTTTCTATTTACAGGTTTGAGGATTTCCCAGCCTTTTTACTATTACTTTTTACTATTGTTGCTATTTTTTATTTTTGTTTTTAGTTTTTCATGGACTTCCCTGTTTTTATTGTATGGACACACTAGAGAACATTTTGCATTGATTGGATTACAATAAGGACATTTTCCACTTGTTTTTTTAAGCATTCCTTCTTTTTCATCACATATATTTTTTCACTTTTGTGCCACATTATTTTGCGACGTGATCACTAACATATTATTATTATTATTATTTTTGGTTCAGCACTAGCTTGTGTACACACTAGTTGTTTTCACATCTCCATTTTTGTCACTATAGGATTGTTTCATTATTTCACTTTTTGTTTACCCCCACACCAGGGTTAACAGACCAGGAGGATTACACCAGGTCACCTTGTAACGGATTTAAAGTTATCCGAATCACATTATTCTTATTATATTATTATTTTTGTTTTTTTGTGTCTATGTTTATGTTTTTATGTTTATGTTTATTATCTGTTAGCATCCATTAGTTAATTATTGGGTGCCTCCTTGGAAGGATCATACACATATTGTTTTTGTATTATCCACTGTATCTGCCACTTGTACACTCATCATTTGTTTTTATCTAATTTATTGATGTTTCTATGTAATATGGATCCATGCCCATTTAATAAATTGTATTAATTTTGTTATGTTAATCTACGATTGTATTTGAGGTTAGTTAGTCTTCAAAACATCTTAGGCTCTTTCTTTGTTTTTGTTAACCACGATTACATAGGGGCATTATTAGATTTGAGCTAAGTCCCACGCATATTTTTACCAGCACTCTAACATTCATTATATCTTGCCTCTATTGGCGCTCCTTTCTAGCCCTTCACACATTAGATTTCCTCTGTGGGTAGTTGTGGGACCCACCTTAGATAGGAGCTATAGATCGCTAATTCTAAGCGCTGTGAGAATCATATATACCTGGTATTAGAGGAATTACCTGTATCATCCAAAGTCTGTAGTGTGACTACATCACATACTTCTGAAAAATCAAGATCTTTGACAGACTCAGGGCCATGCTGGATGCCGTCTGGAAACTCAAGGTCTTCAGCCTCTATTTCATCCACCCCCCGAAAGTGTTTTCTCAGGGTGAGTTTTCTAATCAGTCTGTTAACGTCCAGCATGGTCCTGAAAAGATCAAAAGAGTTAGAGGGAGCAAAGCTTAGACCATAACTTAGTACCTTGAGTTGTGTTTGTGTCAGGGTTACAGTAGAGAGATTAATGACATTATACTCATTCATTGATACTTGGTCGTTTTGTTGCCTCTCAGGGGATATCTGTCTTGTTTGCTCTGTCCTATCCCTGTTTTCTCCTGACCCTTGTGAAAAACCTGCTCGAATGCTCTGCGGTCATCCCCTGTGTTGATAATGTTAGTCATGGTCTGTTCGCTACTACTGCTAACATATTTGGATGCAGATTTACCCTTATGTACATCAGTCAGGGGTGAATGTTTTTTTTGTGAGTATTGTTTATTAGGCTTCAGAGGTTCAGGGATCTGGACAGGGTTTAATAAAGTAACTTGTTTACTTGTGTTCTTTAAAATCCCTTTAGGAATTACCTCTTGTTCTTCCCCTCCTGAGGCTTCTCTTTCTTCCCCTGACTCAAATTCACTGTCTGGTGATCTACCTGAGCTGGTATGTGTATTGCTTGAGCCATGATTGGCTCTTCTCCCTCTACCTCTATTTCTACTATGAGATCTACCCCTCCTATTACCTGATCTTGCTCCCTGTCTGGTATTGGTAAAATAAAGTCATGTCTCAACTGTACATCCTCCTATGTCATCTATCTCCTCACATGTATTGAATGCCGACTACAGTATGTAGGCCTCACCACAACCGAGGTGAATGCCAGAATAAGAAACCACATGTCTACCATAAAGATAGGAGAAGCCACTACCCCACTGGTAAAGCACTTTAAATTTGTGCACAACAAAAGCAGTGCCACTCTGAGATGGCAAGCAATTGAGTGGGTTAAAAATCCTTTACGAGGAGGTGATAGGGAACATATTCTAGGTAGACAAGAAATGTTCTGGATTTTTAGGCTCCAGACCAGAGTGCCAAGAGGTCTCAACTCTGAATACGACCTCATAAATTACTGGCAATAAAGCATGCAATAGCTCTACTCCTTTTTTGACCATAGTGACACATAATTGATGACTTAAAATGTAAATAATATATCTAAGGTTATAAGCTTACATAGGAATAGCAGGGTTTGCAAATAGTATCTCTCAAGCCTCATTCATCTCCTTCTCCCCCCCTCCACCTCCACTTCCCTCTCTCCCCCCCCCTCTTCCCCTTCTGCCCTCCCGTCCCCTCTCATTCCCCCCTAACCCCACATCCTCTTCTTTCCCTTTCCAGTCCCTCTTCCCCATTCCTCCCTTTTCTCCTTTCAGCGCCCTTCATTACCCATCTTCTTTGCATATAGGAAATTCTGAAATAGGTTATGCCTACTATATTTCTCATGTACTTATACTATAACAGTACTAGTGTAACACATTATAATTTTCCAAACATTGGATAGAGAAATAATAAACTAGTGCCTGCATAATAAAACATTTAAATGTCAGCCACAAAGTGGCGTGCGGTATAGTATTAAGTGACTATAAGATACATAAAGATACGCAATTCATGAATATTGCTCTCACAGCATTTCCATCTATGTCTAAATCCCAAATCAACTTTAATATGTATTATAAGCCTGTTTTATAAAAGGATATACCCCCCCCTCCCTAATAGCTATTGTGCAGTATTTTTGAACAGAGCTGTAATTTAGAAATAGTGGGATTATACTTAATACTTCACATTCAAAGCAACACATAATATACTAACAAAATGCTTCAAATGCAATGTCTGCACAATATAATACGTTCAGCACTGACTAAGAATGGGTTAATGTTATCCACTCTGAACATGTGTAATGGTTTTAACCAATGAAATGTATTCTTGACTTTTAGAAGTTCAGCACTGGTGTACACTGTTAGGTATGATTACGGTAACTAACCGAAACATGTCAGCTTGAGTACACAGTGCTCAGTGTTGTTTGATATGTATAGACCCCTCCTGGGCTTTTACCTACGGAATTGAATAAAATTTTATCTTTTATACTTTTATCTGACCCTGGATCAAGTTTTTGTTTTCTGATCCATATAATAACATATATGTAGCTATTATTTTATCCAATGCTGTTATTTAATTTTCCATGCTAAGATTCAAAATATTATATGTATATAGGCAAATGCACACATACACAAACATGCACACATACAAATGCACACATACACAAACATACACTCACACAAGCAAGTATACACACAAACATGCACACATACAAATGCACACATACACAAACATGCACACATACAAATGCACACATACAAATGCACACATACACAAACATACACTCACACAAGCAAGTATACACACAAACATGCACACATACAAATGCACACAAACATACACTCACACAAGCAAGTATGCACACATACAAATGCACACACACAAACATATACTCACACAAGCAAGTATACACACACATGCACACACGCAAACATACACTCACACAAGCAAGTATACACACACACAAGCATGCACACATACAAATGCACACACACAAACATACACTCACACATGCAAGTATACACACATACACAAACATGCAAACACACAAACATACACTCACACAAGCAAGTATACACATACACACACAAACATGCACACATAAAAATGCACACACACAAACATACACTCACACAAGCAAGTGTACACACACACAAACATGCACACATACAAATGCACACACACATACACTCACACAAGCAATTATACACACACACACACACACACACACATACACACACAAACATGCACACATACAAATGCACACAAACATACACTCACACAAGCAAGTATACACATACACACACAAACATGTACACATACAAATGCACACACACATACACACACACAAACATGCACACATACAAATGCACACAAACAAACATACACTCACACAAGCCAGTATACACATACACACACAAACTTGCACACACACATACACTCACACAAGCAGGTATACACATACACACACAAACATGCACACACACAAACATACACTCACACAAGCAAGTATACGCATACACACACAAACATGCACACATACAAATGCACACACACACATACACTCACACAAGCAAGTATACACATATACACACAAATATGCACACATACAAATGCACACACATAAACATACACTCACACAAGCAAATATACTCTCACACACTCACACAAACATGCACACATATAAATGCACACACACAAACATACACTCACACAAGCAAGTATACACACACACAAACATGCATACATACAAATGCACACATGCATATATACAAATGCACACACACAAGCATACACTCACACAAGCAAGTATACACACACAAACATGCACACATACAAATGCACACACACAAACATACACTCACACAATCAAGTATAAACATACACACACAGACATGCACACATACAAATGCACACAAATAAACATACACTCACACAAGCAAGTATGCACACATACAAATGCACACACACAAACATAAACTCACACAAGCAAGTATATACACCCACACAAACATGCACACATACAAATGCATACACACAAACATAGACTCACATAAGAAAGTATAAATACACACACACAAACATGCACACATAGAAATGCACACACACAAACCTAAACTCACACAAGCAAGTATACATACACACATACACACACAAACATGCACACATACAAATACATACACCCTCACATGCCCATTCACACATAGAAATACACGTGCACACACACACACACACACACTTACATATAAAGATACTGGGAAATGTCATGGCTGGTGCAGTCCCCATACTGGAAAACAATGTAATTTTGTATTTTTTTTAATTAAATGTCTTTTGGGACCCTGAAGTAAGAGCAGGGTGAAATTTGTTTCTAAAGTTGCTGATACAATTGAATAAAACAACAAATACCAAACAGATTTATTCAAGATACATGCAAAACAGAAAATCTTTTATTTAAAAAAAAAATGTGTGTTTATAAAAACATAATCAAGCCTGAATTTGTGTAGAAGATTAATGAATTTTACACTTTGTCTTGGATCCAGGGCGTGTGTTTAAATTATGCTAAGCATGCAAGAAAGTTTAACATCATGTAATTTGTACAGGACATCATATGAGTAATCAAAGAAGACAGAATTCAACTGTATGCAGTATTTAAATCTTTAGGGCTTTAAAAAAAGATTTTCCTTAGGTAATATTTACTAAGAAATGTCAGGGCCCTTCATAACACACATGTCTGTAATCCCTATGCTATCCTATTTAGTTAATTTACTAAGGTGTAGTGAGATCTTTCAAGGTTAAGTAAATTTGTACAGGAATTAGAAAAGCGTCCTAATTTTCATTAAGTGTAGACCGGTGCAAATTGTTCTCAGTACACGGGAGTGAGCTAATACAGTACACAAAAGAAAAGTGTTACTAAGGACTTTAATAAGAGAAGTTAGAATTATTTAACATGTAGTATACCATAAAATGTTTGCCTTTTCTTTATTTGTTTTCACAGCATACTTTTGGAATTTATTTTGTACCTTTTCGTGCAATTTAAAGGGACATGAAACCCAATTTTTTTCTTACACAATTCAGATAGAGCATTTTAATTATTAAATGTATTATTCTTTATTTATAAAGCACCAACAAATTCTGCAGCGCTTTCTATGGATACAAAAGATAAAAGTACAACAATGATAACATATTTTTAAGACACAGGACAACATTAATCAAACAAATAAAGGAGGAATTGAGGGCCCTATTCTCGTGGGAATTTACAATCTAGAAGGGTAGGAGGGTGAGAAACAGGAGGTGAGGGCTGCAAAGGTGAGAAATATGTTAGTGCGGAGTTAGATGAGGGCAACTATTAGGCAAGTGGAAATCATTTACTGAGTTGGGTGAAAGGCTTCCCTAAACAAAAATGTCTTTAGGGAACGTTTAAAGGAGGACAGATTAGGGGAAAGTCTGAAAGAGCAAGGAAGTGCCAGAAAAGAGAAGTCCTACAATCTAGCTTGAGAGGAGGTGATGGTAGAAGATGCAAGGAGCAGATAAATGTTGGATCGTAGGGGAGCTGAAGTATATTTGTTGATTAGTGAGGACAGGTAGTGTGGGGCAGTGTTGGTAAGGACTTTTTAGTTCAGGGTAAGAATTTTGAATTTAAATATGCTGTGAATGGGGAGCCAGTGAAGGGACTGGCAGAGAGGCACAGCAGATACAGAGCGTTGGGAAAGGTGGATTAGCCTGGCAGAGGCATTTAGGATAGATTGAAGGGGGGGGGGAGAGGTGGGAGAGAGGAAGGCCAGTTAGTAGGTTATTACAGTAGTGAAGTCAGGAAATTACCAGGGAGAGGATTAGCTGCTTAGTGGTGTCAGCACTCAGAAATGGACGATGTTGGAGATAGTTAGAGGGGGGGGGTCAGAAGGAGCTCAGTCTTCGATATGTTAATTTTAGGTGGTGAGAGGCCATCCAGGAAGAAATGCTAGATAAGCAGTCGCTGATGTGAGAAAGGACAGAAGGCAATAGAGATGGGGTGGAAAGGTAGATATGAGGTGATATTTGAAGCCATAGCTGTTGATTTTTTATAAAGTTTACCCAGTGAAGAACTATAAATAGAGGAGAGTAGTGGATCCAGGAGAGAGCCTTGAGGTACTCAACAGACAGAGGCAATTAAAAGAAAGAGTCATCAGCTAAAGAGAGAAAAGGACCTGTCAGAGTGATAAGAGTGGATCCAAGAGAGTGGCTGTGTCACAGAGACCAAGAGAGCTGAGAGTCTGTAGGAGGAGGGGATGGTCAATGGTGTCAAAGGCAACAGAGAGGTCAAGTAAGATTAGTAGTGGCTGTTGTTTTTAGCAAAAAGAAGATCATTAGTAACCTTGGTAAGGGCAGTCTCAGTTGAGTTTTGGGGATGGAAGCCAGATTGCAGGGGGTCAAGCTAGAAGCTTGAGTACAGGAAGTGGGTTAGTCGGTCAAAAACTAGTTTTTCCAGAAGTTTTTAATCTAACAGAAGCAGTGATATTGGGCAGTAGCTTGCAGGAGAATTTGGGTCGACGGAGGTTTTTTTAAGGTCGGGTGACTTTTGCATGCTTGAAAGAAGATGGGAATGAACCGGCAGAAAGGGATAGGTTGAAGATGTGAGTAAGAGCTGGAGTGAGGGTGGAAGACAGAGAAGGTATTAGATGTGAGGGGATAAGGTCAAGTGGGCAGGTAGTGAGGCATGTATTTATTTTAAATCTAACAGGAAGTGCATAACTGGTCTATGGGATATGAACTCTCCTGCAAGCATAAGAAGAAAAAACATTTTAGGTGAAGCAAAAATAAAAATTACATTAATGTTACTTTCACATGTTGATAGGAAATAACACAAAGATCATTCAACCACAGCTGTTTTTCATTTACTATTTTGCATTTCCAAAAATATTTTTTAACTTTCTGCGTAGGAGTTATGGGGGCACCTAAAGCATAATATTACCTTTTGAAACTACATAGTCACAAATTGTGGTTTGGGTTTTCATTGAAAATTAACTGCTAAAAACTATACAGAGCTCAAAATACAAAAAAAAAAAACTGGCTTAACATCTGTTTAAAATACACACCAATGAATGGAATTAATTTTAATCATGAGAATATAATGTATTTTGGATCATTCTATCACAATATTAGTGTGTGTTTGTGTGTGTGTACGTATGTATGTGTATTTATTTATGTGTGCACATACATATATATATACACACATATATACTGTACATGCACACACATATATACTGTACATGCACACACATATATACACATATATACTGTACATGCACACACATATATACACACATATATACTGTACATGCACACATATATATACACACATGTATACTGTACATGCACACACATATATACACACATATATACTGTACATGCACACACATATATACACACATATATACTGTACATGCACATACATATATACACACATATATACTGTACATGCACACACATATATACTGTACATGCACACATATATACTGTACATGCACACATATATACTGTACATGCACACACATATATACACACATACACACATGCACCTTCGCCCTTACCAGTCAAACACCTTGTTCTTTAGCATATCACTTTAAAACAATGTTATCGCCACTTCTTTATTTTTTTATTTTATTTTTTTTCTGTTTTAAACAAACATTATTGACGTCTTTATTTGACATTACATAGACTTATATGAATCAGTACAATAACATATTTATGGTTACATAAATGTACAATGTTCGAAAAGCGATGCTGGAAAAGAAAAACTAAAAAAAATTAGCTATGTTGCAATTTATAGCATATATAGACATGCAGCAGTCAAGAACTCCTAAATGGGGTATGTGGATCTTTGATTTAAGAGATGGTAAATTCGTAATCCCGTAAAGCTTCACTAACTTTGGATCACCTCTCGTGATTAGTAGCTTAGGTGGCTCTATGTCTGTTAGCTTCATGATTCTGCGTGTTGTATTCTTCCCATAGGAAAATAAATTGATAAATAATCATCTATCTTTTTGTTTCGGACATAGTGACATTTTTCTAATTGAAGAGTCATAGATACTCTGTCTTTCCAGTAGCGTGTACTGGGTAGGTTGATATTCTTCCAATGGGCTGGGATAATACGTTTAGCTGTATTTATCAGAATAGATAGTAAAGTTTGTCATAGTTGGCATTTGATTGGGGGGAATTTGTTAATCAGGAAGGTCCAGGTGCTCATGGGTAATGTGATATAGTGAGGGCCTTTTCGATCTCTTGTTTTATATCGAACCAGTACTGGTGGGCTATTGGGCATAAACACCATAGCTGTAGGAAAGTGCCTCTGTCTCCACATCCTCTCCAACAATTAGTTGAATAGCCTGAGATCATGGTGCCTAATCAGGCAGGGGTGTAATAGGAGCTTTAAGTGCCATAAAACAGGTTGGGATCTGTGCATATCCTAAAAGGGCTAATTAATTTAAAATAGTTTCCATAAAAAAATATAAATTGCATAAAAATTGCTGGCAAGTATTTTAAAATAAAAATAAGCAAAATGAATTGCATAGCTAAACTGCCTGGAGCAGCTAACTCCACCCTCTTATCAGTGTTTAGGCATTGTATTTCAACTGAGTTCACAGCTTCTAGGCATGCTCCAGCAGATAATCCCTATTCACTTTTGCATTTTACTAAAAGAACAATAAACATAGATACAGCCATAAAAGGAATTGTGTGGGGGAAGTTAGAGCTTTACAATTCAGAAACTAAAAAGAAAGGGTAAATGGCGAGGCGCTGCAGTATAAATTTGCAGGTAAAGTAATTAAAGTACATATTGTATTATTTTGTCTCTATCCAAACTTGTTTTATGTCCCTTTAAGGTTCATTTCCATAGTGAAAACGGAGGATGTAGATTTGCTCATTTGCCTATAAATGAAATGATATGCCAATCTGTTACCCGATAGTGTCATTTATTTCTGCTTCCCATTTGGACACCTATGATGGTAGGGTATCTAATTGTGGTGTTATTAATAGTTTATATGTGAGTGACAGTATCCCCTTCTGTGGTTGTGTAAGTTGACGACAGAAGTTAGTTTTGTCGGGATGAGAAGATATATAGTTGGGGACTTGGAGAAATCTGAACTAATTATTAAACTGGGGGCCTAGTGTCTCTGCAACATCTGATTTAGATTTAAGTTTGCCATATTGAAGAAGGGTGTATCATGGTTTAGCTCTATGTATTGTGGATTCTACTGAGTCTGGAATAATAGGAAACATTTTTTTATTTTATAAATAGTTAAAATAGTTTTGTGTGTTTGTTCCTCTTTTATTTATAAATATACATATATAGTTAATTATCTTTATCTATATATCCATATATAAATCTATCTTTATCTATCTATCTATCTATCTATATATATAAAAACCAACATGTTTTTACAGAGGGAAGAACATAGATATTAAAACTATTTCTTAGTGCAGCTTCAGTTTAGGGTACCGTCGGTTACCACTTGAAAACCAGAACAGGGGTTTGAAGCGCACCCCATAGAAGTCTATGAAGAGACCAGATGTGAGAGTGCCTTAGGCCATCTTTTTACATTCATTTTGCAATATTAGTACAAGAATAAGAGCACTACTGATTTAACTTGAGCGGTGTTAGTGCCACTTGTGATATGGGTCCTAGGGTTTTAATTTTTGCATTCATTAAATGTAACCGTGAAGTGACCTTGTTTTTCATTGTTGAATACAAGAGATTTAGTTTCATGCAATATAAATCATATCCTTTTCAGGCACTAAGCTTAGGGCAAAACTTGAAAACACTTCATAACGTGCTGAAAATATTTTTCTGTCAGAAATAATACTTGAGTAAACAGGTTTCTTTGCACATAAATTCCTGAAATTGTAGGCGGCAAAATATACAGTATTTGTACGGAACAGAAATTTCACTGAGGTAACACGTATGTTATGTACTTTTATTGCCGAAAGCATGTGTTTGCGTACGGCCTGTACTACATTGTTACTGAAACTGACAGATATTAGTCACAATTCTAATGAACTCATCCTATTAACCATTCTGTGGGTATGTATTAATCACTGTAATTATTACCACAGAAAAAAGACTATTACATGTAAAAAAGTTGCAAGTTATTTTAGTAATTTATGTTTAATTATTATTATTATTATTGTACTATTATTTCATGAAATGTATGTCATTGTACTATATTTTTATACTCATGGTTATTTTACATTAAAGGGACATTATCCCAAATATAATTCCCCATAAAAGGATTTATTATACATAGTGGGAAAAAACCCTCGAAAAATACATTTCTATGATGAATTGTGCCCCTTTAAATATCATTTAAATCTAAAAATGGTAGTTTTTTTTTTCACTGCCCTAGAGAGGCTGAAGTGCATTTTGCAGAATTCAAAACCCTGACATCACTACCAATAGCGGACCTACTCAACAGAGGGCACTGGTGCAAAATCTTTTTGGGGGTCCCAAAAGGTAACTGAGAAGTAAGCAATAGAAATAATATAAATGCTGCTCTGTATAATGATTTTGAGGAGAGATAGATAGACAGACAGACGGACAGACTTGCATTCTGCACTAATAAAAGTCTCCCCTACATTAGGATTGTACATAGTCTGCACAAATGTATGTATAAATTGGCTGCTATGGCCCCCCTCAGCACTTGGGCCCTGGTGCAACTGCACCTGCTGCATCAATTCAAGTACCGCCCTGATTTCCTTTATGGTCACAGTAAAGAAGAAATGTCCCAGGACTGCAATAAAAATGGCAAATTTTGTAAAAACTATACAGTTTTAAATTATTTAAACAATTTACTTTATGTGAATGTTTTACAATGTAGTGATTAATGTCTGATGCATATATATATATATATATACAAAATAAACAGATAGAGTCCAGCACTTATTGAATTACTTTAGCCTGGCTGTGTGCTCGTTACAATGGGCTATCAGCAAGAACCCAAACAGATACAGTCCATATGTAGAAAGTAACAGCACCACTGCATCAATATTCTTAAAGGTGAATTATTTCTTTATTGGAGATATCACAACAAATAAAAGCGACGTTTCGGACCTACATGGTCCTTAATCATGCATAGTTAAAACACAGTAAAACACACATTTAAAAAGGGTGGTTTGACCAATGAGATTTCAGCTCACATTCTTAATTGAATTAACCCATGCCTATCCAGGCATGATAATATACATATTACTTTTTCTATTAGTGGCCTCTAGTGGTACCATATTGAATGACACCCTATCAAAATTTATAAAAACAAATACAGATCGTAGTCCCTATTCAGACCATAAGGGTACAATGTATTTAATTTCTTGATCCACCAAACTTCCTTTTGTTTTAGTTTAAGTTCTCTGTTGCCCCCTCTTCTATGTGTGGGGATATGGTCGATTACTTGGAAGCGCAGCTGGCTAACAGTGTGTCCCATTTGGGTAAAATGTGCAGTTTGTGGATGAAATTAATGCCTCAATGACAAACATCAAGTTTACACTTACATATTCATCACATGAGATTAACTTTTTGGATACCACTGTTTATATACAAGATGATAAATTGAACACTGATCTCTTCACTAAACCTACAGATAGAAACACCTTTTTGAGATATGAAAGTTTCCATCCTGAGACAGTGTTCAATTCTATCCCAAGAAGTCAGTTACTACGCACTAAGAGGATAGTGAGTGATCAAGACAGACTGCCCTTTAGACTACAATCTATGGGTAATAAGTTTATCCAAAGAGGTTATCCTCAGGAGATTATAAATAAAAATATCATGGATCTCGATAAAAGTAAAGTTAAACCTAAAACCAGAAATGATGTAAATAGATTGGTGCTCACTATGGAATATAGTCAGCGAAGTCAACATATTTTTAAAGCAGTAAGAAAACACTGGCATTTATTAACAAAATTTAATCCTGAAGTCGAGTCCTTTAAATTACCACCAATGCCATCCTATAGACGGGTGAGAAATCTAAGGGATAATCTAGTCAGAGCAGATGTGGGGACAACTAAACAATCTGAAATTAACTATTTGACTACTCCCAATAAAGGTTGCTATCCTTGTCTGCACTGTGCACAATGTAATTCAGTCATTAGAGGTAAATATTTGGCCCAAAATGACAAACGTAAACAGTATACTATCAATGGTCTATACACTTGTCAAACCAATTATGTAATCTATCTTCTCAAATGTCCATGTGGCCTCTGTTATATCGGAGAGACCACCCAAGCCGCCAGAGATAGGTTTAGTCAGCACAAGGCATCAATTAAATCTAAAGATATGACTCTGCCAGTATCTGCACATTTTACCCAAATGGGACACACTGTTAGCCAGCTGCGCTTCCAAGTAATCGACCATATCCCCACACATAGAAGAGGGGGCAACAGAGAACTTAAACTAAAACAAAAGGAAGTTTGGTGGATCAAGAAATTAAATACATTGTACCCTTATGGTCTGAATAGGGACTACGATCTGTATTTGTTTTTATAAATTTTGATAGGGTGTCATTCAATATGGTACCACTAGAGGCCACTAATAGAAAAAGTAATATGTATATTATCATGCCTGGATAGGCATGGGTTAATTCAATTAAGAATGTGAGCTGAAATCTCATTGGTCAAACCACCCTTTTTAAATGTGTGTTTTACTGTGTTTTAACTATGCATGATTAAGGACCATGTAGGTCCGAAACGTCGCTTTTATTTGTTGTGATATCTCCAATAAAGAAATAATTCACCTTTAAGAATATTGATGCAGTGGTGCTGTTACTTTCTACATATGGACTATATATATATATATATATATATATCCATATGAAAAATAGAGGGCACTCACATGTCTTTTTATAGATGATTATTTATTTAGTAAAAAAAATGACATAATTCAGGTCAACGTTTCGGCTCCACAATTGAGCCTTTTTCAAGACAATCTTACGGCTAGATTACGAGTTTTGAGCTAGGCTGAAAAAGCAGCGTTAACAGGTCCTAACGCTGCTTTTTCATTACCGCTGGAATTACGAGTCTTGCAGGTTTAGGGGCACCGCACACTTCTTTGACCTTACCGCAAAACGACTTACGTAAACTTCGTAAACCCTTTTTTCTATGGGACTTCCATAGCGCCGGTATTACAAGTCTGTCCTGGGAGGCCAAAAAGTGAGAGGTGCACCCTCTACCTCCAAGATCCCTAACGCATTCTAAAGTCAGTAGTTATGAGTTTTACACTACAACGCCGTAGCATAAAATTTATAACTAAAGTGCTAAAAAGTACACTAACACCCATAAACTACCTATTAACCCCTAAACCGAGGCCCTCGCATCGCAAACACTATAATAAAAATTTTAACCCCTAATCTGCCGCCCCGGACATCGCCGCTACTATAATAAACATATTAACCTCTAAACCGACGCACTCCCGCATCTCAAACACTAGTTAAATATTATTAACCCCTAATCTGCTGTCCCTAACATCGCCGCAACCTACATTATACTTATTAACCCCTAATCTGCCATCCCCAACGTTGCCACCACTATATTAAATGTATTAACCCCTAAACCTAAGTCTAACCCTAACCCTAACACCCCCTAACTTAAATATAATTTAAATAAATCTAAACAAAATTCCTATCATTAACTAAATTATTTCTATTTAAAACTAAATACTTACCTATAAAATAAACCCTAAGCTAGCTACAATATAACTAATAGTTACATTGTAGCTAGCTTAGGGTTTATTGTTATTTTACAGGCAAGTTTGTATTTATTTTAACTAGGTAGAATAGTTATTAAATAGTTATTAACTATTTAATAACTACCTAGCTAAAATAAAGACAAATTTACCTGTAAAATAAAACCTAACCTAAGTTACACTAACACCTAACATTACACTACTGTACACCCAATACACCCTTAAAAAAACCTAACACTAACCCCCTGAAGATCGACTTACTGTTCTGAAGACCGGACATCCATCCTCAAGGAAGCGGCAGAAGTCTTCTTCCAACCGGGCCGAAGTCCTCAACAAAGCCGGGAGAAGTCTATCAGCCAATCGGAATCTAAGGGACGCCATCTTGGATGACATCATTTAAAGGATCCTTCATTCAGTAAGAAGACTCCGGATGAAGAGGATGCTCCGCGTCGGATGTCTTGAAGATGGATCTGCTCCGCGTCGGATGGATGAAGATAGAAGATGCCGTCTGGATGAAGACTTCTGCCCATCTAGAGGACCACTTCGCCCTGCTTGGATGAAGACTTCTCCCGGCTTCGTTGAGGACTTCGGCCCGGTTGGATGAAGACTTCTGCCACTTCCTTGAGAATGGATGTCCGGTCTTCAGAACAGTCGATCTTCAGGGGGTTAGTGTTAGGTTTTTTTGAGGATGTTTTGAGTGGGTTTATTTTTTAGGTTAGGGCTTTGGGCTGCAATAGAGCTAAATGCCCTTTTAAGGGCAATGCCCATCCAAATGCCCTTTTCAGGGCAATGGGGAACAAATGCCTGGATTACAAGTTTTGTCGTTAAAAACTTGCGGAGCTAACAAGCCTTTTTTTTCCAGCGCTTACTTTAAACAACGCTGGTATTACAAGTTTTCTGAATGGCTGCGTTAGCCTCAGAAAAGTGAGCGTTGAGCAAATTTAGCTCCACTTCTACCTGTAATACCAGCGTTGCTTACAGTAGCAGTAAGCTGGCTAAAACGTGCTCATGCACGATTTCCCCATAGGATACAATGGGGCTGAGCTGGCTGAAAAAAACCTAACACCTGCAAAAAAGCAGCGTTCAGCTCCTAACGCAGCCCCATTGTTTCCTATGGGGAAACACTTTCTAAGTCTACACCTAACACCCTAACATGAACCCCGAGTCTAAACACCCCTAACCTTACACATATTAACCTCTAATCTGCCGCCCCCAACATCGTCTCCACCTGCATTATACTATTAACCCCTAATCTGCCGTTCCGGACACCGTCGCCACCTACATTATACCTATGAACCTCTAATCTGCTGCCCCTAACATCGCCGACACCTATATTATATTTATTAACCCTTAATCTTCCGCCCCCAACGTCGCCGCCACCTACCTACACTTATTAACCCCTAATCTGCCGACCGGACATTGCCGCCACTATAATAAATGTATTAACCCGTAAACCCCTGCACTCCCGCCTCACAAACACTATAATAAATTGTATTAACCCCTAATCTGCCCCCCAACGTCACCACCACCTACCTACAATTATTAACCCCTAATCTGCCGCCCCCAATGTCGCCGCTACTATAATAAAGTTATTAACCCCTAAACCTAAGTCTAACCCTAACCCTAACACCCCCCTAACTTAAATATAATTTAAATAAAATGAAATAAAATTTCTATAATGAAATAAATTAATCCTATTTAAAACTAAATACTTACCTATAAAATAAACCCTAATATAGCTACAATATAACTAATAGTTACATTGTAGCTATTTTAGGATTTATATTTATTTTACAGGCAACTTTGTATTTATTTTAACTAGGTACAATAGCTATTAAATAGTTAATAACTATTTAATAGATACCTAGTTAAAATAATTACAACATTACCTGTAAAATAAATCCTAACCTAAGTTACAAATACACCTAACACTACACTATCAATAAATTACTAGAATGCGAGGTCAATTCTACTGGCTGATCCAATCAGCCAATCAGATTTTTCCTACCTTAATTCCTATTGGCTGATAGAATCCTATCAGCCAATGGGAATTCGAGGGACGCCATCTTGGATGACGTCATTTAAAGGAACCTTCATTCGTCGTTAGTCTGTCGGCTGAGGAGGATGTTCCGCGTCGGAGGTCTTGAAGATGGAGCCGCGGATGGATAATGACTTCTGCCGGATGGAGGACCTCTTCTGCCCCGCTAGGATGAAGACTTCTGCCGGATGGAGGACCTCTTCTGCCCCGCTTTGATGAAGACTTCTGCCGGATGGAGGACTACTTCGCCCGGATTGGATAAAGAATTCATTTAATTTGAAAAAGTTACCAATGGCACTACCTATGTGTAATAGACCTATTTATATCTTCAATTATGCCACTACAGTATGGCAAGATGTGGGTGCATGGTGTATGAGTATGAGTATGGAATTACAGAGGAAAGCATACACTTGGGCTGCACTCCTAGGTCAGGTTGCAAGTTAGTTGCAAATAATAATCACTTAGTTGCTGATCCAAGATTGGAATGTGGGAATAGGAATAGACACTACATTAAAATATAACTTTTATTGGGTTTAACAATTAAAATAGGAAAAATCATTAAAACCACACTTAAGTACCGACTGTAGTATGTAGAAATTTAATAACCGAATTTGTGGTTCAGTTAAGCAGTTATACCTGCTTGCATGCAAGCCTAGTATACCTATCTAACGTAGTACATAACTTGTAAGTTACCAGTAGTAGAGATAGGTTGGCTTAACACTCTATATTAATACGTGTGTGCGAGAATAGAGTAAAGGGTAAGTCCACTTATATTTAGACAGGTAGTTAAACCATGACTGAGTATTGTCATATATGAGCTTAATGGACTAGCGTTGTGATGGCACACAATACTGTGACTCCATGTGCCCAAACTACTCCTAAATATTCATATGATAAACCACAATATAGAAAAGGTGAAAATAACTATAGGAGAGAGGTTGTGCTAAAATATTGGTTAGAAGCTTGCCACGTGTTTATATTGACATTGTAACATTCACAGGTTCACTTGTTATGTTGTCTCCGGTTTTATGTTACGGATAATTCACCATGTATTGTTTGGCCGGTATGTCTGTATATTATTTGACCCAAGAGTTATAGGTAATACAGTTAATGCTCTTAGTATTATTTAACCGGTATGCATCAACATTCGATCGACCCAAGGGGTTGCAAATCATACAAGGCAAATGCGGTATCAATTGAACGTCTGTAGCGTGGGCTTTATTAGAGCTGATTAGATATTGGTCGTGCAGCGTCTAAACAATTGAAGTACCAGTCAGATGTGAGCTGTGTGAGCTCAATACTGTTTAGCCGGTATGCACAACTATAGTATTAACCCAAATCACTGTGAATAATACGAGGCAAGAAAGATGCCAGTCAAATATTTGTAGCGTGGGCTCCAATAGAGCTAAGCAGACATTGGCCGTGCAGCGTCTAAGCAAATAAAGTGACAGTCAGATGTGAGTAGCGTAAATTCAGTCGAAACTGAATGGACATAAGTCGTGCAGTGTCTAGATCCACTACTTGTCACCCACTTAATTCTCATATAGATTATTAGACTTAGTAAGGCAAGTGAGATGCCGGTCAGTTGTTTGTAGCATGGGCTCTAATAGAGCTAAGTAAATAGTAGCCGTACGGCGTTTAAATAGGTAAGGTATCAGTCAGGTGTGAGTAGCATGGACTCAGTTGAAACTGAATTATATTAGTCGTGCAGTGTCTCGGCCAAACACGTCCTCACACACTTGGTTCTCATATAAATTATTCACTTCAGCGTTCTGGGCTAGAGTCCCATGCATTCACTCTCAAACACACTTATAAATTTATGCAGGATAACTCAGATAACTGAAATTGTAATTTCATGATAAGTCTTATTGAAGGAGATAGTTACTCCATCTAATGACTACAGTAAAAGTTCGGTAGCTTAAGGCTAATCTAAAACACAGGAGCTCCTAGGACTCCTCACCATTGCCCTAACGTCCCTAACATGTTTCGCCACTTAGCGTGGCTTTTTCAAAGGTGAACGCGCCGCTCAGTAGTCGGCTATTTAAGGCTGCTTAGAATCACTCCCACAAAAGGCGTGCATACACCTTCTGACCTATCAATGACGATTGAGGTGTATGTGTCATAATGAGGAGGGGATTAGCAGGATAGTCTCCGAAATGATTAACTGTTAGATGACTGGAAACAATAAAAAAGCACATTTATTGACTATCAAACTTATAGCAAACATTTGTATTATTGTGGACAGCTTCAGACGAATAGAGAATAATTAGATTAAAAGTTAGATAAACATTTGAGATTTCGTGACGTTAGTGTTTACCAACGGCACATTGCATAGTGTATATCTTTTGCCATTTAAACGTATGTTGAATAATGCTTTTTTAAGCAAGATCAGTGTCCATATATTGCAGTCCTATGTGTATGTACATTTGCTAGCTCCATAAATCTTAAACCTCCTGATACATAATCAAGAGAGAAACAGATATAGTTAGATGTACAATATTCTAATGTACATCTCTCAAACACTTAATTACGTTTGTATTTATTATAATATTTAAGGTCCTGGTGTTAACAGCGAAGATTGATGAAGGAAATGTGATGTTAGTGTGCTAATATTGTGTGAGAATAAACAAAATTGACCATTCGTGTGAAATTTACTATGTACGGTCATTTTATATTGTGAGTAGTGTCAGGGTTGCCTGAAATTATGATCGTGTGGTTCTAAAAGGATTATTATTTAGTAGTAAAAAAGTTTTTTTATTGTATATATAAGTGAGTGTTAAGGTGAATGCTGTCTCAATTTGTCGTGAAGTTTACAAAAATTGAGATATTATTTGCGTCAAACATAATGTGCATTATAAAGGAAACTTTTAAAGGTGATGTACAATAAGACAATTATAACATAAAGTTGTGCTAAGTGTTTAGATAGGGAAAAGGAAGATTGTGATCTATGATTTACTGGAACTGATAGGTTCGTTGTATGAATTGTAGTTAGAGAGATAAGAGAGTACACGGAGTGTCGCTCATAATTATTACACATAGGAAAATTAGGAATCCTATCAACAGCGTTTATTGGTCTTATTACAGAGTCGTTTGGGTATTATTCTCTATAGGTTTTAAATCTTAATTGCTTATTTAAAGCATTATGTGATGTTATACTTGGCTTAAAATCCACTTTATATTCTGTAAATTACAGAAATGAAACAAAGTTGTTATATTCATTTAGTCCATATGGTTGGACCGTATTAAGTAAAAATATCCATTTGCTTTCTGCTTGTAGCAGGATGTTTTCTAAATTGCCTCCTCGTACACCTAGTTGTATTTTTTCAATGCCAAAACATTTGAGTTCGGATTGTTTGGAATGATGATTTTTAAGGAAGTGACGTGCCACAGAAGTCAGATTTTTGCCTTCTTGAAGGTCTTTGCTTGCATTTTTTATGTTCCTCAGATGTTCTTGTAATCGTGTTCTGATTTTTCTTGTTGTCATGCCTACGTAGGTTTTATTACATTGACATTGGAGGGCATAGACAACTCCCTCTGTGTGGCAATTGATGTATGATTTGATTTTATGTGTTTTTTGAAAACGATCGCGAATTTCTTCTTTTTTCTACCTGTCTAAATATAAGTGGACTTACCCTTTACTCTATTCTCGCACACACGTATTAATATAGAGTGTTAAGCCAACCTATCACTACTACTGGTAACTTACAAGTTATGTACTACGTTAGATAGGTATACTAGGCTTGCATGCAAGCAGGTATAACTGCTTAACTGAACCACAAATTCGGTTATTAAATTTCTACATACTACAGTCGGTACTTAAGTGTGGTTTTAATGATTTTTCCTATTTTAATTGTTAAACCCAATAAAAGTTATATTTTAATGTAGTGTCTATTCCTATTCCCACATTCCAATCTTGGATCAGCAACTAAGTGATTATTATTTGCAACTAACTTGCAACCTGACCTAGGAGTGCAGCCCAAGTGTATGCTTTCCTCTGTAATTCCATGGATAAAGAATTCAGCCTGGCTGGATGAACACGGCTCAAGGTAGGGTGATCTTCAGGGGGTTAGTGTTAGGTTTTTTAAGGGGGGATCGGGTGGGTTTTAGAGTAGAGGTGTGTAGATGGTGGGTTTTAATGTTGGGGGGGTCTTGTATTTTTTTTTACAGGTAAAAGAGCTGATTACTTTGGGGCAATGCCCCGCAAAAAGCCCTTTTAAGGGCTGGTAAAAGAGCTGATTACTTTTGTAATTTAGTATAGGGTAGGGAATTTTATTATTTTGGGGGGCTTTTCTATTTTATTAGGGGGCTTAGATTAGGTGTAATTCAATTAAATTCTTGTAATATTTTTTTTATTTTTTGTAATTTAGTGTTTGTTTGTTTTTGTACTATAGTTTAGTTTATTTAATTGTATTTTAGTTTAGATAATTGTAGTTAATTTATTTAATTAATGTATTGATAGTGTAGTGTTAGGTGTAATTGTAACTTAGGTTAGGATTTATTTTACAGGTAATTTTGTAATTATTTTAACTAGGTAGCTATTAAATAGTTATTAACTATGTAATAGCTATTGTACCTAGTTAAAATAAATACAAAGTTGCCTGTAAAATAAATATAAATCCTAAATAGCTACAATGTAACTATTAGTTATATTGTAGCTATATTAGGGTTTATTTTATAGGTAAGTATTTAGTTTTAAATAGGATTAATTTATTTAATTATAGTAATTTTATTTAGTTTTATTTAAATTATATTTAAGTTAGGGGGGTGTTAGGGTTAGGGTTAGACTTAGGTTTAGGGGTTAATAACTTTATTATAGTAGCGGCGACGTTGGGGGCGGGAGATTAGGGGTTAATAATTGTAGGTAGGTGGCGGCGACGTTGGGGGGGCAGATTAGGGGTTAATAAAATTTATTATAGTGTTTGCGAGGCGGGATTGTGGCGGTTTAGGGGTTAATACATTTATTATAGTGGCGGCGATGTCCGGTCGGCAGATTAGGGGTTAATAAGTGTAGGTAGGTGGCAGCAACGTTGGGGGGCAGATTAGAGGTTAATAAATAAAATGTAGGTGTCGGCGATGTTAGGGGCAGCAGATTAGGGGTTCATAGGTATAATGTAGGTGGCGGCGATGTCCGGTCGGCAGATTAGGGGTTAAATAATTTTATTATAGTGTTTGAGATGTGGGGGGGCCTCGGTTTAGGGGTTCATAGATAGTTTATGGGTGTTAGTGTACTTTGTAGCACTGTAGTTAAGAGCTTTATGTTCCGGCGTTAGCCCATAAAACTCTTAACTACTGACTTTTAAATGCGGTTGGAGTCTTGGAGGTAGAGGCTGTACCGCTCACTTTGTCCAAGATTTGTAATAACAGCGTTAGGCAAATCCCATTAAAAAGATAGGATACGCAATTGACGTAAGGGGATTTGCGGTAGACAAAAGTTGCGGAAGAAAAGTGAGCGGTACACCTGTACCTGCCATACTCGTAATACCAGCGGACGTTAAAAAGCAGCGTTAGGAACCCTTAACGCTGCTTTTTAAGGCTAACGCAGAACTCGTAATCTAGCAGTTAGGTTTTTTTAGTTAGTATTTTATTTGGGGGGTTGTTTGTGTGGGTGGTGGGTTTTACTGTTGGAGGGGGTGTTGGTACATTTTTTTACAGGTAAAAGAGCTGATTTCTTTGGGGCAATGCCCCTCAAAAGGCCATTTTAAGGGCTATTGATAGTTTAGTTTAGGCTAGGGGTTTTTTTATTTTTGGGGGGGGGGGTTTATTTTGATAGGGCTATTAGATTAGGTGTAATTAGTTTAAAGATCTTGTAATTTGTTTTTTATTTTCTGTTATTTTAGTGTTTTTTTTGTGTGATTTAGCTAATTTAATTTATTTAATTGAATTTAATATAGCTAATTTATTTAATAGTAGTGTAGTGTTAGGTGTTGAGCTCGCATTCTATTGGCTGTTCCGATCATTATTAATTACATTGTAGCTATCTTATGGTTTGTTTTACAGGTAAGTATTTCGTTTTAAATAGGAATAATTTATTTAATGATAGTGTAGTGTTAGGTGTAATTGTAACAGGTTAGTTTTTATTTTACAAGTAAATTTGTATTTATTTTAGCTAGGTAGTTATTAAATAGTTAATAACTATTTAGTAACTATTCTACCTAGTTAAAATAAATACAAACTTGCCTGTAAAATAAAAATAAACCCTAAGATAGTTACAATGTAACTATTAGTTCTATTGTAGCTAGCTTAGGGTTTATTTTATAGGTAAGTATTAATTTTCTTTAGATTTATTTTAATTATATTTGTTAGGTGGTGTTAGGGTTAGATTTAAGGGTTAATACATTTAATATATTAGGGGTTAATAAGTGTAGGTGGTTGCGGCGACATTGGGGGCGGCAGATTAGGGGTTAATAAATATAATGTAGGTGGCGGCGATGTTGGGGACAGCAGATTAGGGGTTAATAAGTATAATGTAGGTGGCGGCGGTGTCCGGAGCGGCAGATTAGGGGTTAATAAGTATAATGTAGGTGTCGGCGATGTCGGGGGCGGCAGATTAGGGGTTAATAAATGTAAGATATGGGGTGTTTAGACTCGGGGTTCATGTTAGGGTGTAAGGTGTAAACATAACTTTTATTTCCCCATAGGAATCAATGGGGCTGCGTTACTGAGATTTACGCTGCTTTATTGCAGGTGTTAGACTTTTTCTCAGCCGGCTCTCCCCATTGATGTCTATGGGGAAATCGTGCACGAGCACGTACAACCAGCTCACCGCTGGCTTAAGCAGCACTGGTATTGGAGTGAGATATGGAGCTAAATTTTGCTCTACACTCACTTCTTGCCTGTTAACGCCGGGCTTGTAATTAAAGTACATTAGAAAGCTTTATTGCAGGTGTTAGACTTTTTCTCAGCCGGCTCTCTCCATTGATGTCTATGGGGAAATCGTGCACGAGCACGTACAACCAGCTCACCGCTGGTTTAAGCAGCGCTGGTATTGGAGTGAGATATGGAGCTAAATTTTGCTCTACACTCACTTCTTGCCTGTTAACGCCGGGCTTTTAATTAAAGTACATTAGAAAGCTCTTTAAAATTGCCTACTCTATCTGAAAAAATGTGTTTCATGTCCTTTTAAGACCCTAAATTGTTATTAGCTACCTATTGTCGACCAAGGTTCACATACAGTAATTTTCATAGATGCAAAGTATTTTCTCTTTTTTTAACTTTATTATCACAATGTACCAAAAGGCCTATACAGCCTTCTATTACTAACTGCCTAACCACACCCCTGGCTCTGCCCTCAAAACACCTGTGACTCCACCTCTTCCTGCTTAGACTCTGCCCATGGAACACCCATATCTACACCTCCACCCACTGTAACCCCACTCATGGAACACACGTGAATCCACCTAGGAGTGTTTGCACCCCCCCCCCCCCCCACCATAATAAGGTTTCTGGCACCACCAGTTTTGGTGAGTTTTGTGAATCAGCTGCAAAACATATAGGAACGTCTGAAAATGGAGTGGCTGGAGAGACTGGAGGACTCTTTTAGTGAATTTTTCCCAGTACAACAAATAAAATGTCCTGCAATTAACCTCTTGGTTGGAAGAGATGCTTTGTAGACCCCTACAAGAGTATCTTTAGATTTTTTTTTTTTTTTAAAGGGCTATTATAGTGAAAAAATTACAGAAGACATTTTAACAAATCGTAAGCATACAGTTATGGAGTACATTAATCAGAAGTAAATTACATATATCTTAAGGGTATAGGGCCCTGCCCTTGAGTCAATGTAAGATACAAGAGATCTTTACATAAAACCAATGACAGGACAGGACACATGGACTTGTCAGGTTATTTTCTAATAGGGCTCATCTATCAGAAATCTAATGAGTCCTAAAGCAAAATAACAAAATAAAACATGCAGGTCAAAAGCCTCAATAAATATTTATTCCCCTTTTGAAGCCAAGGGGTAAAAAAAAAGAAGATTGCTTGAAATGTCTGTCAGGCCGCACTCACCTCTATTAGCACACAGCACACACAAACATTGTAACAGCAGGGGTTGCATCTGTCCCTTGCCCTGCACAAGCTGCATATTTGATTGATGGAGGGAAGGAGGCAGCTCAACTCACTGCCCAGCTCGGCTCTCTGGAAGACATCAAAAGCTGCAGTTATAGCTACTACACCCGACATCTGCCTGTTCTGCCCTCCTACTCTTTTTCCCTACAGAAGCCCTTGCACGGAACAGGCTTCTAACACACCTATGCCTGGAGGGGGTTAGAAAGTTTGGATGCAAAATTTAAAGGGGCAGTTTGCAAAACGTGCCCCCCAATCCTCGCTAAATCTGCTGCTCTGGGCATGGGCCTTGTTGGCCTAGACCCTAATACACTCAAGTTGCAAACATTTACATTAACCATGTTTCAAGCATGGTACCAAAATGTCTGCAGTTGTAATTTTCTGACTTCTTGTATGAGATATTATGAATTTAGTACTTTACGGAACTATAGAGGTTATTGGCAGGAATGCCCACTATAAAATCCATAGGAAATACAGATGATATGATGCTCGCTGAACATGATATCATCACAACTAGACCCAATAGCAAACTCAAATCTATGAATCTAGTCCAAAATGCTTTCTAAAAGGGGTTTATTAATTCTTGAATTTGTTTACCAAAAAATGCATTAAAGTATAACTGAGGTAGAATATATAACTAACAATAACATAGCATAAAACAGAAAATACATTAGGCACTCAAGAAGAGATGTATTATGAAGTGTGTAACAATGTCTAAACTAAATTTAATTCAAAACAAAAACACATCCCCTAACCTAACCTCTACAATCCTGGTGTTAAAACCAGAAGTGTAACTATTTGTGTAACAGGGATGTGGTCACTACTATGCGCTAAGCTCAGGAGGTGCTAGATGTAACTATAAATACAGTATTGTGGTTTATCCTTGAAGAATTTCCTCTCTCTGACATAATTGTTAGAAAGGTAGAAAGAGTGGATAAGGTGCCTTGTTCAATGTTTGCTCCCTGGCCTAGTATTTTACAGTTACATTTCATTTTAAGTTTCAAAATATATAAATACTGTATACCATGGTCCTAAAATTGCAAGCATGCAGTCAACTCTGCTCAGGGTCATATATACAAAACTGATACTGGTAAGGAACATTTGTACTCAGTATATTATTATTTTATTTTATTATTGGTTATTTGTAGAGCACCAACAGATTCTGCAGTGCTATAAACATAGGCGGAATACAAGGAAACAATTATAGGGATCAGATGGGTAGAGGGTCCTGCCAAGAGTCCCACTTTTGTAGTCAGCTCTTAAGAAGGGGATCTACAAACAGCTGGCCTCTTAGGCTTACATGCTAAGGGGGTTCAAGGGGATAGCAATGGAGTAGAGGAACTGGTATAAAGAAAGGTTAGTGTAGGTTGTATGCATCCCTGAACAGTAGAGTCTTTAGGGAGTGCTTAAAGCTTTCAAAACTAGGAGAGAGTCTTGTGGAGCGAGGCAGAGAGTTCCACAAGATGGAAGCCAGTCTGAAGAAGTCCTGTAAATGGGAGTATGAGAAGGTAACAAGAGAGGAGGAGAGTAGGAGGTCATGAGCAGAGCGAAAGGGGATGGGAGGAAGAGTATCTAGGGACAAGGTCTGAGATATAGGGGGAGCAGTGCAGTTGAGGGTTTTGTATGTCAGAGTGAGAATTTTGTGTTTAATCCTGGAGGCAAGAGGAAGCCAGTGAAGGGATTGGCAGAGAGGTGCAGCAGATAAAGAGCGACGTGTAAGGAAGATGTGCCTGGCAGAGGCATTCATTATGGATTGTTAAGGAGCTAGGCGGCAGCTTGGGAGACCAAAGAGGACAGAGTTGCAGTAATGGAGACGGGAAAGGATGAGAGAGTGGATTAAAATCTTAGTTCTGTCTTTTGTAAGAAAATGTCTAATTTTAGAGATGTTTTTAAGGTGGAAGCAGCAGTCTTTAGCCATGGACTGAATGTGCAGAGGGAAAAAAGATCTGAGTCAAATGTGACACCAAGACATTGGGCATGCGGAGTACAGGTAATGATGGAGTTTTCTACAGTTATAGAGATATTGGGGGTGGAGATTTTGGAAGAAGGAGGGAAAATTTTCAATTTTGGAGAGATTTAGATTGAAGTAGTGAGAGGACATCCAGGAAGAGATGTGAGAAAGACAGTTAGTGACACGGGTTAGCAAGGAAGGGGATAGGTCTGGTGCAGAGAAGTAGATTTGGGTGTTGTCAGCATACAAATGATATTGGAACCCATGGGACTTTATTAGGGAACCTAATGATGACGTGTAGATTGAGAAAAGAAGGGGACCGAGGACAGAACCTTGCGGTACCCCAACAGAAAGTGGTGACGGGGCACAGGAGGCCCCAGAGAAGGCTATACTAAAGGTACAGTTTGACAGGTAGGAAGAGAACCACAAGAGGGCTGTGTCACAAATGCCGAAGGATTGGAGGGTTTGGAGCAAAAGAGGGTGGTCAACAGTATTGAAGGTTGAGGACAGATCAAGGAGGATAAGCAGAGAGAAGTGGCCTTTTGATTTTGCTGTAAGTAGATCGTTGGTAACCTTAACAATTGCTGTCTCCATAAAGTGATGGGATCGAAATCCAGATTGCAGTGGGTCAAGGAGGGAGTTTTATGTAAGGAAATGGAATAGGCGTGCATATACTAGCTTTTCAAGAAGCTTTGAGGCAAGAGGGAGTAGGGAAATAGGGCAGTAGTTGGATGGGGAGTGTAAGGATCACAGTTAGCTAGATTGTGGATCTCAGCTGCGGAGCTAATAAGTTTGAATGTATGCCAGTGAAGGTTAAATACAAAGCTATCTGTTGCTAAGTATTCCCAACAAGGCAAAAGAGAGTTGCTGTAAGTGTCTATCCTGATCAGTATTTCTGAATCAGGATAAGAATAAATAAGGAAGTTCCCAGAGCTTGGGCTTAACTTGAATCAAAATTATTTGCAGAGCGTATTTGGCTTCTGCTGCAAGGAAACAGGCACCTGTGTAAACTGAGTTCAGAGTAAGACTGTGTTAGTGGTGAATCTGTTCTGCCTGTGCTGACAGGTGTCTGTGCTGCAGAGGAATGGACACGCTGTGAGAGGTGTGTGCAGCGTGTAGCAGCTGCGTTCTGAAAAATGGCAGAGGTGATTTGGTGAGAGCAGGTAATGAGAGCTCAAGTGCAGGTTATTTGTTGAAAAGAATCAGGAGGGTTTTAATACAACCGGAGGTCAGTCATAAGGTGGTAGGAATATTCAGCGAGGAGATGAAGAAATTAGATAATAGCTCCGGTCTCACTTGTTTGTAGCAGGTGCTGTTGAAAGAGGTATTGATTCCTGTAAAAGTTAAACGTAGATCCAAGTGGGAATTGTCTTTAAACTCAAACAATCCTGTTCTGTGGTTCTTGGAGGTAATCAGTGTAATATGGAGAGCCTGGAAAGTTTCTCCTGCAGAGAATAGGAACTTGAACTAGTGAGCTCAAACAATACTGAAGCAAGGAGGAAGGGGCGTGACCAGGTTAATATAAGCTTGGAATCTGAATGCAGTGAATCCTTAAAGGGACATAGGAGATGAGCGACAAGAAACCCTGACATACCCCCCCTCTCAGGGTAGCTGCCCAGAAGCTACAAAACGAGGCCGATCCGGATTCCTCCTATGGAAGAAGGAAACTAGTCTGGGAGCATGTACATTGGTAGATGGTTCCCATGAATCGTCCTCAGAACTGAAACCCTTCCAATGAATCAAATACTGAAGAACACCACTGACGATGCGGGAGTCTAATATAGAGTCAACTTCATATTCGTCATCCGATTCGATCAGAGTTTCAGGAGGTGTTAAGGTGTCCAAGCATCTGGTTTGCCGGTGAGGTTTGAGTAAACTTACATGGAAAGTGGGGTGTAGTCTGTAGTTAGAGGGTAAACTTAAAGTGACAGCGTTGGGATTCACGATCTTTGTTATAGGAAAAGGTCCAATGAAAGAAGTGCTAAGTTTCTTACTAGGTGTCCTTAATTTAATGTTCTTAGTGGATAACCATACCATGTCTCCGACGTTGTAGGTAGGTGCTTGGCGTCGTCGAAGATTATAGTAATGCCTTTGTTTGGCTTGAGCTTCTGAGATATGTCTCTTAAGATCTTGAAATAAGTCGAGAAGATTGTTTGTAACATCGTCCACCTGTGGACAGGTGGTATCCAAGCGAGGGTGCAGTTGGAAGTTAGGGTGAAATCCGTAGTTGGCATAGAACGGGGATTTCTGTGTAGTGGAACTGGTTGCATTGTTGTATGCGTATTCTGCCATAGACAAAGTGGAAGCCCATTGGTCTTGTTGGCTAGAGTAATATGAACGGATATACTGCTCAAGCCATTGGTTCACTCTCTCTGTCTGTCCATTTGATTGTGGGTGGAAGGAGGAGGAGAAGCGTAATTCCACTTGCATGATTGCACATAGTTGTTTCCAAAAACGGGAAGTGAATTGGGTTCCTCTATCCGTAACTATGGATTGAGGTAACCCATGTAACTTAACAATGTTATCCAAAAAGAGTTTTGCTGTTTCAGAGGAAGTAGGTAACTTGTGAAAAGGCAAGAAATGTGCCATCTTGGTTAGGTGATCTACCACGACTAGAATAGTGTTGTAGCCATCAGAGGGAGGAAGTTCCACTATAAAGTCCATTCCTATGCATTGCCAGGGCCTGTCTGGAATTTGAAGGGGTAGCAGCAATCCAAATGGTGGTTTTTTATCTGTTTTGGAGACTGTACAAACGTGACAAGTGTGGATGTATTCTTGGACGGAAGATCTCAAGGAAGGCCACCAATAAGTGCGCGTCAGAAGATCAAGGGTTTTATTAATACCCAAATGTCCTGCCATGGGTGAGTCATGATGTTCTTTTAATATGTTTAGGCGTAAAGCGGGGGGTACATAAATCTTCCCCATATGGTAATAAAGTCCATCTTGTCCTAAAGTGAGATTACTATTGAAAATCTCTGGATCGTCTTTCTGAGAATTCCTCAAAACTTGTGTATAGGGCAGAGACAGGGCTATTATCTGTTCAACAGGTATAACTGTTCCCGGAGCAGTATAAGTAGAAGGTTTTGAATCCTTCCTTGATAGAGCGTCAGCTTTCCCGTTCTTACTCCCTGGCCGGTATGTGATGTGAAAATCAAACCTTGATAGGAATAGACTCCATCTTAGCTGTCTAGCAGAAAGAGTTCGGTTGGTCAAAAGGTATTCTAGATTCTTATGATCTGTATAGATCAGTATGGGATGTTTACTTCCTTCCAGAAGATGCCTCCAATGTTCCAAAGAGACTTTGATGACTAGCAATTCCTTCTCTCCGATGGGGTAGTTATATTCAGCAGGTGTCATTACCCTGGAGAAGAAAGCAACTGGATGAAGTGGTTCTCCTGGTGTTCTTCGTTGAGAGAGGATTGAACCGAGGGCATAATCCGATGCATCAACTTCTAGTACGTAATGAGAATCTGGGTCTGGGTAAGAGAGAATTGGAGCTTGAGTGAAAATCTCTTTCAGGTGGTTGAATACAGCTTGTGTTTTAGGGTTCCAAGTAAACTGAGTTTTGTTGCTGGTCAAAGAGGTGAGTGGTTTAGTGAGTAGGGAATAATTCTTGATGAATTTACGGTAATAGTTGGCAAACCCTAAAAATCTTTGAAGTTCCTTTTTAGAAGTCGGTGTAGGCCACTGTTTGATTGTCTGTACTTTGGTATCGTCCATCTGAATACCATTGGGGGATATTGTATACCCCAAGAAGGTAATCTGATTCGTATGGAATATGCACTTCTGTAATTTGGCAAAGAGACTGTGTTGACGTAGACGTGTTAAAACCCACCGGACATGTTTCCTGTGTTCTGAGATGTTATCAGAGTAAATCAGGATATCATCTAAATAGATGACTACACAGACGTCTAATAAGTCGCGGAAAATATCGTTGATGAGATACTGGAATGTGGCTGGAGCGTTGCAGAGTCCGAATGGCATCACCTTGTACTCATAGAGTCCGTATCTGGTTCTGAAGGCGGTGAGCCATTCGTCCCCTTTTCGGATTCTTACCAAATTATACGCTCCACGGAGATCCAATTTGGTATAGACAGTAGCATGACTGAGTCTTTCGATGAGTTCTGGTATTAAAGGAAGTGGATAACGGTTTTTTACCGTGCGTTTATTTAGCTCTCTATAATCGATTATAGGACGGAGAGAATGGTCCTTATTCTTAACGAAAAATATTCCTGCACCTGCAGGTGAGGTTGAGGGTTGTATGAAACCCTTCCGTAGGTTTTCAGATAGATAGGTTTTTAAATGTTCCAATTCTGGTTGTGATAGAGGGTAGATGTGTCCGAATGGAATTGTGGCCCCAGGTAGAAGTTCAATGGGGCAATCATAAGGTCGATGAGGAGGGAGAGTCTCTGCTTCCTTTTCACTGAAAACGTCCTCAAAATCTTGGTAATCGGTAGGTAGTTGGTTTGTAATAGTGCAACACAATGTAGGATGAGGAAAACAAGTGGTTTTGCAATAGTCAGAGAGGAACTGTACTTCCAAGCTATCCCAGTGAATGGTAGGTTGATGAGTTTGCAACCATTGCAGACCAAGGACTACTGGGAACATAGGGGATGAAATAACATCAAAAGAAATGTATTCTACATGTGTTGAGAGACTAGATACCTTAATAGGAACTGTTTGATGTGTGACAGGTCCTGAGGTGATAAAATTACCATCAATTACTCTAATGGAGACAGGTTTTGCTTTCAACAAGGTGGGTATTTTATTTACAGCGACAAACATGGCATCTATATAGGAATTTTGTGCTCCTGAGTCAATGATGGCTTCACTGATCACCTGGTGACGATCCCACTGCAAATTAAGAGATAGAGAACAATAAGCCACATGTTTTATGCTAGTGGACAAACATGTTGTGTCCAAAAAACACTTACGTCTCTTTTGTCTTAAGAGAATAGGACAGTCCTTTACGGTGTGTGTCTTGGATGCACAGTACATGCATAAGTTATTCATGCGTCTGCGGTTCCTTTCTTCTGGCTGAAGCGGTCCCTTTGTGAACCCGATATCCATTGGTTCAGTGGTGTGACTAGTAGGTGGTTTGTGATAAGAGACTGAAGGCCTGCTGGAAGTCTCAGTGGCTAGCTTTTCTGTTTTACGTTCTCTTAATCTTCGGTCTATTTGGATGCTTAAAGTGATCAAACCTTCTAATGATCTTGGCAACTCGGTACGTGCTAATTCATCCTTTAAAGCATCATTCAACCCTAAACGGTATTGATTCCTTAGAGCGATCTCGCTCCACTCTGTATCCTTACTGTACTGCTTGAATTCGCTGAGGTATTCTTCGACAGGTTTTTTATCTTGCTTGAGAGACCTCATCTTAGTTTCAGCAGTCAGCTGAATATTGGTATCCTGGTATAATACAGCCATTTCTTTGAAGAAATCCTGAAGAGAGGCTAAAATGGGGTGGTCTTGTTCAAAGAATGCGTCAGCCCATTTTCGGGGTTCACTTCTTAAGAAGGAAATGACTGTCAGGACTTTAACACGTTCTGTAGAATATGTCTTGGGTTTTAAGTTAAACAATAAATTACAGGAGTTCCTAAACTGAGTAAATTGAGCTCTATCCCCCGCGAAGGTATCTGGCATAGACACTTGGGGTTCTGGGGTCGCAACAGCAGCTGCGGATTTAGTTAGTGAGTCTTTTATAATGTTACTCAAGCTGTTGTTTTGTACCTGTAAATCCCTGAGTCCCTGACTCAATTGATCCACCCTCTGTGATAGTGCGTACACTATTTGGGGTAACTCCGCTGGATCCATATTTAGGCTTCAGTATTATGTAAGGATCACAGTTAGCTAGATTGTGGATCTCAGCTGCGGAGCTAATAAGTTTGAATGTATGCCAGTGAAGGTTAAATACAAAGCTATCTGTTGCTAAGTATTCCCAACAAGGCAAAAGAGAGTTGCTGTAAGTGTCTATCCTGATCAGTATTTCTGAATCAGGATAAGAATAAATAAGGAAGTTCCCAGAGCTTGGGCTTAACTTGAATCAAAATTATTTGCAGAGCGTATTTGGCTTCTGCTGCAAGGAAACAGGCACCTGTGTAAACTGAGTTCAGAGTAAGACTGTGTTAGTGGTGAATCTGTTCTGCCTGTGCTGACAGGTGTCTGTGCTGCAGAGGAATGGACACGCTGTGAGAGGTGTGTGCAGCGTGTAGCAGCTGCGTTCTGAAAAATGGCAGAGGTGATTTGGTGAGAGCAGGTAATGAGAGCTCAAGTGCAGGTTATTTGTTGAAAAGAATCAGGAGGGTTTTAATACAACCGGAGGTCAGTCATAAGGTGGTAGGAATATTCAGCGAGGAGATGAAGAAATTAGATAATAGCTCCGGTCTCACTTGTTTGTAGCAGGTGCTGTTGAAAGAGGTATTGATTCCTGTAAAAGTTAAACGTAGATCCAAGTGGGAATTGTCTTTAAACTCAAACAATCCTGTTCTGTGGTTCTTGGAGGTAATCAGTGTAATATGGAGAGCCTGGAAAGTTTCTCCTGCAGAGAATAGGAACTTGAACTAGTGAGCTCAAACAATACTGAAGCAAGGAGGAAGGGGCGTGACCAGGTTAATATAAGCTTGGAATCTGAATGCAGTGAATCCTTAAAGGGACATAGGAGATGAGCGACAAGAAACCCTGACAGGGAGGTTGGATCGAGAGAATGTTTTTTGAGGATAGGTGTGACCAGTGCATGTTTCAGAGATGAGGAAATTTTACTGGTGCTGAGTGAGAGGTTGAAAATGTGTGTGAGTATAGAGGTAAGGGTAGAAGAGAGGGAGGGGAGTAGCTGTGAGGGGATAGGTGTCAGGGTTTTTTCCCTGCTTTGTTTGCCATGTGCTGCTGGCAGCAATTTTACTCACCTCTCTTGCTGACTCTGGTGCATAGTGTGTGATGCTGCTCATTTCCTGCATGCCCTTTTATGGCCAGACTGGTGTACATCATACATGTGAGACAGGTTGCAGTCTCAGAATTGTGATGTCATCACTTATTATTTAAAGGGCCTGGGTTCAGTATGCTTTGCCCTTGTGTTGTCTCAGATCTGTTTGTGAGAGTTCCTGTTCCTGTGTATTACCTGGCTGTCTGACGTCCCTCCTGGTTCCTGATCCCTGGCTTGTTCCTGACTCTGCTGTTCTCCTTGTTGCTGATTCAGGCTAATCTGACTACTCGCTTTGGCTCCTGACTTGGCTCGTCTGACTAGTCACTTTGGCTCCTGACTCGGCTCGTCTGACTACCAGCTCTGGTTTTGACTCCTGGCTTGTTATTTGACTTGTGGACTTTTTTAATTATTTTTTGCTATTAATAAAGGTGTGATTATTTTTGCACTTCTCGTCTCAGGCTGATTCCTGGCACCCTGATAATAGGGTCAAGGGGACAGGTAGTGAAGTGAGAGCGCAGTATAAGGGCAGAAACTTCTTCCTCAGTAACAGGGGATAAAGAGCTAAATTTATGGCTATGTGGGTTGTGGTTGATTGCGAATGTTTGAGGGGGTGAGAGAATGGAAGTATGTTGAGAGCTCATTTCATTTCTGATGGAGTCGATTTTGTTATTGAAGTGGCTGGCAAAGTCTTGAGCTGACAGAGAAGTTGTATTAGGAGGTGGGGGTGGGTGTAGAAGAGTATTGAAAGTGGAGAACAGACATTTTGGGTTGGAAGAAAGAGCAGAGATAAGAGTAGAGAAGTAATGTTGTTTATAGAGTTTAAGGGCAGAATAGTAGGAGTTCAAGATGAACTTGTAATGAAGAAAATCAGCTGATCTCCGAGATTTTCTCCAGTGCCGCACAGCAGTATAGGAACATTTGCGTAGGTACCGTGTCAGAGGAGTATGCCAGGGCTGAGGATGATTGTGTGATTTCCGAACTATGGTAAGAGGGGCAAGATTGTCAAGTACCGATGTAAGGGTGGAATAATAGTGGCAGATAGATTGGTCAGGGCAGGAAAAGGAGGGGATGGATTAGAGGAGGGGTTTGAGCGAATTAGCAAGCTGTTGCTGATCTAATGACATTGACATAATGCTTCTGTTAAGTTTGGTGTGAGGAGTAGAAGAAGGGAGATTTGTAGGGAGGGATGTGATGTTGCAAGTGAGGAGATGGTGGTCAGAAAGAGGAAAAGGGGAGTTTGTGAAGTTTGAAATAGTGCATCGAAAGCTAAAGATCAGGTCAAGGGGATGACCATCTTTGTAAGTGGGAGATTCAGTCCATTGTGACAATCCAAAAGAGGAATATTAACAAATATTCGATTATGACTGAATAAGAAAATTACACTCACCAAAAAAATCATGGTCTATCAGATGTCGGTGTGTTACACAGGACTTGGCAAAATATTCCTAATCTGTAACTCTTAAAAAATAACTTTTATAGTTACGTGGCACTCAAAAAATGTTTTTAATATTTAAATGCAATGTGCATGCAGCCATTAAACAATATATTATGCACAAGAAAAAGAGAGGACAAATTATATATATTCATATGTCAAAAAATGGCAAGGCCACACCAATGCATTGGTGCGGCCTTGCCATTCTTTGACATATGAATATATATAATTTGTCCTCTCTTTTTCTTGTGCATAATATCTTAAAAAATAACCTTGTGGCAGAATATACCTGGGTCAAAGGATCATACTCAGACAAGATGGCCAAACTCATGTCAATTTGTTTTTAATCAACAGAAAATTGGACAATCCTTTTATCTCAGTCTGAGCAAGTAGTCAGCTAATGTATTTTTTAATACAAGAGTAGACATATTTAAATGGCCATACATTATAAAAACTTCTATGTATAGCACTATGTATAGTGTAATATATATTTTACAGTTTTCGGTTATCTATATTTTATAGTTTTTGAGTTATCTATAATATCATGCACAGTGGCATTTTTCAGTAAATGATCAACATGGGATTGGATGTACATATATCCATGTTAACCTAATCCATTGCTAATACTGCAATAAATGTTGTTAGCCCACTTTCAGGGAAAGTGGAAAAGGCCATTGTGATAAAAATTTACTGAAAACCTTCAAATAAGGTAATATTGTACATAGATCAATAGATGGTCTCTCGGGTACCGTTATATATAAGGTATATTCTCAAATACTTACCAGCTCAAAAAGATCTGCAAGCTGTGAGCTGTTTCCAAAATAAAGTAATACAGCTTTGAAAAATAAAGGATCTTTCAGGGGAGTGGAAGATTAATATGAGAGCACCTCATTTTGATACAAAGGGGCATATGTATCAAGCTCCGTATGGAGCTCGATGCCCCGTGTTTCTGGCAAGCCTGCAGGTCTTTGTGACCGCTGCTCCATAACCTGTCCGCCTGCTCTGAGCAAGCAGACAGACATCGCCACAATACAACCCGATCGAGTACGATCGGGTTGATTGACACCCCCTGCTGGCGGCCTATTGGCCGCGAGTCTGCAGGGGGCGGCGTTGCACCAGCAGATCTTGTGAGCTGCTGGTGCAATGCTGAATACAGCGAGCGAATTGCTCACCGTATTCAGCGAGGTCTGGCGGACCTGATCCGCAGTGTCGGATCCGGTCCGCCAGACCTTGATAACTAGAGGCCACAGTCTGAAATTTAAGTAAATACAGCCCAAATTGCAATGTTTAGTGCAGTTTAACCTGTATTCATTTCTATTTGTTTCATTTTCTTTTTTTCAGTTTAGTAAATTTATTTTGAATTTGGACAGCATCTCCAGTATATAGATAAAGGGGGGTAGTTATCAAGCCGTCTACTTTTCTGGCTTCGCCGGCCCAATACGCCCGCCTAAGCTCGCCTACCTTCGCCGCCGCGGACCTGAAAAAATACGCCTAAGTTATCAAATAAAGCTGTCAAAAAGCCGCGGGGCGATGCTTTATTGCTAGCCTGTCACTAAGCACTCACACTAAACTGCACTGTTCTACCCCCTATACCGGCGCCCCCGGAGCCCCCCGCAACTAAATAAAGTTACTAACCCCTAAACCGCCGCTCCTAGACCCTGCCGCAACTCTTATAAATGTATTAACCCCTAAACCGCCGCTCCTAGACCCCGCCGCAACTCTTATAAATGTATTAACCCCTAAACCGCCGTTCCCGGACACCGCTGCCACCTACATTATACCTAGTAACCCCTATCCTGCCCCCCCTATACCGTCGCCCTCTATTATAAAATTATTAACCCCTATCCTGCTGATCCCGCACCTCTCCGCAACTAAATAAATAGTTTAACCCCTAAACCGCCGCTCCCTGAACCTGCCGCAACCTATATTAAACCTATTAACCCCTATCCTGCCCCCCCTACACCGTCGCCACCTATAATAAATGTATTAACCCCTAATCTGCCCCCCCTACACCGTCACTACCTATAATAAATTTATTAACCCCTATCCTGCCCCCCACTACGCCGCCGCCACTGTAATAAAATGATTAACCCCTAAACCTAAGTCTAACCCTAACCCTAACGCCCCCCTAACTTAAATATTAATTAAATAAATCTAAATAAATTAACTCTTATTAACTAAATGAATCCTATTTAAAACTAAATACTTACCTTTAAAATAAACCCTAATATAGCTACAATATAAATAATAATTATATTATAGCTATCTTAGGATTTATATTTATTTTACAGGTAACTTTCAATTTATTTTAACCATGTACAATAACTATTAAATAGTTATTAACTATTTAATAGCTTACCTAGCTAAAATAAAGAGAAATGTACCTGTGAAATAAATCCTAACCTAAGTTACAATTACACCTAACACTACACTATACTTTAATAAATTATTCCTATTTAAGAATAAATACTTACCTGTAAAATAAACCCTAAGATAGCTACAATGTAATTAATAATTATATTATAGCTATCTTAGGATTTATATTTATTTTACAGGTAACTTTGTATTTATTTTAGCTAGTTAGAATAGTTATTAAATAGTTATTAACTATTTAATAACTACCTAGCTAAAAGAAATACAAAATTACCTGTAAAATAAATCCTAACTTAAGTTACAATTAAACCTAATACTACACTATCATTAAATTAACTAAATAAACTACCTACAAATAACTACAATTAAATACAATTACATAAACTAACTAAAGTACAAAAAATAAAAAAAGCTAAGTTACAAAAAATAAAAAAGTAAGTTACAAACATGTTAAAAATATTACAACAATTTTAAGCTACTTACACCTAATCTAAGCCCCCTAATAAAATAACAAACCCCCCCAAAATAAAAAAAATCCCTACCCTATTCTAAATTAAATAAATTTCAAAGCTCTTTTACCTTACCAGCCCTTAAAAGGGCCATTTGTGGGGGCATGCCCCAAAAAGTTCAGCTCTTTTGCCTGTAAAAGAAAAATACAACCCCCCCCCCAACATTAAAACCCACCACCCACATACCCCTAATCTAACCCAAACCCCCCTTACAAAAACCTAACACTAATCCCCTGAAGATCATCCTACCTTGAGTCGTCTTCACTCATCCGAGCCACCGATGGAACTGAAGAGGACATCCGGAGCGGAAGAAGTTAATCCTCCAAGCGGCGCTGAAGAAATCTTCCATCCGATGAAGTTATCATCCAGGCGGCGCTGAAGAAGTCTTCGATCCGGCCGATGTCATCTTCAAAGAGGCGCTGAAGAGGTCTTCTATCCGGGCGAAGTCATCTTCCAAGCCGGGTCTTGAATCTTCCTTCCGCCGACGCGGAACCACCTTCTTCACCGACGGACTACGACGAATGACGGCTCCTTTAAGGGACGTCATCCAAGATGGCGTCCCCTCAATTCCGATTGGCTGATAGGATTCTATCAGCCAATCGGAATTAAGGTAGGAAAATCTGATTGGCTGATGGAATCAGCCAATCAGATTCAAGTTCAATCCGATTGGCTGATCCAATCAGCCAATCAGATTGAGCTCGCATTCTATTGGCTGATCGGAACAGCCAATAGAATGCGAGCTCAATCTGATTGGCTGATTCCATCAGCCAATCAGATTTTTCCTACCTTAATTCCGATTGGCTGATAGAATCCTATCAGCCAATCGGAATTGAGGGGACGCCATCTTGGATGACGTCCCTTAAAGGAGCCGTCATTCGTCGTAGTCCGTCGGTGAAGAAGGTGGTTCCGCGTCGGCGGAAGGAAGATTCAAGACCCGGCTTGGAAGATGACTTTGCCCGGATAGAAGACCTCTTCAGCGCCTCTTTGAAGATGACATCGCCCGGATCGAAGACTTCTTCAGCGCCGCCTGGATGATGACTTCATCGGATGGAAGATTTCTTCAGCGCCGCTTGGAGGATTAACTTCTTCCGCTCCGGATGTCCTCTTCAGTTCCATCGGTGGCTCGGATGAGTGAAGACGACTCAAGGTATGATGATCTTCAGGGGATTAGTGTTAGGTTTTTGTAAGGGGGGTTTGGGTTAGATTAGGGGTATGTGGGTGGTGGGTTTTAATGTTGGGGGGGGTTGTATTTTTCTTTTACAGGCAAAAGAGCTGAACTTTTTGGGGCATGCCCCCACAAATGGCCCTTTTAAGGGCTGGTAAGGTAAAAGAGCTTTGAAATTTATTTAATTTAGAATAGGGTAGGGATTGTTTTTATTTTGGGGGGGTTTGTTATTTTATTAGGGGGCTTAGATTAGGTGTAAGTAGCTTAAAATTGTTGTAATATTTTTAACATGTTTGTAACTTACTTTTTTATTTTTTGTAACTTAGCTTTTTTTATTTTTTGTACTTTAGTTAGTTTATGTAATTGTATTTAATTGTAGTTATTTGTAGGTAGTTTATTTAGTTAATTTAATGATAGTGTAGTATTAGGTTTAATTGTAACTTAAGTTAGGATTTATTTTACAGGTAATTTTGTATTTCTTTTAGCTAGGTAGTTATTAAATAGTTAATAACTATTTAATAACTATTCTAACTAGCTAAAATAAATACAAAGTTACCTGTAAAATAAATATAAATCCTAAGATAGCTATAATATAATTATTAATTACATTGTAGCTATCTTAGGGTTTATTTTACAGGTAAGTATTTATTCTTAAATAGGAATAATTTATTAAAGTATAGTGTAGTGTTAGGTGTAATTGTAACTTAGGTTAGGATTTATTTCACAGGTACATTTCTCTTTATTTTAGCTAGGTAAGCTATTAAATAGTTAATAACTATTTAATAGTTATTGTACATGGTTAAAATAAATTGAAAGTTACCTGTAAAATAAATATAAATCCTAAGATAGCTATAATATAATTATTATTTATATTGTAGCTATATTAGGGTTTATTTTAAAGGTAAGTATTTAGTTTTAAATAGGATTCATTTAGTTAATAAGAGTTAATTTATTTAGATTTATTTAATTAATATTTAAGTTAGGGGGGCGTTAGGGTTAGGGTTAGACTTAGGTTTAGGGGTTAATCATTTTATTACAGTGGCGGCGGCGTAGTGGGGGGCAGGATAGGGGTTAATAAATTTATTATAGGTGGCGACGGTGTAGGGGGGGCAGATTAGGGGTTAATAAATTTATTATAGGTGGCGACGGTGTAGGGGGGGCAGGATAGGGGTTAATACATTTAATATAGGCTGCGGCGGGTTCAGGGAGCGGCGGTTTAGGGGTTAATACATTTATTATAGTTGCGGTGGGCTCCGGGAGCGGCGGTTTAGGGGTTAATATGTATAGAGTAGCTTGCGGTGGGCTCCGGGAGCGGCGGTTTAGGGGGTAATAACTTTATTTAGTTGCGGCGGTGTAGGGGGGGTCAGATTAGCGGTGTTTAGACTCGGGGTACATGTTAGGGTGTTAGGTGTAGACAGCTCCCATAGGAATCAATGGGATGTCTGTCAGCAGCGAACTTGTACTTTCGCTATGGTCAGACTCCCATTGATTCCTATGGGATCCGCCACCTCCAGGGGTGGCGGTTTGAAAACCAGGTACGCTGGGCCGGAAAAGTGCCGAGCGTACCTGCTAGTTTTTTGATAACTAGCAAAAGTAGTGAGAATGTGCCGCACTTGTGTGCGGAACATCTGGAGTGACGTAAGAATCGATCTGTGTCGGACTGAGTCCGGCGGATCGAAGTTTACGTCACAAAATTCTACTTTTGCCGGTCTCGAGCCTTTGATAACTAAGGCGAATCAGCCTCGCCACAAATACGCTGCGGAATTCCAGCGTATTTGAGGTTGACGGCTTGATAACTAGGCCCCAAAGAGATAAATCTGTAAGACCTGCAAGGGTAAGATATCTAGAGAATACAATGAGAGATGTGAGAGAACTTCAGACACCCCAAGCAATGCACAGTCCACTGGTTGAGACTACAAGATTGGCTTGTACTTTGTAGATTTTAATTTTTTTACTTTTATATTTAAGTGTATAGGAAAATACATATTACAATCATACTACAATTTTTAAACATTTAAAAAACTAAAGTACAAAATACAAAGTCAACGTCAATAAAATAAAGTACAAAGTCTAAAAAGAAAATAACTCATTTCTCATTTCATTTAGTAATATATAGCGCTGCGGAATCTGTTGGCGCTCTACAAATAACCGATTATAATAATAATAATAATAATAATAATAATGCATCTGCCATTCCTTCAGATCTAGAAATGTAAGGAACACTCTTTAGTGGGATAGAATTCTTCTGACAGGCTACAAGGTGCCTACCTGCGCTCATCTTAAGAATAGTGCAGTTGATAGTGCTGCTGGAATCTAAATGCATACTATGGACTGGCTGATGTTTGGAGAAGATATGGAACTTTGTCCTGGGTGTAACGCTGCTGCAGCACATACTGCAGGCTATACGGCCTTCATTAAGAACAATTATTTTTAATCCCAATGTTGAAAGTGACTCTGTGGCAGAAAGTTCTCCAAAGTAGTTCTGTTATGACCTTGGCCTGATTTTTGGGATATTATCTCCTGCCTGGCCCATTGCTGAGTCTACTATTCTGGACTTTATACCTGACTTCTGACCCTTGGAACAACATTCTGGATTAGCCTCCTGTCTATCCCTTTACTGCTGAGTTTCCTGGTTTATGACTGTGGCTTGTTTCCTGACATCTCTCCTAGACAACTCCTCAGTCCTGGCACTCAGTCCCAGTCTCTTTATACAGTTACAGACCCCAGGCGGTTCCTGACTTTGGCCTGCAAAACATCTCCTGCACAACTAGATCCGGCTATTAAACAAGGTCATGTTTAGGTAAATATTTACCATCCTTGGTGGTGGACAAGTTCCCAAGTAGTTAATATGGCCACTTGCAATTGTCACTTGTGATGTTGCATTGTACTGTGAAATTTAACATTGCATAAGAGGTTTCTTGGGAAATGTTGCCCCCTCCACTAGTGCAACCATTTGCGCTAGAGCAGGACATATCAATCACCCTGAACGAGCGAGTGTCGGGTTTTGATCTTACCACCTCTGATGTGGTGGAGAGGAAAAAGAACAGTTTCTGCTTCTTAAAGGGACAGTCAACACTAAACTTGTTATTGTTTAAAAATATAGATAATGCCTTTACTACTCATCCCCCAGCTTTGCACAACCAACATTGTTATATTAATATACTTTATAAAATTTAAACCTCTAAATTTCTGTCTGTTTCTAAGCCATTAAAGACGGCCTCCTATCGCATGATTTTATTTGCTTTTCACAACATGGGAGTGCTAGTTCATGTAAGCCATATAGATAACATTGTGATGACGCCCATGGCTTGTGGCAGACACTGCACTAATTGGCTACAATGCAAGTCAATAGATAATAACTAAAAGTCATGTGATCAGGGGGCTGTCAGAAGATGCTTAGATACAAGGTAATCACAGCGGTAAAAAGCATATTAATATAACCGTGTTGTTTATGCAAAACTGGGGAATGGGTAAAAAAGGGATTATCTATCTTTCAAAACGATAAAACTTCTGGTGTAGACTGTCTCTTTAAATATATGGCAGTAGGCTTGCTAATGCGAACCTGCTCTACATAGCCCAAAAAGCTACAAAAACAGCTTTATACATCTAGCCTTTAGTAGCCCTCACTGCTTTCAATTTAAAATGTCCCTTAACAGAATGTTGTGAGTGATATTGTAGTATTTAAAGGATCTTTTACATATTCTTGTGAGCTTTGAGTATCAATCATGGATGAAGGAGTATTTGCCCCAGCAATCTTGTTTTCTCCCAAGTATCAACCACTTACTATTCTCCTTATTGATTAAAGCTAAAATAAACCACAACATGGTTTGAATAGTAGCTTAAAGGACCAGTCAACACAGTAGATTTGCATAATCAACAAATGCAAGATAACAAGACAATGCAATAGCACTTAGTCTAAACTTCAAATAAGTAGATTTTTTCTGACAATTTTAAAATGATGTCTATTTCCACTCCCCCTGTACCATGTGACAGCCACCAGCCAATCACATATGCATACACGCTTATTCTGTTAATTCTTGCACATGCTCAGTAGGAGCTGGTGACTCAAAAAATTTAAATATAAAAAGACTGTGCACATTTTGTTAATGGAAGTAAATTGGAAAGTTGTTTAAAATTGCATGCTCTATCTGAATATTAAAAGTTTAATTTTTACTTGAGTGTCCCTTTAAGAAATAACTGCACTGTAAGTTTTGTGATATTACCTCATACCCAACCTATTCCCATGCAATTCTACTCAAAGGGCTCAGTTAGTGATGCATCCCTCCTCCATAAAAGCATTACTTTACCAATTCCAGGTCATTCCACTGTGACAAAAACTAACAGCTCTCAAAAGTAAACCCAGGTAGGTTGGGAATTGTAGTTTCTCTCAGCACTATGGTGACCCCTACAATTCTGTGACAGAAAGTTTAGAGGGTCCAGCTCCTTAGATATTTTATAATCAATTATAATCTAAATAGTAGCTGGATCCAAGGCTTTGAGTATGAAAGACTTTGGAAGAGAGTTCCATAGGTTATAAGTGCAGCCAAGAAAAATCTGAGAAAGGGAAGTAGTGGTGAAACAGTCTGAAATGCTTTTGTAGAGCAAAGGAAGCACCAGCAGAGTTTAAAGGGACAGTAAACTCCTTGTAAATACAAGATATGTCTGTCAATAGCCACAAACCCCACCCACACACCATTTGCTTAATTTGGAGGAGCCAATCTGAGCTTTTGGGACATATTTATTAAGTTCCGTATAGAGCTTGAGGCCCCTTGTTTCCGGTGAGTTATCAAGGAGTTATGAAGCAAACTCCATAACTTGTTCACCTGCTCTGAGGCGGCAGACAGAAATCAAGCTGATCGAATTTGATTGGGTTGATTGACACCCCCTTCTAGTGGCCGATCGGCCGCGAATCTGCAGGAGGCAGCATTGCACCAGCAGTTTACAAGAACTGCTGGTGCAATGATAAATGCTGACAGCGTATGCTGTCAGCAATTATCGATGGGCAGCGGTGTGCAGCGGACATGATACGCTACTTCGTATCATGTCCGCTCGCACATTGTTAAATATGCCCCTTAGTCTGCAGACAACAAGGCTACTCAAAGTCATAAAAAAGCATTGTTTTGCAGTTGTTATCTGTAAAAGCCAATTAACAACAGATATATAGCAGAGCTAAAAGTAAATAAAATGGGGTCAAAATAAATAATGAAAATATATTGCAAAGTTGTTTCATTATACATAACTAAATATTTAATATGAAAATTACAAAGTGTTTACTGTTTCTTTAACTGCACACCTCGGCACAACCGTGACCCTGAACCTTGTGTTATGATTTACATTCATTGCACTGTTAAATCAGTGGAGATCAATCTGCTATTACAAGGGAATGCTTAAATATTTAACCAAAGCATCTTAACACAGATGAAACTTTTTTAGTGGGTCATATACTGTAGTTTTAAAGAAAAGTGCAGGGAGCGCTATTGCTTATTACACTTGTACTACAGCTTATCGCACCAACAGCTTAGTGCTCGAGCGATATCCGACATGATTTTTACTGTCTATTATGTCAGAGATTTAGCGCACTGGAGCTGTTGGACATGCAGGTGTTATTGTGCCCAAGATTATTGTTTGAGCAATAAAAAATAACTTTGGACTTGTAATATGAGATGTAAATTGAAACTCTATTGAATTTGCTCAAGCAATATTAAAGGGATAGAAAGGTCAAAATTCAAATGTGTATAAATGAAATTCAATTTGAAATTAAAAGCATTTTTGCAATATACTTCTGTTAGCAAAAATGCTTCTAGTAATAGTTATTACTGTTTTCTGTGGCATACGCAAATCCTGCGAGGGCCTGTGCACCAATATTCAAGCTCAGGTGACGCTTCTGTGAAGACGGAAATTGTGTCATACAAGCCACAACTGACTCTCTGAGAAGGTGTCGTGTTTAAATACTGGTGCACGGCCTTTACAGGATATGTGCGTATGCTGCAGAAAAACAATAACTTTTACTAGAAGCATTTTTGCAAACGAAAGTATATTGCAAAAATGCTTCAATTTCACATTGAAATGCACCCGTGCCCATTTTATTTTTGACCTTTCTATCCCTTTAACACAAAATAGCTCTGATATGTTTAAGTTCCACTTGTAAACAAGCCAAAAAAAAAATACCTTTTTAGAAGGATTAATATTACACTAGAGAAGCAGGGTAAGTAGCACTCTTAATTAATCAATTGAAAAATACAGGTGCATCCTAGAATAATAAATATCTAACAACGTGAACAAGAGAGTAGAAACCTAAAATACAGGTTACTAAAAGTCTAGGCAAAAAAGAGCACAACTGTATGCAATAAAGAGGAGACTAAGGCGAATTCTTGAAATACAAATAAATTTAATAAAGTTACACTATACAAGTGCATACATCCAAACATACATATCACATACATACAGGGGTATTAGGGATGCATAAAAATGTCAGGTGGGCCGTGAAGGGGACTGGTGCACCAGTGTACAAAAATAGGCAAATGTTCATCACTTTGATGCATGTATAGGTAGCATATAATTGTAATCCAAAGTATAGTGCGTGTCCCTAGAAATGCACGGACCAGATGGATACAGTCTTACCCCTTCGTGTCTAAATGCTAATAGTAGCGTGAGGTCATCAGGAGTCAAGGGGAGCTTAACCTCGCCGCGTCTTTTTCACAGGCATGTGTAAGGTGCAAATAGATAGCAGTTCATTAGAATACCTGTCTTTTTCACGCGGTTGCTCTACCCTGAATCGTAGCTCCTGAGACACTGAATCTTCCAGATGAGACAAGGGGCCTTCCAGATGAGACAAGGGGTAGACCACAGTCAGGCAAAAAGGTCCTCTGACAGAGTGCTGCAAACCCTTTGCCTATTTTTGTACACTGGTGCACCAGTCCCCTTCACGGCCCACCTGACATTTTTATGCATCCCTAATACCCCTGTATGTATGTGATATGTATGTTTGGATGTATGCACTTGTATAGTGTAACTTTATTAAATTTATTTGTATTTCAAGAATTCGCCTTAGTCTCCTCTTTATTGCATACAGTTGTGCTCTTTTTTGCCTAGACTTTTAGTAACCTGTATTTTAGGTTTCTACTCTCTTGTTCACGTTGTTAGATATTAATATTACACTGTTATTATATTACTCATATTCATTTGTTCATTTAAATAAATGGACATGCAAATACTCCAGCTGCAAACACCAGAATGAACTATTACTTTACATACATTTCATTTTATTCTTAACTTACTGCATAAGTTATATCCTTCATGCTACCCCTTTAAGATAAAATCAAACTATATGATGAAAAATATGTGTAAGCCTTTTTGTGACACATTTCTAGTCACAACTGGACAATGACTCATTGTATAAACAAGTGAATTTGAGCACCCTATCTATGTATGTGTTAACCATAAGGTTGTATTCACATGATCCTTTTTCAATAGAACGAAACCATAATTCTGTCAAATATAAACACTGGTAAGGCAGTGAGTGAGTAATGCTGGATGAATGCTTTGGCATGAGAATAGCAAAATAAGTGAAGTGTAAAAATATTTGAAGTGTCATAGCATGAGATGCTGAGAGCAGGCGTGATAGATCATGCAGTACATACAGGGAAACCATAGAAAAACAACAGATTCTTGCATGTTGCAGAATTGTGTTTTTACATGCTCTGAAGATTACCTAGGATAGAGGAAATCTCCTAATTCATGTATGTCAATATTGTATTACTGCCTATGCCCATCAAATTAGACATGATACTGTACTGAAGCCAAGGGTGTCTCCACATAGTATATTAAATCCCTTCCATTCAATAACGCCATCAGACACTTAAATTAGACCATATTTGCTATAAAATCTTTAAAAACAAATTGTTAGCATATTTCATTAAAGGAACACTGAACCCAATTTTTTTTCTTTCGTGATTCAGATAGAGCCGGCAATTTTAAGCAACTTTCTAATTTACGCCTATTATCAAATTTTCTTAATTCTCTTGATATGTTTATTTGAAAAGCAAGGATGTAAGTTTAGATGCCGGCCCATTTTTGTTGAACAACCTGGGTTGTCCATGCTGATTAGACAGCACCAATAAACAAGTGTTGTCCAGGGTACTGAACCAAAAATTGGCTAGCTCTTTAGCTCTTTATCAAAAATTGATAATAGGAGTAAATTAGAAAGTTGCTTAAAATTGCATGCTCTATCTGAATTATGAAAGAAAAAAAACAGAATTTATGTTTACCTGATAAATTACTTTCTCCAACGGTGTGTCCGGTCCACGGCGTCATCCTTACTTGTGGGATATTCTCTTCCCCAACAGGAAATGGCAAAGAGCCCAGCAAAGCTGGTCACATGATCCCTCCTAGGCTCCGCCTTCCCCAGTCATTCGACCGACGTAAAGGAGGAATATTTGCATAGGAGAAATCATATGATACCGTGGTGACTGTAGTTAAAGAAAATAAATTATCAGACCTGATTAAAAAACCAGGGCGGGCCGTGGACCGGACACACCGTTGGAGAAAGTAATTTATCAGGTAAACATAAATTCTGTTTTCTCCAACATAGGTGTGTCCGGTCCACGGCGTCATCCTTACTTGTGGGAACCAATACCAAAGCTTTAGGACACGGATGAAGGGAGGGAGCAAATCAGGTCACCTAAATGGAAGGCACCACGGCTTGCAAAACCTTTCTCCCAAAAATAGCCTCAGAAGAAGCAAAAGTATCAAACTTGTAAAATGTGGTAAAAGTGTGCAGTGAAGACCAAGTCGCTGCCTTACATATCTGATCAACAGAAGCCTCGTTCTTGAAGGCCCATGTGGAAGCCACAGCCCTAGTGGAATGAGCTGTGATTCTTTCAGGAGGCTGCCGTCCGGCAGTCTCATAAGCCAATCTGATGATGCTTTTAATCCAAAAAGAGAGAGAGGTAGAAGTTGCTTTTTGACCTCTCCTTTTACCAGAATAAACAACAAACAAGGAAGATGTTTGTCTAAAATCCTTTGTTAGAAACAACTTTCGGAAGAAAACCAGGTTTAGTACGTAAAACCACCTTATCTGCATGGAACACCAGATAAGGAGGAGAACACTGCAGAGCAGATAATTCTGAAACTCTTCTAGCAGAAGAAATTGCAACCAAAAACAAAACTTTCCAAGATAATAACTTAATATCAACGGAATGTAAGGGTTCAAACGGAACCCCCTGAAGAACTGAAAGAACTAAATTGAGACTCCAGGGAGGAGTCAAAGGTTTGTAAACAGGCTTGATTCTAACCAGAGCCTGAACAAAGGCTTGAACATCTGGCACAGCTGCCAGCTTTTTGTGAAGTAACACAGACAAGGCAGAAATCTGTCCCTTCAAGGAACTTGCAGATAATCCTTTCTCCAATCCTTCTTGAAGAAAGGATAGAATCTTAGGAATTTTTACCTTGTCCCAAGGGAATCCTTTAGATTCACACCAACAGATATATTTTTTCCATATTTTGTGGTAAATTTTTCTAGTTATAGGCTTTCTGGCCTGAACAAGAGTATCAATAACAGAATCTGAGAACCCTCGCTTTGATAAGATCAAGCGTTCAATCTCCAAGCAGTCAGTTGGAGTGAGACCAGATTCGGATGTTCGAACGGACCTTGAACAAGAAGGTCTCGTCTCAAAGGTAGCTTCCATGGTGGAGCCGATGACATATTCACCAGGTCTGCATACCAAGTCCTGCGTGGCCACGCAGGAGCTATCAAGATCACCAATGCCCTCTCCTGATTGATCCTGGCTACCAGCCTGGGGATGAGAGGAAACGGCGGGAATACATAAGCTAGTTTGAAGGTCCAAGGTGCTACTAGTGCATCTACTAGAGTCGCCTTGGGATCCCTGGATCTGGACCCGTAGCAAGGAACCTTGAAGTTCTGACGAGAGGCCATCAGATCCATGTCTGGAATGCCCCACAGTTGAGTAATGTGGGCAAAGATTTCCGGATGGAGTTCCCACTCCCCCGGATGTAATGTCTGACGACTCAGAAAATCCGCTTCCCAATTTTCCACTCCTGGGATGTGGATTGCAGACAAGTGGCAGGAGTGAGTCTCCGCCCATTGAATGATTTTGGTCACTTCTTCCATCGCCAGGGAACTCCTTGTTCCCCCCTGATGGTTGATGTACGCAACAGTCGTCATGTTGTCTGATTGAAACCGTATGAACTTGGCCTTTGCTAGCTGAGGCCAAGCCTTGAGAGCATTGAGTATCGCTCTCAGTTCCAGAATATTTATCGGTAGAAGAGATTCTTCCCGAGACCAAAGACCCTGAGCTTTCAGGGGTCCCCAGACCGCGCCCCAGCCCATCAGACTGGCGTCGGTCGTGACAATGACCCACTCTGGTCTGCGGAAGCTCATCCCCTGTGACAGGTTGTCCAGGGACAGCCACCAACGGAGTGAATCTCTGGTCCTCTGATTTACTTGTATCGTCGGAGACAAGTCTGTATAGTCCCCATTCCACTGACTGAGCATGCACAGTTGTAATGGTCTTAGATGAATGCGTGCAAAAGGAACTATGTCCATTGCCGCTACCATCAAACCTATTACTTCCATGCACTGCGCTATGGAAGGAAGAGGAACGGAATGAAGTATTTGACAAGAGTTTAGAAGTTTTGTTTTTCTGGCCTCTGTCAGAAAAATCCTCATTTCTAAGGAGTCTATTATTGTTCCCAAGAAGGGAACCCTCGTTGACGGAGATAGAGAACTCTTTTCTACGTTCACTTTCCATCCGTGAGATCTGAGAAAGGCCAGGACAATGTCCGTGTGAGCCTTTGCTAGAGGAAGGGACGACGCTTGAATCAGAATGTCGTCCAAGTAAGGTACTACTGCAATGCCCCTTGGTCTTAGCACCGCTAGAAGGGACCCTAGTACCTTTGTGAAAATCCTTGGAGCAGTGGCTAATCCGAACGGAAGTGCCACGAACTGGTAATGCTTGTCCAGGAATGCGAACCTTAGGAACCGATGATGTTCCTTGTGGATAGGAATATGTAGATACGCATCCTTTAAATCCACCGTGGTCATGAATTGACCTTCCTGGATGGAAGGAAGAATTGTTCGAATGGTTTCCATTTTGAACGATGGAACCTTGAGAAACTTGTTTAGGATCTTGAGATCTAAGATTGGTCTGAACGTTCCCTCTTTTTTGGGAACTACAAACAGATTGGAGTAGAACCCCATCCCTTGTTCTCCTAATGGAACAGGATGAATCACTCCCATTTTTAACAGGTCTTCTACACAATGTAAGAATGCCTGTTTTTTTATGTGGTCTGAAGACAATTGAGACCTGTGGAACGTCCCCCTTGGGGGAAGCCCTTTGAATTCCAGAAGATAACCTTGGGAGACTATTTCTAGCGCCCAAGGATCCAGAACATCTCTTGCCCAAGCCTGAGCGAAGAGAGAGAGTCTGCCCCCCACCAGATCCGGTCCCGGATCGGGGGCCAACATCTCATGCTGTCTTGGTAGCAGTGGCAGGTTTCTTGGCCTGCTTTCCCTTGTTCCAGCCTTGCATTGGTCTCCAGGCTGGCTTGGCTTGAGAAGTATTACCCTCTTGCTTAGAGGACGTAGCACTTGGGGCTGGTCCGTTTCTACGAAAGGGACGAAAATTAGGTTTATTTTTGGCCTTGAAAGACCTATCCTGAGGAAGGGCGTGGCCCTTGCCCCCAGTGATATCAGAGATAATCTCTTTCAAGTCAGGGCCAAACAGCGTTTTCCCCTTGAAAGGAATGTAAAGCAATTTGTTCTTGGAAGACGCATCCGCTGACCAAGATTTTAACCAAAGCGCTCTGCGCGCCACAATAGCAAACCCAGAATTTTTCGCCGCTAACCTAGCCAATTGCAAAGTGGCGTCTAGGGTGAAAGAATTAGCCAATTTAAGAGCACGGATTCTGTCCATAATCTCCTCATAAGAAGGAGAATTACTAGTGATCGCCTTTTCTAGCTCATCGAACCAGAAACACGCGGCTGTAGTGACAGGGACAATGCATGAAATTGGTTGTAGAAGGTAACCTTGCTGAACAAACATCTTTTTAAGCAAACCTTCTAATTTTTTATCCATAGGATCTTTGAAAGCACAACTATCTTCTATGGGTATAGTGGTGCGTTTGTTTAGAGTAGAAACCGGCCCCTCGACCTTGGGAACTGTCTGCCATAAGTCCTTTCTGGGGTCGACCATAGGAAACAATTTTTTAAATATGGGGGGAGGGACGAAAGGTATACCGGGCCTTTCCCATTCTTTATTTACAAAGTCCGCCACCCGCTTGGGTATAGGAAAAGCTTCGGGGGGCCCCGGGACCTCTAGGAACTTGTCCATTTTACATAGTTTCTCTGGGATGACCAAATTCTCACAATCATCCAGAGTGGATAACACCTCCTTAAGCAGAGCGCGGAGATGTTCCAACTTAAATTTAAATGTAATCACATCAGGTTCAGCTTGTTGAGAAATTTTCCCTGAATCTGAAATTTCTCCCTCAGACAAAACCTCCCTGGCCCCCTCAGACTGGTGTAGGGGCCCTTCAGAAACAATATCATCAGCGTCCTCATGCTCTTCAGTATTTTCTAAAACAGAGCAGTCGCGCTTTCGCTGATAAGTGGGCATTTTGGCTAAAATGTTTTTGATAGAATTATCCATTACAGCCGTTAATTGTTGCATAGTAAGGAGTATTGGCGCGCTAGATGTACTAGGGGCCTCTTGTGTGGGCAAGACTGGTGTAGACGAAGGAGGGGATGATGCAGTACCATGCTTACTCCCCTCACTTGAGGAATCATCTTGGGCATCATTTTCTCTAAATTTTGTGTCACATAAATCACATCTATTTAAATGAGAAGGGACCTTGGCTTCCCCACATTCAGAACACAGTCTATCTGGCAGTTCAGACATGTTAAACAGGCATAAACTTGATAACAAAGTACAAAAAACGTTTTAAAATAAAACCGTTACTGTCACTTTAAATTTTAAACTGAACACACTTTATTACTGCAATTGCGAAAAAGTATGAAGGAATTGTTCAAAATTCACCAAAATTTCACCACAGTGTCTTAAAGCCTTAAAAGTATTGCACACCAAATTTGGAAGCTTTAACCCTTAAAATAACGGAACCGGAGCCGTTTTTATATTTAACCCCTTTACAGTCCCTGGTATCTGCTTTGCTGAGACCCAACCAAGCCCAAAGGGGAATACGATACCAAATGACGCCTTCAGAAAGTCTTTTCTATGTATCAGAGCTCCTCACACATGCATCTGCATGTCATGCTTCTCAAAAACAAGTGCGCAATACAGGCGCGAAAATGAGACTCTGCCTATGATTAGGGAAAGCCCCTAGAGAATAAGGTGTCCAATACAGTGCCTGCCGGTTATTTTACAAAATTCCCAAGATTAAAATAATTCCTCAAGGCTATGGAGTATAAAATATGTTTATATATAAATCGATTTAGCCCAGAAAATGTCTACAGTCTTAAAAAGCCCTTGTGAAGCCCTTATTTACTGTCTGTAATAAAATGGCTTACCGGATCCCATAGGGAAAATGACAGCTTCCAGCATTACATCGTCTTGTTAGAATGTGTCATACCTCAAGCAGCAAAAGTCTGCTCACTGTTCCCCCAACTGAAGTTAATTCCTCTCAACAGTCCTGTGTGGAACAGCCATCGATTTTAGTAACGGTTGCTAAAATCATTTTCCTCTTACAAACAGAAATCTTCATCTCTTTTCTGTTTCAGAGTAAATAGTACATACCAGCACTATTTTAAAATAACAAACTCTTGATTGAATAATAAAAACTACAGTTAAACACTAAAAAACTCTAAGCCATCTCCGTGGAGATGTTGCCTGTACAACGGCAAAGAGAATGACTGGGGAAGGCGGAGCCTAGGAGGGATCATGTGACCAGCTTTGCTGGGCTCTTTGCCATTTCCTGTTGGGGAAGAGAATATCCCACAAGTAAGGATGACGCCGTGGACCGGACACACCTATGTTGGAGAAATTGGGTTTAGTGTCCCTTTAAATTAATTTGCTGTCCAAGCACAACATATACCAAAAGTGTTTTTCTAAAGGCATTCTGGACAGGAGGTTGATAATGAGTACTAATATATTCTTCTCGTGCACCATCACAAGCAAGCTGTATTGCCTTTAGATAATTCATTTTATGGAAAAAAAAGTGTTATTAAAACAATGATGGATAATTTCATAACAAATGCAGGCCGCAGATCAATATTTTAGAAGCCTCAAGCAATGCATATAAATAGTACTCCACGCTGGTCGTGGTTGGTTTCAGCATTCATTTGGACACTTTGCTGCTGTAATTTGAGCCACTTGCTACAGCATATTCGGCTATATTTGGTGTCTCCACCTCGGATACCTGGACACCTGGCTACTTGAGACGCTAAAGGAAGATCCTTGCACACCAGGACGTATCACTTGTGGACACAATGGGGACACTTATTTATCTATTCATCGTTCTTTACCTCATATGATTGAGGGCTCATATTGTGAGTAGGGATTACCCTAGGGGAGGTTTTATATGTTTAATATATTTTATTAAAATTGATCTGCACTATGAGAGGTGTTTTGTGTGCTTGTCTTTCTAGATCTATACAGCTGTACCAGTCTGCACTTAATTTGAATCTGTCCTTGAGTAATTTCCAGATGAGCTGCACCTAACACTCCAACAAGCAAAACATTTGGAGGACTCTCTCACTCTGCAAAAGGATAAGACTTTTTTTCATTTTATATTTTATGTTTTAATTGCAGTATATTTATATGTCGTTTTATTTTGAGAACATATCTCATTACATTTGATTGTATTGAATTTGTACTATAGAGTATTGAATTGTTATTCTTTGTTGCAATGAGATTGTAATATTGTAACATTTCTTATACTTTCTATATTGACTTTACAAAGGCAAAGTTATAACAATACCCAACTAGTTCATATTAATGATTAGTAGTGGTTTATAGAGGGTTCCTTAGATATTGATATTGGTGAATTATATTACCACTGGTGATTTGTATCATCAACAGTTATTAAGTATTAAGTACCATTGGTGATTCATAATATCACTACTGATTTTTTTATATATTTCTAGAAAAAGTGTGTGCAGCATTTTTCTGTATTAGTGGATACACATTTGTTGTGCACTCATCTATACAGGTATTTTACATATATATATATATTGCCTGCTGTCCTTCTCTTCAGAGGGCTCTTCTGAGTTTTTGGCACCTTGCTTGTCAACCCGCCAGAAATCCCCAAAGCACATATTTTTCATTCCGCTTTGTCCAAGGGCCATAAAAACTTTAACATATATTCTTAGTTCTGCTTTTTCTCAGGCGGACAAAAAACTAGTACAGAGGACCGCATGTGACCGTTGGGTCTCCCGTTGGCCTTCCCTGATTGAAAGCTTATTAAGAAGGACGTTAAGAATAGATTAAAATAGTTGCATAGAGAAATATAAAACAAATTAAATAATGGCTGTTGTGTGAATTGTTTTGTTTAAGGGTTTTGTTTCAATACCCAAACAGCCCTCTAGGATTCTTTAAGTAGAAGGCTTTGGGCTCGATTTATCAAGCCCTTCACCTCCCTATGACTGCAGGAGTGCAGGTTCTCATAAGAGAACGCGCAGTCACGATTTATCAAGCCCTTCACCTCCCTATGACTGCAGGAGTGCAGGTTCTCATAAGAGAACGCGCAGTCACGATTTATCAAGCCCTTCACCTCCCTATGACTGCAGGAGTGCAGGTTCTCACAAGAGAACGCGCAGTCACGATTTATCAAGCAGCGGTCATCAGACCGCCACTTTCCTACCCTCTTCTCCACCTCTCATAATTCAATAAATTCAGTTACCAGCATTGAAAGTATCTTCTTGGAACCAAACTTTTCTAATTTGAACTAATTGTAATATAATATTTTATATAAAACTTACATCTTTATTAACAGAATTCTGCTAAGTCAGAATCAAATTCAGACAATCTTTACCTCTCTATAATTTATGGCCGTGTTATATTCTTGTGATGAGGCAGGCAAGTTGCCATGTCATTTTTCCACTGTTATATAATTTGTATCTTGAAATAATGCTTAAATTTGTCTATGTCTAATGGTTTTGGTAGGGTATTAATATAACAGTTATTTTTCTATACATTTTTTGTTTTTTTAATTCCAACATGTGTCATATGAATCAATCACCATGTAATGATGAACTTATTTAACAAATCTTAAAAATTCAGGGGAGTTTTTGAGATCCAGGATTAAATAATCAATTACCTGCATACAAGAATCATTTCTCTTTAAACATTAAACCATTTTTTAGTTATCAGGAGTATAATAAACTGTATGGGGCCAAATTATCAATGCCTGTCCGACATGATACGCTGCCTGTAGCATATAATGTCCGACAGACATTGCTGAATGCCTACAGCATATACTGTCTGCATTTAGCATTGTACAAGCAGTTCACCAGAACTGTTTGTGCAATGCTGCCCCCTGCAGATTCGCAGCCAATCGGTTGCTAGCAGGGGGTGTCAATCAGCCCGATCATATAGGATTGGGAATATTGCAGGCCGCAGCCTCAGTGACAGCGGACCAGTTAAGGAGAAGCAGTCTTAAGACCGCTGCTTCGCGCGGAAACAGGGGCATCAAGCTCCATTCGGAGCTTGATAATTCGGTCCCTATGTGTTAGTTTTAAGCTTGACTCTCTTTGTTAAAGAGATTCCTAGATATGCATCTGGAGCACTATTTCCTGCCAAATAGTGCCCCAGATGTATACCTAGGTATCTCTTCAACAAAGAATATCATGAAAACTAAGCAAATTTGATAGTAGAAGTAAAGTTAAAAGTGTTTTAAAATGGTATGCTCTGTCTGAATCACAAAAGAACATTTTTGGGTTTCATATTCCTTTAACTGTTTCATACAATTTTGCGTAATTTTCCATTTTCCATCTTCAAACGTCCAAATATCTCATTGCTATAATGAACATTCTTATACTGGTATTTGAGTACATTTTTTTTTTTTTTTTTTAGTTTAAAAGTTTCACATGAGTTATATTTTTATAAATTGAGGAAACAATCTTAGAGCAATCTTTAGCATGTTCTAAAACTTTAATATTGGCTAAAGCAATGAATTTGGTCTGCTGAATTAGACAATTTCAAAACACTTAGAAATCCGTAAACTATATTACATCAGTTTTAATAATGGTTTCAGACTTGCATCCCTTCACAAAATATTTGAAAAGTCCCTGAGAAACCAGGACCAGTAAACACAGCAGATTTGCATAATCAACAAATGCAAGATAACAAGACAATACAATAGCATTTACTCTGAATTTCAAATGATTAGTAGATTCTTTTCTAACACATTTTAAACTTATGTATATTTCCACTCCCCCTGTACCATGTGATAGCAATCAGCCAATCACAAATGCATATACGTATAGTCTGAGTTCTTGCACATGCTAAGTAGGAGCTGGTGACTCAAAAAACGTGTAAATATAAAAGACTGTGCACATTTTTTTTAATGGAAGTAAATTGGAAAGTTGTTTAAAATTACATGCTCTCTCTGAATCATGAAAATTTAATAAAGCCTGAGTGTCCCTTTAATGCTTTTAAAAGTATTAGTGGGCCACTTATACAACTACTCCTATGCTTTACATTGGGACAATTTAGAACAACTATTCTATTCAATTATTGGAATTTTCTAATTCTACACCTTGAAATTCGTAAAAAACATCATTTGGAGTATTTGCACATGGCCAGTTCACATGTTAAAAAAACAAACCAATGTTTTATTGGCTTTCCTGTTTAAAAAGCCTGCTATACACTCGTTTTTTATTTGTTTTGTTTTGTTTTATTTTTGTGTATTTAAAGGGACAACACCAAAATTGTTAATGTTTAAAAAGATAGATAACACTTTGCTACCCTTTCCCCGTCTTTGCACAACCAACATTGTTATATTAATATCTATACTATAATCGCATTTGTAACGCGTCTGTCGCCGTCGACAGTTACGCACGCATCCTCAAAGGAATGTTGGCAGCGCTAGTCAGCCAACAGAATGTTGGCTGTGCTCGCAGCCAAAAGATTTCACCTGTATGCAGTGAAGCTGCATCCACCGGGATACAGAGAAGGCAAACGGAGCATAACAAAAAATAAGTAAACAATGGGTAAAAGGGACAGTCAAGTCCAAAAAAACATTCATGATTTAAATAGGGAAGATAATTTTAAACAACTTTCCAATTTACTTTTATCACCAATTTTGCTTTGTTCTCTTGGTATTCTTAGTTAAAAGCTAAACCTAGGAGGTTCATATGCTAATTTCTTAGACCTTGAAGACTGCCTATAATCTGAATGCATTTTGACCACTAGAGGGCATTAGTTCATGTGTTTCATATAGATAACATTGAGCACATGCACATGAAGTTACCCTGGAGTGAGTACTGATTGGCTAAAATGCAAGTCTATCAAAAGAACTGAAATAAGGGGGCAGTTTGCAGAAGCATAGATACAAGGTAATCACAGAGGTAAAAAGTGTATTTCTATAACAGTTTGGTTATGCAAAACTGGGGAATGGGTAATAGAGGGATTATCTTTCTTTTTAAACAACAAAAATTCTGGTGTTGACTGTCCCTTTAAATAAGTAATAATAAAAAAATGTACTGCCCGTACGAAATATTAAGAAAAAAGATAAATAAATAACCAATAAAATTATTAGCCCCTAAATCCACCAACCACAACATCGCAAACTACCTAATACATCTATTAACCCCTAATCCGCCAACCCCCCAACAATGCATTAAACCTAATATACCTATTAACTCCTAAACCGCCAACCCCACAACGCAAAAAACTAATTTAATGATTAAGCTCCCTAACCTAAAAACCCTTAAATTAACCCCTTAATTACATTAACAAAATACTACATTACAGTTAAAATAAAAATTCAAAAAAATACATTACATTAATCTAAAATTACAGAAAATAAAAAAAGGCTAACATTACAAAAAATAATAAACAACACTATTCAAAATAAAAAAATGAAACCTAATCCCTATGAAAATAAAGCCCCCCCAAAATAAAAATGCCCCCTAATCTAAGAATAAACTACCATTAGCCCTTAAAAGGGCTTTTTGTAGGGCACTGCCCTAAAGAAATCAGCTCTTTCACATTAAAAACAAAGTCCCCCTTAACAGTAAAACCCCCACCCACCAAACCCCCCAAAATAAAAAAAATAACACTAATGAACCTAAACTACCCGTTGCCCCTAAAGGGGAATTTGTATGGGCATTGCCCTTAAAAGGGCATTCATGCTTTACCCATAAAACGGTATTTTAATATGAATTTTAGCTTGTTTGTTTTTTTTAAAACAGAGATCTTCTTTTGCTACAAAATACTCTTTTTATGTCTGTGAGGCGTGCCACTATTCACCAATAGAACTGTGAGATGCACACTCAAAATCAACTTAAACAGCATTTAGGGAACACTTTATTTTCCATCACCGGCTCTCTTCCAATAAGCCTTTGGATCTACGTTACACCAGGACTCAGGGCTCGATGATATATTGTTCGCCAGGTCAAACCTTCTTTTTCACGCTGACACTCGCAGGGCTGCCCCAGTGCAATGATCGTAAAAATGGGGCTGTCCCTGCGAGTTGCGAGATGGCTCCTATTAAAAGTAATGGAGCTCGCTGGATAGGAAAACTTCGCTCCTTAGTGCGAAGTTAGCAGAGAACAGGGGGAGCACTTTAAAATTAAAATCCTGCAGCCAATATAACTCACATTACGCTGCTTTCTGCTTATAGCATCTTACATTCGCCTATATGTTCGTATGCATTTGTTTTTCTATTGGGGTTATAAGTGTTCGTATTGTTTTGACTAAAGCTCGCCACCTTTTAGTTGGCGAGAAAAAACTGTGATATCTGCAGTGCAAAAATCATTATAGAATTACGCTGGGATTAGTGAAACATTGTCATATACGCCCATGGAACGCCCATTTTACGAAAAAACAACAATTACGCTTTGCATTTTGTATTTATAAATTCAAATTTCTGTGTGATTTTTGCACATTCAGTGTACTACAATTACGATTTACGCTGTGAATATTTAATTTGATTTATTCCTGTGTAAATTAGATACTAATTTTACGTTTTTGTTAACATACGATTTTTGGTGAAGAATTTGTTACGATTTTTGATGCACCTTAACAATACAATTTTCCCCTGCTTATTTTTGTGTGAATGGTTCAAATATTTGTTTTGTATAATGTTTAAAATACGAATTTTGTTGTGCACATTTCATATGAAAATGCAGTATACGCCCCTTAGCGAGACACCCTGTTTTCAGGGTAAAAAATGGCTTTAGATCATTTCACAAGAGAAATAGAAGGACTGGCGAGCATTCTTTAATAATCTCGCCAGCCCAGAGAACTTTCAATCATCGAGCTCTCAGTGTTTGATTTTTTTCTCACTACAAAATCAGCTTAAACAGCTTTAACTTTTTCATAAAAAATATTTGAGCATGTTTAAATATAGGATATGAATGATACATTTTTTTGTAGTTTAATATCCCTTTAAAGAGTCAAATGTTTAATTTGGAAACAACCTTTAGCTACTTCAGCACTTGTTAATGTAACTAATGGAACAATTGGTGACATCTCAGTGTTCTGTTTATGGAATGTTCTATATGTTGACATATCTAATCTAGGCCACTTTCAGACTGCCCCACTTATTTTAACCTATTTATCATACTTGCTGTGTGTATTTTTCTGCAGGCAGATGCAAATCTACAGGTTGTGAGAGCCTTCTGGCAACTCTGTTCTTTCTGGAAATCCTTTACTAGAAGCTTGTCAAATGATGAGACCAAGGGCAGGATTTCTCATAGGGCACAGTAGTTGCCTTTAGGTACTCGAGCTACTGGGTGCTCATTTACAACATTTGAAATCATGAATCATATGGAAGAAATTTACTTTTACTTCCCAGCAGTCTATTTAAAGGGCATGAAAGTAAAAATTAATCTTCCGTGCATAAAAAAAAAGATTCCAGTTTACTTTTATCACCATCTCTTACTTAGCATGTGCAAGATTTCACAGTGCATGAGTCTGTGATTTGCTGATGGTTGTCACATGACACAGGTGATAGGGAAATTAAAAGAAGCTAAAGTTTGTCACAAAAGCAAAATCTACTGCTCATTTGACATTCACTGTTAGCATTTTTGTCTTTTTATTGTGCATTTTGTATTTTTATTATGCATTTACTGACCAGTAAATATAGTAGATTTGTATAAACAACAAACGCATTATAAAAAGACAATGCAATTGTTCTGTATGAACATCAAATAAGAAGTAGATTTTTTTCTGACGAATTTAAAGGGACACTGAACCCATTTTTTTTCTTTTGTGATTCAGATAGAGCATGACATTTTAAGCAACTTTCTAATTTACTCCTATTATCAAATTTTCTTCATTCTCTTGGTATCTTTATTTTAACAACCTGGGTTGTTCTTGCTGATTGGTGGATAATTTCATCCACCAATAAAAAAGTGCTGTACAGAGTTCTGAACCCAAAAAAAAGATTAGATGCCTTCTTTTTCAAATAAAGATAGCAAGAGAGCGAAGAAAATTTGATAATAGGAGTAAATTATAAAGTTGCTTAAAATTGCTGCTCTATCTGAATCACGAAAGAAAAAAATTGGTTTCAGTGTCCCTTAAGTTATATCTATTTCTACTCCTGTATCATGTGACAGCCATCAGCCAATCACAAATGCATATCTGTATATTCTGTGAATTCTTGCACATGCTCAGTAGGAGCTGGTGACTCAAAAAGTGTAAATATAAAGACTGTGCACATTTTGCTAATGGAAGTAAATTGTAAAATGGTTTAAAATTGCATGTTCTACACATGTACGTATACTCATCATTCATATATGTATACCTATATATTAGTATTTAAAGAATTATTCACAGGGGAAATAAAGTTTTCACTGGCAGTTGGATAGAAACCTGCGGCTAGATTTAGAGTTTTGTCGGTAACTACCCGCGTATCTAACGCCGGCTTTTTTCTGGCCGCACCTTTAAAATAACTCTGGTATTGAGAGTCCACAGAATGGCTGCGTTAGGCTCCAAAAAAGGAGCGTAGAGCATATTTAACGCAGCTTCAACTCTCGATACCAGAGTTGCTTACGGACGCGGCCAGCCTCAAAAACGTGCTCGTGCACGATTCCCCCATAGGAAACAATGGGGCTGTTTGAGCTGAAAAAAAACCTAACACCTGCAAAAAAGCCGCGTTCAGCTCCTAACGCAGCCCCATTGTTTGCTATGCGGAAACACTTCCTACGTCTGCACCTAACACTCTAACATGTACCCCGAGTCTAAACACCCCTAACCTTACACTTATTAACCCCTATTCTGCCACCCCCGCTATCGCTGACCCCTGCATATTTTTTTAACCCCTAATCTGCCGCTCCGTAAACCGCCGCTACTTACATTATCCCTATGTACCCCTAATCTGCTGCCCCTAACACCGCCGACCCCTATATTATATTTATTAACCCCTAATCTGCCCCCCACAACGTCGCCTCCACCTGCCTACACTTATTAACCCCTACTCTGCTGACCGGACCGCACCGCTATTATTATAAAGTTATTAACCCCTAATCCGCCTCACTAACCCTATAATAAATAGTATTAACCCCTAATCTGCCCTCCCTAACATCGCCGACACCTAAGTTCAATTATTAACCCCTAATCTGCCGACTGGAGCTCACCGCTATTGTAATAAATGTATTAACCCCTAAAGCTAAGTCTAACCCTAACACCCCCTAAATTAAATATAATTTTAATCTAACGAAATTAATTAACTCTTATTAAATAAATTATTCCTATTTAAAGCTAAATACTTACCTGTAAAATAAATCCTAATATAGCTACAATATAAATTATATTTATATTATAGCTACAGGTATACCTCACTTTACAGAGCTTCACTTTACAGCGCTTCGCTAATACAGCGCTTTGTGGAGCTGAAGTTCAACCTCCAAGGATTTTGAAACAGTGCTGTAATCTTCGTGAGATTGCGAGAAAAGTGACTGGCACCATTTTGTTATGTGCAGTTCACTCTGTATACATCATTACAGTGCAATCTGTGTCTCAGGGCTCGATGATTTAAAGCTCTCTGGGCTGGCGAGATTAAAGAATGCTCGCCAGTCCTTCTATTTCCCTTGTGGAATGATCTAAAGCCATTTTTTACCCTGAAAACAGGGTGTCTCGCTAAGGGGCGTATACTGCATTTTCATATGAAATGTGCACAACAAAATTCGTATTTTAATCATTATACAAAACAAATATTTGAATCATTCACACAAAAATAATCAGGGAAAAATTGTACTGTTCAGGTGCATCAAAAATCGTAACAAAATTCTTCACCAAAAATCGTATGTTAACAAAAACGTAAAATTAGTATCTAATTTACACAGGAATAAATCAAATTAAATATTCACAGCGTAAATTGTAATTGTAGTACACTGAATGTGCAAAAATCACACAGAAATTTGAATTTATAAATACAAAATGCAAAGCGTAATTATTGTTTTTTCATAATATGGGCTGAACATGGGCGTTCCATGGGCGTATATGACAATGTCTCACTAATCCCTGCGTAATTCTATAAAGATGTTCGCACTGCAGATATCACAGTTTTTTCTCGCCAACTAAAAGGTGGCAAGCTTTTCTCAAAACAATACTAACACTTATAACCCCAATAGAAAAACAAATGCATACTGAAATATAGGCGAAAGCAAGATGCTATAAGCAGAAAGCAGCGTAATGTTAGTTATATTGGCTGCAGGATTTTCATTTTAAAGTGCCCCCCCTGCTCTCTGCTAACTTCGCACTAAGGAGCGAAGTTTCCCTATCCAGCGAGCTCCATTACTTTTAATAGGAGCCATCTCGCAACTCGCAGGGACTGCCCCTTTTTTACGATCATTGCACCGGGGCTGCCTTGCGAGTATCAGTGAGAAAAAGAAGGTTTGAGCTGGCGAATAATATATCATTAAGCCCTCAGTGTTATAGTCTGGCAAATTGTACTACAGTTATTGTCACTTTTTTACAGGCACATTATTAATTGAATACTGATTGAATACTGTGCTGTGCAAGCGTTAAACTAAACATAGCACTATTGTACCCCAAAAATATGTTAGTTCAAACATGTTTTTAAGTCTTTAAACACACTGGCATGTGAAAAGAAAGCTAAAACTGCCATGTTTCACTTTAAGGCGGTTTTCACTTTACAGCGGGGCTCCGGTCCCTAACCCGCTGTATGAGTGGGGTATACCTGTATTTTAGGATTAATATTTATTTTACAGGTAACTTTGTATTTATTTTAACCAGGTACAATAGCTATTAAATAGTTAAGAACTATTTAATAGCTAAAATAGTTAAAATAATTACAAATTTACCTGTAAAATAAATCCTAACCTAAGTTACAATTAAACCTAACACTACACTATCAATAAATAAATTAAATAAAATACCTATAATTATCTACAATTAAACCTAACACTACACTATCAATAAATAAATTAAATACAATTCCTACAAATAAATACAATGAAATAAACTAACTAAAGTACAAAAAATAAAAAAGAACTAAGTTACAAAAAATATTTACAAACATTAGAAATATATTACAACAATTTTAAACTAATTACACCTACTCTAAGCCCCCTAATAAAATAACAAAGCCCCCCAAAATAAAAAAATGTCCTACCCTATTCTAAATTACTAAAGTTCAAAGCTCTTTTACCTTACCAGCCCTGAACAGGGCCCTTTGCGGGGCATGCCCCAAGAAGTTCAGCTCTTTTGCCTGTAAAAAAAAACATACAATACCCCCCCCAACATTACAACCCACCACCCACATACCCCTAATCTAACCCAAACCCCCCTTAAATAAACCTAACACTAAGCCCCTGAAGATCTCCCTACCTTGAGTCGTCTTCACCCAGCCGAGCCAAATTCTTTATCCAAGCGGAGCAAGAAGAGGTCCTCCATCCGGTAGAAGTCTTCATCCAAGCGGGGCAGAAGAGGTCTTCCACCCGATTGAAGTCTTCATCCAAGAGGCATCTTCTTTCGTCATCCATCCGGAGCGGAGCGGCAGCATCCTGAAGACCTCCGATGTGGAACATCCATCCTGGCCCACGACTGAACGACGAATGACGGTTCCTTTAAATGACGTCATCCAAGATGGCGTCCCTCGAATTCCGATTGGCTGATAGGATTCTGATTGGATCAGCCAATCGGATTGAACTTGATTCTGATTGGCTGACTCCATCAGAATATTCCTACCTTAATTCCGATTGGCTGATAGAATCCTATCAGCCAATCGGAATTCGAGGGACGCCATCTTGGATGACGTCATTTAAAGGAACCGTCATTCATCGTTCAGTCGTCGGCCAGGATGAATGTTCCGCGTCGGAGGTCTTCAGGATGCTGCCACTCCGCTCCGGATGGGTGACGATAGAAGATGCCTCTTGGATGAAGACTTCAATCGGATGGAAGACCTCTTCTGCCCCGCTTGGATGAAGACTTCTACCTGATGGAGGACCTCTTCTTGCTCCGCTTGGATAAAGAATTTGGCTCGGCTGGGTGAAGACGACTCAAGGTAGGGAGATCTTCAGGGGCTTAGTGTTAGGTTTATTTAATGGGGGTTTGGGTTAGATTAGGGGTATGTGGGTGGTGGGTTGTAATGTTGGGGGGGGTATTGTATGTTTTTTTTTACAGGCAAAAGAGCTGAACTTCTTGGGGCATGCCCCGCAAAGGGCCCTGTTCAGGGCTGGTAAGGTAAAAGAGCTTTGAACTTTAGTAATTTAGAATAGGGTAGGGCATTTTTTTATTTTGTGGGCTTTGTTATTTTATTAGGGGGCTTAGAGTAGGTGTAATTAGTTTAAAATTGTTGTAATATTTTTCTGATGTTTGTAAATATTTTTTTATTTTTTGTAACTTAGTTCTTTTTTATTTTTTGTACTTTAGTTAGTTTATTTAATTGTATTTATTTGTAGGAATTGTATTTAATTTATTTATTGATAGTGTAGTGTTAGGTTTAATTGTAGATAATTATAGGTATTTTATTTAATTTATTTATTGATAGTGTAGTGTTAGGTTTAATTGTAACTTAGGTTAGGATTTATTTTACAGGTAAATTTGTAATTATTTTAACTATTTTAGCTATTAAATAGTTCTTAACTATTTAATAGCTATTGTACCTGGTTAAAATAAATACAAAGTTACCTGTAAAATAAATATTAATCCTAAAATAGCTATAATATAAATATAATTTATATTGTAGCTATATTATGATTTATTTTACAGGTAAGTATTTAGCTTTAAATAGGAATAATTTATTTAATAAGAGTTAATTAATTTCGTTAGATTAAAATTATATTTAATTTAGGGGGGTGTTAGTGTTAGGGTTAGACTTAGCTTTAGGGGTTAATACATTTATTACAATAGCGGTGAGCTCCAGTCGGCAGATTAGGGGTTAATAATTGAAGTTAGGTATCGGCGATGTTAGGGAGGGCAGATTAGGGGTTAATACTATTTATTATAGGGTTAGTGAGGCGGATTAGGGGTTAATAACTTTATTATAGTAGTGGTGCGGTCCGCTCGGCAGATTAGGGGTTAATAAGTGTAGGCAGGTGGAGGCGACATTGAGGGGGGCAGATTAGGGGTTAATAAATATAATATAGGGGTCGGTGGTGTTAGGGGCAGCAGATTAGGGGTACATAAGTATAACGTAGGTGGCGGTCGGCAGATTAGGGGTTAAAAAATTTAATCGAGTGGTGGCAATGTGGGGGGGGGGCTCGGTTTAGGGGTACATAGGTAGTTTATGGGTGTTAGTGTACTTTAGAGCACAGTAGTTAAGAGCTTTATGAACCGGCGTTAGCCCAGAAAGCTCTAAACTACTGACTTTTTTCTGCGGCTGGAGTTTTGTCGTTAGAATTCTAACGCTCACTTCAGCCACGACTCTAAATACCGGCATTAGAAAGATCGCATTGAAAAGATAGGATACGCAATTGACGTAAGGGGATCTGTGGTATGGAAAAGTCACGGCTGAAAAGTGAGCGTTAGACCCTTTTTTCAATGACTCCAACGCTGGTTTTCACGGCTACCGCCAAACTCCAAATCTAGGCCCTGGTGTTCCAGTTAAGAGCGCATTTTTCTAGACCCGATGTATAATAATAATATAAAAAAGCACAAGATTGATGTAAAAGTTCATTTTATTTCCAGATTGTACAAAAAACAAACAAAAAAACATATATTCAAAAATGTTATAATACTGATTTCATATTGAAAGACTATCGGCTAGATTACGAGTTTTGCGTTATGAGTGAAAAAGCGTTATGGTTCTTTTTCACTACAGCTAGTATTATGAGTCTTGCAGGTATATCTGTACCACACACTTTTTTGGCCGTAACGCAACGTAACTACCGCAGCTTTCAAAAAGTCCTTTTTCAAGGGACTTCCATAGCGCCGGGATTACGAGTTTGCCTGTCCAGCCAAAAAGTGAGCGTTACAGCCTATAACTACAAGATCTGTACCGTAAACTGAAAGTAAGTAGTTATGGGTTTTACGCTACAAAGCTGTACCATAAGACTTATAACTAAAGTGTTAAAAAGTACACTAACACCCATAAACTACCTATTAACCCCTAAACCGAGGCTCTCCCGCATCGCAAACACTAAAATTATTAACCCCTAATCTGCCGCTCCCGACATCGCTACTGCTATAATAAACATATTAACCTCTAAACCGCCGTACTCCCGCATCGCAAACACTAGTTAAATATTATTAACCACTAATCTGCTGTCCCTAACATCACCGCAACCTACATTACTGTTATTAACCCCTAATCTGCTGCCCCCAAAATCACCAACACTATACTAAAGTTATTAACCCCTAACCCTAACCCTAACGTAACACTAACCCTAACACCCACTAAATTTAATATAATTAAAATAAATCTAAATAAAACTTATCATGAATACAGGTAGCCCTCAGTTTACGCCGGGGATAGTTTCCAGAAGGAATGGTTGTAAATCAAAACCATTGTAAATTGAAACCCAGTTTATAATGTAAGTCAATGGGAAGTGAGGGAGATAGGTTCCAGGCCCCTCTCAAAATTGTCATAAGTAACACCTAATACATTATTTTTAAAGCTTTGAAATGAAGACTTTAAATGCTAGACAGCATTATAAACCTAATAAAATAATCACACAACACAGAATATATAATTAAACTAAGTTAAATGAACAAAAATATTTGCTAAACAGCATTATAAACCTAATAAAATAATCACACAACACAGACTTCACTTGCATTTTTCTGCAAACAGTTCTTTCTATGCATTCCAATCTATAGACAGGAAGATCTTAATCCTTTGAAATCTGCTCGATAGCTCAGGTCTGGTTCAACTGATTAATTTCAGCTTGCTTGGCTTTGCTGCAACACAAGCGGACAGCTCCACCTACTGGCTATTTTAATAAATGCACTGCTTCTCAATGCTTTTCAATAGCAGTCACATGACTGGAAAAAAAGGTTGATATTCTGAAACGGTGTAAATTGAACCGTTGTAAAACGAGTGCCACCTGTACTTACCTGTAAAATAAACCCTGAGCTAGCTACAATATAACTAATAGTTACATTGTAGCTATCTTAGGTTTTATTTTTATTTCACAGCTAAGTTTGTATTTATTTTAACTAGGTAGACTAGTTAGTAAATAGTTATAAACTATTTACTAACTACCTAGTTAAAATAAATACAAATTTACCTGTAAAATAAAACCTAACCTGTCTTACACTAACACCTAACCTTACACTACAATTAAATAAATTACATTAATTAAATACAATTAACTAAATTACAAAAAAAAAAACCCACTAAATTACACAAAATAAAAAATAAATTATCAAATATTTAAACTAACTACACCTAATTTAATAGCCCTTAAAAATAAAAAATGTCTCCCCAAAATAAAAAAAACCCTAGCCTAAACTAAACTGCCAATAGCCCTTAAAAGGGCCTTTTGCGGGGCATTGCCCCAAATAAATCAGCTCTTTTACCTGTAAAAAAAAAATAAAACAACCCCCCAACAGTAAAACCCACCACCCACACAACCAACCCCCCAAATAAAATCCTATCTAAAAAACCTAAGCTCCCCATTGCCCTGAAAAGGGCATTGCCCTTGAAAGGGCATTTAGCTCTTTTTCAGCCCAAACCCTAAACTAAATATAAAACCCACCCAATAAACCCTTAAACAAACCTAACACTAACCCCTGAAGATCCACTTACAGTTTTTGAAGACCAGACATCCATCCTCAACAAAACCGGGAGAAGTCTTCATCCAAGATGTTTGGCTGTTTATTTTACAGGTAAGTATTTAGTTTTAAATAGGAATAATTTAGTTAATGATAGTAAGTTTTATTTAGATTTATTTTAATTATATTAAAGTTAGTGGATGTTAGGGTTAGACTTAGGGTTAGACTTAGGGTTAGGTTTAGGGGTTAATAACTTTAGTATAGTAGCAACGACATTGGGGGCGGCAGATTAGGGGTTTATAAGTGTAATGTAGGTGGCGGTGACATTGGGGGCGGCAGATTAGGGGTTAATAAGTGTAATGTAGATGTCGGGGGCGGCAGATTAGGAGTGTTTAGACTCAGGTTTATTTTAGGGTGTTAGGTGTAAACATACATTTTCTTTCCCCATAGGAATCAATGGGGCTGCATTACGGAGCTTTACGCTCCTTTATTGCAGGTGTTAGGCTTTTTTTTAGCCGGCTCTCCGCATTGATGTTTATGGGGAAATCGTGCAGGAGCACGTAAAACCAGCTCAAAGCAGCGCTGGTATTTGGGTGCGGTATGGAGCTCAATTTTGCTCAAAGCTGCCATATTGCCCGCTAACGCCAGGTTTTTGTAAACCTGTAATAGCAATGCTATAGGGAGGTGATCAGTGACAATAACTTGCAAGTTAGTACCAAGCCGCTCATAACGCAAAATTAGTAATCTAGCCATATGTTATTTATATATGTTAATACAACAAAATTCCTAATAAAAACAATTTAAAAATAAAAGTGCATGCTCTATCTGAATAATGAAAGTTTAATTTTGACTTGAGTGTCCCTTTAATGGTCCTTTAAGAAACTGCAAGTGCCATGAAAGCTGGGTTATTCATTTTGTAATCTGATTGGCTGTAATCTGTGCCAATTAATATAACCTTGCTGTGTATTTTATGTAGGGAGTTGTAGTCCTCTTTTGCTTTCATGACAGACCAATGTTAGCTAAAACTATCTCAATGCCTTAGTTGAGCAAACCAGATATCCAACAATGATAGCTTGTTGCAGTGATTTAGTGTCATCATAGGCAGCAGAGAAACTGTACTGTACTAAAAATGTATTTACATCTGAAAGTTACTTGAGGTACTTAGGGTATTGTACTGTGTTAATGAGGTATTTTCATGAGAGTAAAAGCTGAGGTATTTACGAGGAATACTGCAGTTTCCTAATTAACTATTATTCACAAAAGTTAGTGGTTGCCCGCGACTCCCTATCATTGCCCCTGTAAACAGCATGCCAGTGAATTTGTTTAAAGGGACAGTGTGCACAATTGCCAACATGAGCCAACATGTCCATAAAAAACCCTTCCTGAGTGCCAATCATAAGTGTCATGCAAATAACCTCAGATGCTCGTTTGTATACAAAGCGCATGCACAACAGTATAAGTAATAACATGCGCTAGTTTACAACAGCTCTGCCACGTTAGCTTTCGCATACACAGAGGATACAGATAGTGTAGTCTTTACTTATAACAGAGTGCACCCTGTAATATTACAGCATTTTATAATTGTATTTGGGACATAAATTCAGATAGCGTGGTCATTTTAGCTCTAAATACATTTTTTATAAGAAACATTTTTGTCATAGCACTTACATCATTAGGGAATATGTGCTGTACTCTAGCAGACAAACGAAGCAAGCAAGGCTATAATGGAGTGCAAACTTACAGAAGTATGCATATAACAGTGATTTTTTAACCTTTTTTTTGCCGTGGCACACTTTTTTACATTAAAAAATCCTCAAATCCTCAAAGTTTTACATTAAAAAATCCTCAAAATTTAAAAAAAATCCTCAAATAAAAAATCCTCAATTTTCCTACCTTAATTCGAGGGACGCCATCTTGGATGACGTCCCTTAAAGGAACCGTCATTCGTCGGGAAGTCGTCGGCCAGGATGGATGTTCCGCGTCGGCGGGATGAAGATGGATCCGGAAGAAAGAAGATTGAAGATGCCACTTGATGGAAGACTTCAGCCGGATGATGGACCTCTTCAGCCCCTGCTTGGATCAAGACTTCAGCCGGATGATGGATCTCTTCAGCCCCCGCTTGGATCAAGACTCCAGCCGGATGATGGACCTCCTCAGCCTGATGATGGACCTCTTCAGCCCCCGCTTGGGCTTGGATGAAGACTTCGGAGCCTCTTCTGGACGGATCGGTGATACCCGGCGTGGTGAAGATAAGGTAGGGAGATCTTCAGGGGCTTAGTGTTAGGTTTATTTAAGGGGGGTTTGGGTTAGATTAGGGGTATGTGGGTGGTGGGTTGTAATGTTGGGGGGGTATTGTATGTTTTTTTTAAAGGCAAAAGAGCAGAATTCTTTGGGGCATGCGCCGCAAAAGGCCCTTTTATGGGCTGGTAAGGTAAAAGAGCTTTTCAATTTTTATTTTAGAATAGGGTAGGGCATTTTTTTTATTTTGGGGGGCTTTTTTATTTTATTAGGGGGCTTAGAGTAGGTGTAATTAGCTTAAAATTGTTGTAATATTTTTATAATGTTTGTAAATTATTTTTTTATTTTTTGTAACTTAGTTCTTTTTTTATTTTTTGTAATTTAGTGTATTTATTTGTATTTATTTGTAGGTATTTGTATTTAATTTATTTATTGAAAGTGTAGTGTTAGGTTTAATTGTAGATAATTGTAGGTATTTTATTTAATTAATTTATTGATAGTGTAGTGTTAGGTTTAATTGTAACTTAGGTTAGGATTTATTTTACAGGTAATTTTATAATTATTTTAACTAGGTAGCTATTAAATAGTTATTAGCTATTGTACCTGGTTAAAATAAATACAAAGTTGCCTGTAAAATAAATATTAATCCTAAAATAGCTACAATATAATTATAATTTATATTGTAGCTATATTAGGGTTTATTTTACAGGTAAGTATTTAGCTTTAAATAGGAATAATTTATTTAATAAGAGTTATTTTATTTCGTTAGATTTAAATTATATTTAATTTAGGGGGGTGTTAGGGTTAGGGTTAGACTTAGCTTTAGGGGTTAATACATTTATTAGAGTAGCGGTGTGGTCCGGTCGGCAGATTAGAGGTTAATACTTGAAGTTAGGTGTTGGTGATGTTAGGGAGGGCAGATTAGTGGTTAATACTATTTATTATAGGGTTATTGAGGCGGGAGTGAGGCGGATTAGGGGTTAATAACTTTATTATAGTAGCGGTGAGGTCCGGTCGGCAGATTAGGGGTTAATAATTGTAGGTAGGTGGCGGCGACGTTAGGGGCGGCAGATTAGGGGTTAATAAATATAATATAGGGGTCGGCGGTGTTAGGGGCAGCAGATTAGGGGTACATAGGGATAACGTAGGTTGCGGCTGTGTGCGGTTGGCAGATTAGGGGTTAAAAAAATTTATTAGAGTGGCGGAGATGTGGGGGGGCCTCGGGTTTAGGGGTACATAGGTAGTTTATGGGTGTTAGTGTACTTTAGAGCACAGTAGTTAAGAGCTTTATGAACCGGCGTTAGCCCAGAAAGCTCTTAACTCCTGGCTTTTCTCTGCGGCTGGTGTTTTGTCGTTAGATTTGTAACGCTTACTTCAGCCAAAACTCTAAATACCGGCGTTAGAAAGATCCCATTGAAAAGATAGGATACGCAAATAGCGTAGGGGGATCTGCGGTATGGAAAAGTCGCGGCTGGAAAGTGAGCGTTAGACCCTTTCCTGGCTGACTCTAAATACCAGCGGGCGGCCAAAACCAGCGTTAGGAGCCCCTAACGCTGGTTTTAAAGGCTAACGCAGAACTCTAAATATAGGCGTTAATGTTTAAAAATTCATAATATAATTTATAAATATACTGATAATTGATTCTGTACATACAACCACATTTGGATATGAAATAGATGGTATATTTGATGTAAATGTTTAAAAGAAACAGGACAAATCATAGTCCCTATTAAGGCCCCTGGGTTTTAGAGTCTCTAATGTATGAATCCACCACATCTCTCTTTCTTTTAAAAGGTGTTCTCTGTCTATACCAGTCCTGTTAGGTCCAACATGATCTATAATCTACCACCTCAGTTGGCTGACGCTATGTACTTTTTCCAGGAAATGGCTAGAGAGAGGAGCCAAAGAGTTTTTACATCTGATGTTAGATCGATGTTGGCTCATGCGGTCCCTGGCCTTTACGGGTCGTCTCTCCAATATAGACCATAGAGCAGGGACATTTAATGAGGTAGATAACATGTGTGGTTTCGAAAGTGTAAAAACCCTTTATACTATACTTCTTCCCACTGTGTGGGTGGTGAAAATTGATACCTTTAATGACAGAATTACAACTCATACAGTTTAAGCAGGGAAAAGTCCCCATCCTTTTATTACCCAATATAGACTGTTTTAATCCTTTATTCGGACCTATATCTGTTCTTATAAGGTGATCCCTTAAACTCTTCACCCTTTTATGGGCCATAAGAGGAGGATCCTTAAACTGGATAATATCCTTGTTACTTTCCTTTAGGATATGCCAGTTCTGTTGAATAAGTTTAGCAATTTGACCACTTAGGGGATTATACTTATTTACGAACACCATCCTGTTATCATTCATTTTAGATGTTTTAGTAACTACTTTATCCAAGGTACCTGTGGTGTTATCTAACAATTTGCGTGGGTAACCCCTATCTGCAAATGTTGTAGTCATTTCCTTTAATCTGGTTGTTTGTCTCTCCTTATTACTGACTATTCTATTGACCCTGAGGAACTGGCTTCTAGGTAATGAATCCTCCAATGTCCTAGGATGGAAACTATTGTATAATAATAAATAGTTTTTATCAGTTTCGTTTATGTAGAGGTCAAACTCTAAGATGTGGCCTTACTTGAGGACCCGTGTATCCAAAAAAAGGTATGGATTCCTCACTGTAATTCATTGTAAATTCAAGGCCCTTCACCTCAGAGTTTAACTCTCTCACAAACTGCATAAGGGATTCCACGTCACCCCACCATACGCAAAATATATCGTCTATATACCGCCACCATAGGGCCCCAAATTGTCTGAATAGTTTATTCTGATAGACGATGCTTTCCTCCACCTCATTCATAAAGAGGTTGGAGTATGATGGGGCGACGTTGGAACCCATAGCAGTCCCCCTAGTTTGAACATACCATTGGTCCTGAAAAAGTAAATAGTTCCAATATAGGATAAGGCTGAGAAGTTCCTCAATAAAGGTAACCTGTTCATGACTGTACCTCTTGTTCATCAATAGATTTTTCTTAATAACCGCAATACCAGTTTCATGTTTTATAGAAGTATAAAGACTTCTGACATCCATGGTGAACAAGAGGTACTTGTCATTTTGGAATTCAAGAGCTCTAGCCTTTTCCAAAAAGTGATTAGTATCTTTAAGGTAACTCGCCATTTTAACCACCTCTGACTGTAATATCCTATCAATAAATTTTGAAATGTTGTTATAGACTGAATCCACACTGGAGACTATAGGTCTACCAGGTGGTTTCTGTCTGCCCTTATGAATCTTAGGGACAGTGTAAAATATGGGATTACGTAGGGAGGTGACATACAGATAATCCAAAAGTTTCTTATCTATGATACCAATATTAAAGGCCCTCTGTAGAATGATCATAATTTCCTTCTGTATATTTACCAAAGGATTGCTTTTTAATATTCTGTAAGTACTACAGTCACCTAATTGGGATAATATCTCCTGCACATAGTAGGATTTATCCAGGATAACAGTGGCCCCCTTCCTTATCGGCCCCCTTAATAATAACTTCATGGGTTTTCTTCAAGCCCTCCAAGGTATTATGATCATCCCTAGAGAAATTGGCTAACTTGATTCTATTACCTTTATGCCAGTATTTGGTATAATGCTCGTTCTTATATTTATCCTTTAAATGAGAAACCCCTTCTTGGATTAATTTAATGAATGTGTCAACGCTGTAATTATTGACATTTGGGTTAAAAGTACCCTTTTTGCGTAAACCAAGATTTTGTAAAAACCACTCATTTGTGTTAGTACTAGTACAGAACAGTTATCATTTTTGAACCATACTTTTAATTTGATATTACGATATAATTTTTTCAGGTCTTTATCTATTTCAAAGAAATCAGTGTCACGGTATGGGCAATATGACAGTCCCTTATTAAGTAAACCAAGTTCTTTATCTGTTAAGTTGATTTTAGAAGTGTTAATTACCGTGTCATGTCCTTCATTATTTATTCCGTTACTGGAAATGTAACATTACAGGTGTAATACCTGGTAGTTGCCACTAGATGGAACTAGGTTTCCATCTTGGGTGCAATGGCGCCAAACTGAAAATATTTAAAAGCCATTGTGTGATTGTAAAAATGATAAGCATGAATAAGGGGCTGTGACCCCGAAATGTTGCATTTTTCTAAGTGAATAAACTGTTTGAAGAGAATCTGTGAGTGCTGGGGACTCCCTTCTTTCATTACGTTTGGGTCCTACGTGCACCAAGCTTTCAGTGTGCTGTTCTCATCTTTCTTTATTACGCCCCTAACAGTGGTAAATTATGTCACCCAGTACCCAAAGGGCATTCCCCTTTCCAATATCCAGGCAGAGACAGTGGCGGATGCACTGCTCCGGATATTCGCCAGGGTGGGTTTTTCCCTGGGAAGTGATCTCAGACCAGGGGACCCAGTTCACTGCTGAGCTCACCCGGTAGCTGTGGAGGCTTTGTTTGATAAAACCCCTGCAAAGCGCTCCATACCACCCCCAGACCAATGGGTTGTGTGAGAGGTTCAACGGGACCCTGAAGCAGTTGCTTAAGACATTCTCGTCCTCTCACAAGGACTGGGGAAGATACCTGCTGCACCTCCTATTTGCATACCAAGAGGTGCCCCAGGAATCTACTGGATTCTCCCCCTTTGAATTAGAATATGGCCAGAGGGTGAGCAGGCCCCTAGACCTATTGAGAGCCCACTGGGAAGGATCAGTGGGGGAGGAAGGACCCTCCATTGTGGGGTACATCCTAGAATTCAGAGACTGACTGAAGGACCTCGCCGAGAGGGTGCGAGAGAACCTTCAGGTCGCTCAAGGTAGGCAGAAGTGGTGGTATGACTGGAATGCCCATAACCGAACCCTAACCATAGGGCAGAAGGTCCTGGCCCTGAAGCCTGTCAAAACAGACAAGCAACAGGCTTTCTGGCAGGGACCCTATTGAGTGGTAGAACAGCTGAATGACACAACCTATCTGGTAGCCAAATGCTCAGATGACCGGGTCCGCCGGACCTTTCATGAGAACATGCTGAAGGCACACCAGGAAAGGGCGGAGGACATAGCCGCCATCTGTGCTCCAGCTGTGGAGGACTCAGAAAGTCTTCCCATGCCGGAGTTCCCCAGGTGAAACAGGATGCCCTCAGCCGTAGGTGAATAGGCAGAGGGAACAGGTCAGACAGGTGCTAGGGAACCAGCGAAACATGCTCGCCATGACCCCTAGGTACCCCATGGCAGCAGTACACCGAGTAGAGACCCCAGGACAGGCGCCCCTGCAACAGCCGGTGTATCAGGTCCCTGAGGCAGTTAGGGAAAATATGTGCAGCAAACTCAGGGAGATGCTGGACATGGGTGTTATTGAACAGTCCAACAGCCCCATTGCATCCCCAGTGGTACTGGTGCCCAAAAGGGATGGGACCATCCAGTTATGCATAGACTATTGTAGGCTCAATGACAGAACCACAATTGATGCCTACCCTATGCTACGGGTCGATGACCTTCTCGATCGCATCACCCGCGGTAACTTTCTGACTACTCTAGACCTTTGCAAGGAGTACTGGCAGATCCCCCTGGACCTGGAGTCTATTCCAAAATCGGCGTTCATCACCCCCTTTGGCCCATACCAGTTTAAGGTCATGCTGTTTGGGATAAAGAATGCTTCAGTGACCTTCCAGAGGATGGTGGATCACCTCCTGGATGGCCTCCAGGATTATGCCTGTGCATACCTAGATGATATTGCGATCTACAGCGACACTTGGGAGGGCCATTTGGTCCATCTAGGCATCATTCTAGACCACATCAGGGCTGCCGGTCTGACCCTGACAAATGTATGATAGGTTGCTTGGAGGTCCAGTACTTTGGACACCGAGTAGGCTGTGGGAATCAGCGGCTGGAGCCAGCCAAGATTGAGACAGTCACAAACTGGCCAACCCCCAAGACCAAGACCCAGGTCTTAGCTTTCCTAGGGATCGCAGGGTACTACCACAAGTTTGTCCCCAACTACAGTGCCCTGGCCAAACCCCTGACTGACATAACCCTAAAATGGTTGCCCAGACAGGTCCTGTAGTCCCCCAAATGTGAGGCTGTCTTCTAAAGCCTTAAGACAGCCTTGATTACTGCCCCATCCTGGCCACTACTAACCCAACCAAACGTTTTTGTGTTCATACAGATGCCTCCCTGTTTGGGTTGGGAGCAGTGCTGAGCGAGGTGGATGAAGAAGGGCACAACCACCCCATAGCTTACACCAGTAGGAAGCTGCTACCCAGAGAGGTAGGCTACGTGGCCTTAGAGAAAGAATGCCTGACCCTGGTGTGGGCCCTGAAAAAACTACTACCCTACCTGTATGGATGGTTCTTCACAGTTCTCACGGACCACAACCCACTGGTTTGGCTCAACCAAGTTGCTGGGGACAATGGGCGCCTGTTGTGGTGGAGTTTAGCCTTGCAGCCCTTTAATTTCACTATCCAATATCGGCCAGGAAAAAGCAATGTGAATGCCGACGGACTTTCCCAGCAAACTGAATTAGGATAGCTCCCCAGACAGCCCCAGGCTGACCCGTGCATAGATCTAGCCTGGCTAAACCCCCACCTGCTACTACCCAGCCCCTGCATTCTATCACTGGATTTGGACTTTTCAGAGCATTTGCAATCTCCCAGACACTTGGTTTTATTTGATTTGTGTTCTTTACACCCTCATGGACGAACTAATCTCTGACCGCCCAGCCCCTCTCCGGCCAGCCGGGCTCCTGAAACTACCGGCCGGCCGCACCTCCCTGATTAACCACTGTCACTCACACCAGGTCGCTCCAGCAGCCCTTCACCCCAAAGCTCTCCTCTTTTGGGGATTGAAACCTCCTAGAGAGGGTAAGAGGTGGGGTGATTGCCGGAAGGGAGCTCCCTTGGGAACTGGGGGTTTTGGACCCCCCCTACAACTCCTACTTTCCCTTGGCCTTCTCGGTGTATGTTTGATCACCCATAGCTCCGACCCCCAGCCACGGATAATTACTCTTTTTGGACTGTGGCATCTGGGGACCGAGGGTTTTCCAACAACACCCTGGAAGTGCCGCCGCTCCCTCGGGATCACCCTGGAATAGCCACCTCTGTACCACTGGGACTCTATAAGACAAAGGAAACTATAAAGGGTGCCAGCCTGTTTCAAGGGGCGGGAATGGTGGGAGATCTGGGGTCTGATTAGACTCCTTATCAAGATGTGTTTGTGTATATAAGCAGTGTGTTTCCACAATAAAGTTGTTCTTTTGTTTCACCCAAATACTGTTTCTGTCTGGTTATTTGGGTGGAATCCGCTATAATCACTTTGCTCCGCTGCATAGCGGCATGTTCCAGGTATAGGAAGGACCCTTCTGGTGAAGCTACCCAGTCAGGGTAGCCGGAATGCGTTACAATAGTAGTAATTAATTTGCCCTGCCCCCCAAATATTAAAATCTATAAAGATATTATCAGTTCCCCAAACCCTTTCCACAGCCCAGGTCCCCGGGTCCCTGTGCATTCTTTTTCCACTTACTTAGGTAGATAGAGGTGTCATAGTTCTTGTGTGCACCACATGAGCAGTAAACTGGCCACTCCACATCTCCAGCATGGCCAGATCATAGTAGACCAGGCAGACGTAGCTCATGGAGAGCCTGAAGGAGCAAGATAAGATGCTGGCTGTCCTGAGACAGAGAATCACTCTGTCGAGCAATCAATATTAGTGTTCCCCTTTGTAATACCAGCGCACAAAAAATGTATGCTGGTATTACAAGTAAATTGCAATGTGAAAGCAAATTTGCCCATTTGCCAGGAGCGTAATAATTAAGCTCTCCCCTTCTAATCTAGCCCTCTGTGTACAATGAGCATGACAGTGCAGCCTGCACTCAGTGTTGAGACTGGGGGCTGCTCTTGTAGGGACTTATAAGTGAAGGGGCTCAGATAGCAGGTGGAACTCTATACCCAACACCAGCACTGCTCTGTCCCCAGTCTTATCCATCGCAAAGGGCAAAGAGAGCATTCTGGTTTATTCCAGTGATTTCCCCTCATTATCCCCACCTGATCATTACTGATGCAAACATTGTTATTACAAAAATGTTGTTTCTGCAAGTGTATGTGTGAGTGTTTCTGTGTGTGTGAGAGAGAAGTAGGTGCCTATCTATCAAGCTCCGAATGGAGCTTGATGGCCCGTGTTTCTGGCGAGTCTTCAGACTCGCCAGAAACAGCAGTTTTGAAGCAGCAGTCACAAAGACCGCTGCTCCATAACCTGTCCGCCTGCTCTGAGCAGGCGGACAGACATCGCCGGAACGATCGGGTTGATTGACACCCCCCTGCTGGCAGCCGATTGGGCTGAGCTGCTGGTGCAATGCTGAATACGGAGAGCGTATTGCTCTCCGTATTCAGCGAAGTCTGGCGGACCTGATCTGCCCTGTTGGATCAGGTCCGCCAGACTTTGATAAATAGGGGCCATAGTGTTTGTGTGTGTAAGGGTGTTCTGTGTGAGAATGTATGTGCTTCTGTGTTGAGTGTTTGCTTGTGTGTGCGAGAAAGTGTTTGTTTCTGAGTGTTCCTGTGGGTGTTAATGTTTCTGTGTGAGAATGTTTGTTTGTCTGAGTGTTTTTGTGTGTGTGTCTGAGTGTTTCTATGGGGCCGATTCTTGTGAACTGCTATGCCGCCCCCTGCAGATACACGGCCGCTTGCAGAAGGGTGTCAATCAGCCCAATTGTATAGGATCGGGCAGATTGGTGTCCGCAACCTCAGAGCAGGCGGACAAGTTATGGAGCAGCGGTCTTTAGACCGCTGCTTCATAACTGCTGTTTCCAGCGAGCCTGAGTGTTTCTATGCGTGTGTGACTGAGTGTTTCTGTGTGTGTGCGCCTGTGTATCTGAATGTTTGTGTGTATGTGTGTGTGTGTGTGTGTGTGTGTGAGTGAGAGCGAGAGAGGGAGGGAGAGTGTATCTGTGTGTGAGAATGTTTTTGTGTGTGGATACTGTTTCTGTGTATGTATGAGCGTGTGTATGAAAGAGTGTGTGTGTATGTATGAAGGGGGGGACCCTTCATAGATTCTTGCACTGAGAGTTTCTAGTTATGCCTCTGCCAGGAAGGATTTTCCATAGGACAGAGTAGACAGAAATCCTGGGGTACCTGGATTATTGGGTGCCTGTTTCAGAATTTTAAATGCCTGAACCATATATTGGGAGTTTAACAATTTGTAACACAATTAGGCACACAGTGTACATCTCAAAATTGAAACCTCCATTTGTTTAAATTTGGGCTATTACTTTCTTATATGCAAATATCTATTGGTTATATTAGTCAAAAATATTCACTCCTGACCAATATTTTTCTATAATATTTATGAAAAGCATGCTTATCTTTATGGTAGTGTGATAGGCTCAAGGAACATGTTTACATGCTTACAAAATGCAACATCTATAACAGTAACTATTTTGGTAAAACATTTCTCTTATTAAAAGGCACTGTACAATATGTTCTTTTTGTCAAGTTTAGATCAAACGATAAGAGATAATGTTTTTAATAAATTGCAGAGATCTTTATCTTGGCAAGTTAGACAACATGTTTCTTTTATTTGATTTAGTTCAGTAATGAGTATTATGATAAAAAACTAATGCCTTACTTATGTGATCAAAATAGTATTCATCAGAAAATAATATCTTAATGTTATCTAGACTTTCCAGCAGAGCAAGCACTATTACTACAGAATGTTAGAATATAAAAAGGGTTAAATTTGAATATAATTTTCTTTCCTAAGATATGGAGAGTCCACTCCACGTCATTCAATTACTAGTGGGAATATCACTCCTGGCCAGCAGGAGGAAGCGAAGAGCACCACAGCAAAGCTGTTAAGTGTCACTCCCCTACCCATAATTCCCAGTCATTCTCTTTGTCTCTGTCAATGGAGGAGGTGAAGTTTGGTATCTGAAGAAATTAATTCCTTTTCCAGGTAATTTTTTCCCTGCAAGCAAGGATTTGGGTTTAGCTGAGTCCACATCAATCTCTTCAGTAGAGTAGTGGTGGCTTTTAAGCAGTTAGGAAGTTGTGAGGTAGTCCTTGCTTTGTTTCCTAACGCATTGCTGCCCATGGTACAGAAAGCCAGAGTTGGTTACTCTGTTCTTTCTTTTTCTACAGGTCTCAGTAAGGAGTATGTGGCATTTCACGACTTGTGAGCTGTCTTCCTGCCGGAAGGCTAGACTGCAGGTAAGTGCTTTTGTCTTCTAGGTCTTGGAGACTTGCACTTCAGAAGAATATGTCATATGCAGTTGACGGGGACATTTCTAAAATACTTTATGCAGGATTTTCTTTGGCAGTGGGCAGGCCCATTATGTATGTTGAGACTAAGGGGCATATTTATCAAAGTGCGAGCGGACATGATATGATGTAGAGTATCATGTATGCTGCATACGCTGTCTGTATGTATCATTGCACAAGCAGTTCACAAAAACTGCTTGTGCTATACCTACCGCACCCTGCAGATTCGTGGCCTATTGACTGCTAGCAAGGGATGTCAATCAACCCAATCATATTCGATTGAGTTGATTTCTGTCCGCTGCCTCAGAGCAGGCGGACAAGTTAAGGAGCAGCGGTCTTCAGTCCAAAAAGCTGTTCAAATCAGCCAATAGGATTTCAGTGACTCTCATCCTATTGGCTGTTTTGAACAGCCAATAGGATTTCAGAAGCTCTCATCCTATTGGCTGATTTGAATTTGAAGAATAGGAATGCAAGGTATGCAATTTTGAAACGGCGACCATATGAAGAGGATGCTCCGCGCAGGATGGCATTGGCTTCCAGGATGGTTCTGCTCTGCGCTGCCGGGATGAAGATAGAAGACACCCCCGGGATGAATGAAGACCTCGCCGCCTTGATAAAGACCTCGCCGCCTGGATGGAGATGGATGTCTGGACTTCAGAAACCATGAGTAGATCTTCTGGGGTTAGTGTTAGGTTTTTTTAAAAAAAAAATTTGGGTGGGGTTTGTTTTTAGATTAGGGCTTTGGGCTTTGAGAAAGAGCTGAATGCCCTTTTAAGGGCAATGCAAAAGATCTAAAGGCCCTTTTAAGGGCAATTCCCATACAAATGCCCCTTTAGGGGCAATGGGTAGCTTAGTTATTTTTTAGAGTTATGTTTTTTATTTTGGGGGGTTGGTTGGGTGGTGGGTTTTACTGTTGGGGGGACTTTGTGTTCTTTTACAGGTAAAAGAGCTGATTTGTTTAGGGTAATGCCATACAAAAGGCCCTTTTTAGGGCTCATGGTAGTTTATTGTATGCTAGGGGGTGTTTTTATTTTGGGGGGCTTTTTATTTTTATAGGGCTATAATATTAAGTGGAATTGTATTTATTTTTGATAATTTCATTTATTTTTTGTAATCTTAGTGCTTTTTATTTTTCGTGATTTTAGTGTTAATTATTTTTGGTAAACTTAGATTATTTACATTTTTCGTAGGATTTGTTTTTTTTAGTTGTAGTTGTAATTTAGATTTTTTAATTTTTTCGTAGTGTTAGGTTTTTTTAAATTTGTAATTTAGATATTTAAATTGGATTTTTTTTTTTTTTTAGATTAGTTATGTTAAATTAATTTATAGTTTAATGTTAGGTTTATTTCACAGGTAAGTCTTTATTTATTTAGAGGGATAGTAAACCCCAAAATGTTATTTTATGGTTCAGATAGAACATAAAATTTTAAACAACTTTCCAATTTAATTCTATTATCAAATTTTCTTCATTCTCTTGTTATCCATTGCTGAAGGGACAGAATTACACTACTGACAGGAAGCTGAAAATATCTATTTAGCCAATCACAAGAGACAAATGTGTGCAGGCACCAATTAGCAGCAGCTCCCACTAGTGTATGATATGCGCGTATTCATTTTTTAACAAGGGATACTAAGAGAACAAAAGATAGAAAGGGGGGGTATGGTATTTTAAGATACTACACTCTAAAATTGTCTCTTGTAGCTAATCCCAAAAGGTGAGCAGACCTCCTAACTACAGACCAATAAAATAGGAAAATAAAATATATGGGATAGCACTAGAAAAGCAAAAGAGAACTGTGAAAGAAATATATATATAATAATTACCCAAACGTCGTTTATACAAGATGATCAAATGATATGAGCACCATTAATAAATAAAATAACGTGAATGAAAGGAAGATCTAACAAATATTAATCAATTATAACATGGAATAAATTTTAACCTAGTGCTTCGTGTGAGAAATAAGTGTGTCACCAATAAAAAATAATAATAAATAATATATATATATAGCACTGTGTATGATAATAGTGTTGTGTCAAAGATCAAATAAATGTAATTTATTATTATAAAAAGTATAACATACGAGATGCCGGCATCACAATAGCAATATAAAAAGGTACATACTAAAACAATGTTAAATTGACACAAACTTGCAATAGCAATGTTGTGCATAAAATGAAAAGGTTATATTGAATAAAAACAGATTGCTGTATAAATGGTCAAATGATAAAGCTGAGTACAATATACAGACAAGCAATACAAGACGGGTAACTAAGTACCAAAAATATCTGATAAAATAAAATAACTCCCAATGGGATAAAGTCTGTTCCGGAGACTCGCATTCCAGCAATGTGTCCAGATATAACATCCTTTCTTTTATTGGATCCGAAGTAAAGGTTATGCTGGAATTAGTTCACAAACTAGGAGTATGGATAATCCCTGGTAATAACGCTCCGGTTGAGCGTTATTAAGTGATAAAAATCCCTTGATGTTCTAAAAGGTAATAGGCAGTTTGAGGTAGATGCTGGGGCCGAGGTATTTATTTACAAACCAAGGAGTAGATATGGCGATGCCTCTCAGTCCTACTACTGATTCCGGTTTAAGGGTCAGGATAAACAGATCACAGGTGTGGGAGAAAGACTCCGTAGACTGGTAGATCCTGGGACAGGAATTACACATTTAGAGGCCTATGTATCAAAGGTCTTGCGGACCTCATCCGACAGTGCGGATCAGGTCCGCAAGACCTCGCTAAATGCGGAGAGCAAAACGCTCTTGGTATTCAGCATTGCACCAGCAGCTCACAAAAGCTGTTTGTGCAACACCGCCCCTGCAGACTCGAGGCCAATCGGCCACCAGCAGGGAAGTGTCAATCAACCCGATCGTACTTGATCGGGTTGAATTGTGGTGATTCCTGTCCACCTGCTCAGAGCAGGCGGACAGGGTTATGGAGCAGCGGTCTTTTGACCGCTGCTTCATAACTGCTGTTTCTGGCGAGTCTGAAGACTTGCCAGAAACACAGGCCCACAAGCTCCATCCGGAGCTTGATAAATGGACCTCATAGAGACCATTCATGTACTGTACATTGAAAAATGGCGCAATGTACCTGACCTACTACCAATACTTACAGGAATAAATGTTATGAGTGAGCAGAGCAACGCGTTTCAGCCTCTTGGGCACTTATCAAGATGCTCACTAGTTGCATTGCTAAGTTTAAATAGCATGTGCTTAGTCCTGATTGGTTAAAATATAACAGCCAATAGTAACATAGCAGCATTGTTTTGGGTGCATATGATAGCATAAACAGAATATCCTTAATATCTGATTAAAAGCATAAAAAAGTAATACAATATCGACATATATGGAAATAAAAATCTAAATAAGTAAAAAAGTATAAAAATAAAAGAATATAATAATAGTTTTTTTCTGTGTGAAGTGTGCTACATAGCTACCAGGTCCTAGAAGGAGTAGGTATTGGAAATTTGATGACACTAATGTAATTATAGTGAATAAGAGTAAGTTATAGTGCTCTCAAACCATGTGTATGATGTGTGGAATAGTTAGCTCCAGGACATAGTAATCGGGAGTTATGTGAATAATTGTGAATGAGAATATTAAAAAGTGGCGAATAGTATGCATAAGCATGGATAAGAACATTATAAATAGTGAATAGTGGAAGATATATATAAAAATAAGAATAATAATATATGAGAAAATTACATGTGCACATAAATAAAAAGTAATTGTGCACTTTAGATAATGGAGTTTTAAATCGTTTATATAAACAACATGCGGTAAAAAAATAATAATAATAAAATATTGTCGAAAAAATATTTACTTAATAATTTAGTATAAAAATAGGATTTAAAATAGTAAGGGGTTAGGAACAGCAGTTTAATACTAGACTAACTTAAAATATAATTTAATGAAATTAGAATAGAGGAAAATAATGGGAATGTATATTCAGAGAGACATGAACCAACTCTAGAAGTAATATCTAAGATAATTTAATATATATAATTAAGTATTTACATATTCAAATCCCAGATTCCATAATGTGTTTTTTTTTAGGATAATATGTTTTTTTTAGAAGATATTTATTTTACATCTAGGTAACGGTAGTGATTTTAAACTGTGGATATTATATGTTAGTTCAGAAATACGTAATGTAAAAAGTATGGGTTTTGTTAACAACTGAAGATAGCTTATTACTAGTTGTTATTCTAGATAAGTGAATTTAGATCCAATTCGGAGTTTAAACCAAAATGGTGGAGCGTTTTAAAATGAAATATGATTTCAGCTTTCTTTTTGGATAATAGTGTGCTCATATTTCCACCTCTTTTCCCTAGATGGAGTTTCTTAACACCCCAATATTTGAAATCTTTCAAGTTGCCTAAACAGCCGGCTATCACACACCCCAGTGCTTCAGAGTCAATAGAAAGTGTGCCGGGTATTGGATAAAAAGCCCAGAACCACCACCATCATTTGTTGAAACTAACGCCTAGATTAAGAGTTTTGCGTTAGAGTTAAAAAGCAGCGTTGGCCGGTCCTATCGCTGCTTTTTTATGGCCGCTGGTATTATGAGTTTCCGTAACGCAACAAAAATATCCGTCTCCACTGAAATCATTAACGTCAACCCAGACCCAGTAGTTAACATATACCGCGAAAAAAAATCCACGAATCACAAAAAAAACATTACACAAACTACACTTACACTCATACAAACACTACACTATATTTATTTTTAAGATTTTATTTTTTCAGGTCAAAATAGAACGGATCAAAGTTATGAGATCTCGGGTGTTTGAAAAAAAAGCCAGAGAAATAAATTCTCCATTGACTTACATAGACAGACGGGAACATACACTCATATAGCTACATCTAACTACCAATATTATCACATACATACACTAATCGATACATACAAACAATATACAGCACATTACATACACAAATAAGATTTTTATTAGGAATTTAACACGATTTAGATACTTTTTCACACAAGAACGTGACGTCACTCACTTTACGCTCAAAACAAGTCTTGGATTTTATTTCTACACACATTTTTATCCTCCATTGACTTCTATGGGGAAGACGTGCTCGTGCACGCGACAGCCAGATTTACCTAACGCACGGAAAAGCGCAGACAAGAAAACTCATAATACCAGAGTTAAAATTGTGAAACTAACTCATTCTTTCTTGCGTTAGTACCGCTATGACAAATAGATCAAGAAATGGCTATTTCTCTATGGAATTATGGCTTTTACTTGTGTGAAATTCACTACAAGTTCTACAACATCAAATTGTTATATAAAATTTCATTATTTCAAATACAAATCCCCATCAACAATACCAAATATTTTTGATCAATTACATCAGATTTAAATGGAGAGAAAAATAATTTTAACATTTAACATTTTAACATTTCATTATTCACAAACAGTAGACAATTTGAAACACCTCTCATTTACCTCTATTATAGCATTTCATTTATTCAACTCATATGCTTGCATGAACAGCATATCTACATAGGCTTAACACATGATCATTAATGGATGCACATACATGACTTTTCTCATTCACTCATACATGTGCATTGATATTATGGACAAAAAAACACATTAGATTCTCTGTATGAATCATGAAACATAAAATATGGATTTTAATGTCCCTTTCACATCACAATTCACTCAGAATATACCATTAGGAATTATGTACAATAAGAACATCATTAGAACAGACAGCTGTCTTTTTTTGGGAAGGAACAACAATGCTATACTGCTTTATATAAGTCAGCATATGTGGGAGAGAATCATAATGCATACGTATATGTACATAATTTGTATTTTTAATCAGCACACAATAACAATGTAGTAAAATACAACAACACAATGAGGATTTGATATCTAGACAGGCAGTGAGGCAGGTTGCTAATATGATGACATCATTAGAAGATTCAACCATACACATTACAGCTTTAGGACTGTACCGCCCCTTACAGAAGTTTCTCAATCAATACTACATATACGTAAATGAGAGTTTGGAAGATCTTCATTATTATTGCGATTTTAATGGAACGCGTACAATATTGACATCTCGCAAATCACTTATATATAAAATATTAGAGATGTCAGCCGGAAGATCTTCATTATTATTGCAATTTTAAAGGGATCACAAAAGGTAATAGGCAGTTTGAGGTAGATGCTGGGGCTGAGGTACCGTATTTGTTTACAAACCAAGGAGTAGATATGGAGATGCCTCTCAGTCCTACTCATTATTCTCATTTAAGGGTCAGGATAAACAGATCACAGGTGTGGGAGAAAGACTCCGTAGACTGGTAGATCCTGGGGCAGGAATTACACATTTAAAGGCCTATGTATCAAAGGTGCAGATCAGGTCCGCCAGATATCGCTGAATGCGGAGAGCAATACGCTCTCTGCATTTAACATTGCACCAGCAGCTCACAAGAGCTGCTGGTGCAACGCCGCCCCCTGCAGACTCGCGGCCAATGGGCCGCCAGCAGGGGGTGTCAATCAACCCGATCATACTCGATCGGGTTGAATTGTGGTGATTCCTGTCCGCCTGCTCAGAGCAGGCGGACAGGGTTATGGAGCAGCGGTCTTTGTGACCGCTGCTTCATTACTGCTGTTTCTGGCGAGTCTGAAGATTCGGCAGAAACACGGTCCATCAAGCACCTTTCGGAGCTTGATAGATAGGCCCCTGTATCTGCAAATTTTGCACATTACGCAAACACAACTGTTTGAGAACATTACAGTGGCAATTGTGTAACTTCTTAACCATGCTGTGCACAAGTACTCACTGTCTGTCCTCAAACTGTTGCAAGAGTGAGGACTGCCTGAGGATACAGGTGTCATGACTGGTGCCCACATTCAAAATTTGCATCCGTGCGTCACAAATGAACTGCAGTTCAAACTATGAAAGTGTTTTCAGGAATAGCAGTGTGCATACATCTGCGTAGCTCCAGATAAGGTCTTACTACATCATAAAGGCTCAATAGTTGCTGTCTATTGAGCCGATACTTCTCAAAAACCTCGGCATCGCTCATGTTATCCAAGGTGAGCCTCACCCTGTGAACAGAAGGAGCCCTAATCCTCAGGCGTTCCACATGCTCCTCTTTGAGGTGCCAGGCACACCTGAGTCTGTTGTACATATCTTGTCCAACAGCACCAACACAATCTAACTGGGGGTTGTCCATATTTGCAGAGCCAAGCAGCACAAGCCAAATAGCAGAGCAAACACGAAATAAGTAACAAGGTATTCAAACACACAAAAGCGATCTGATACAATGTCGGTCATAAGAGATGTATTGGCCATAGTGTTTTGGTGATTTATAGTGCAAAATGTCCAATGGTAGCATGTTCAATATTATTGCTGATTGTATACACTTGATTGTATCTGAGCAACAAAACTGTTTTCAAAGTGGGCGTTTTTTTGTGTGCTTGTGTTTAAAAATGTGTTTTTCCCCAATAACTAGTAATATTATTTATTATTATTATCGGTTATTTGTAGAGCGCCAACAGATTCCGGAGCGCTATTGACAAAGGCAGAGTACAACAAAACAATTATAGGGATCAAATGGGTAGAGGGCCCTGCCAAGAGTTGCACTGTTGTAGTCAGCTCTTGAGAAGGTGATCAACAAACAGCTGGACTCTTAGGCTTACATGCTAAGGGGGTTCAGGGGATAGCAATGGAGGAGAGGAACTGGTATAAAGAAAGGTTAGCGTAGGTTGTATGCATCCCTGAACAGTAGAGTCTTTAGGGAGCACTTGAAGCTTTTAAAACTAGAAGAGAGTCTTGTGGAGCAAGGCAGAGAGTTCCACAAGATGGGAGCCAGTCTGGAGAAGTCCTGTAAACGGGAGTGTGATGAGGTGACAAGAGAGGAGGAGAGTAGGAGGTTGTGAGCAGAGCAAAGGGGACGGGAGGGAGAGTATCTGGAGACAAGGTCTGAGATATAGGGGGGAGCAGTGCAGTTGAGGGCTTTGTATGTCAGAATGAGAAATTTGTGTTTGATCCTAGAAGCAAGAGGAAGCCAGTGAAGAGATTGGCAGAGAGGCGCAGCAGATGAAGAGTGACGTGTAAGGAAGATGAGTCTGGCAAAGGCATTCATTATGGATTGTAAAGGAGCTAGGCTGCAGGTGGGGAGACCACAGAGGACAGAGTTGCAGTAATCGAGGCGGTAGAGAATGAGAGAGTGGATTAAAATCTTAGTTGTGTCTTGTGTAAGGAAGTGTCTAATTTTAGAGATGTTTTTAAGGTGGAAGCGGCAGGCTTTAACCAATGACTGAATGTGAGGAGTGAAAGATCTGAGTCAAATGTGACCCCGAGACATCGGGGATGCGGGGTAGGGGTAATGATAGAGTTGTCGACAGTTATAGAGAGATTGGGGGTGGAGAGTTTAGAAGAAGGGGGGAAAATAAGGAGCTCAGTTTTGGAGAGATTTAGCTTGAGGTAGTGAGAGGTATGAACATGTTAAAGTGTAAAATATAACATATACAGTGAGATCTGTGAGTCAGATAAGACCCTTTCTGTGTGTCTATAAGCAGAGTGTGTTTCCCAAAAAAGGCAGTTCTTGTTTAACCTCAATACTGGTCTTGTCTGGTTATTTGGGTGGGCTCTGGCTATAATCACTTTCCAGCTATACAGCTGCAGGCTCCAGGGAGGAAGCAGGACCCTTTGGCGGAGCTACCAAGTTGGGGTATCCGGTATCCGTCATAGAGCCTATCTAGATATGCTGTTCAGCAAAGGATATGTTTAAAATTGCATACTCTTTCTGAATCAGGAAATATAAAAATGAGGTTTTATGTCACTTTAAATATGTGTTTATTCTTGAAAATGATTTCCTATTTGTGATGATACAATTGATTGTGATTTATACTCAATGTAATGTAATTTCCTAAATAATTTTGACCTTGTACTGATGTTCACACATGTAAAATACATAACTACAGTGCCAAATAATTTTGTGATCTATTTGTCATTGCGGTACCTACGCAAGAATTAATAAATTAGCAAACCGTAGGCCGCCAGTATTACGAGTTTAAAAAGAGAAAATAATTGCATACGTTGCGGAAAGAAGCCGATCGTGTGCACGAGCACGTATTTCCTATAGAAGTCAATGGAGGAGAGAAATAGAAAAAAAAACTTCAAACACTTCTGTTGAGCGCTGAGTAACGTCATGTCATTCTATGAAATAGTTTATGAAATTGTGATAATTTCATATTGCAAAAATGTTTTGTGTACGTAATCTGATTTATATTGTTTGTATGTAGATAATTATTTATGTACGTGATGATATGTGTACGGAGATGTAGCTAAATGAGTGTATGTTCATGTATGTCTATGTGTGTCAATGTAAAATGGTTTTGTGAGATCTTGCATCTTTGATTCGTTATAAAAAAAGTTGAAAAATTTTATAATTTATTGTACAGTGTTTGTATGAGTATAACTGTACTTTGTATAATATTGATTAGTGAAGGTTTTTGGTTGTGATATATCAATAACTACTGGTCTGGGATAGCGTTATGGATTTGTGCGTAAATGGGGATTTTGGTTGCGCTATGGAGGTTTTTTTCAAACTTGTAATGGCTGCGTTATGGAAATTAAAAGCGTTATGGGCCATAACGCTACAATTTGAGTCATAACGCACAAGTTGTAATCTAGCTGTATATGTCTTAAAGGGGCATTTAAGACATTTTGTTCATATGCATGTATATATCATCAATTAAGTAATGCATTGCAAACAATCTGTGCAAAGTAAATGTTTTGAGAACTTTTAAAACCATAATTTTTTTTTAGGAAAATTTGCATTGTTTTGCAATCCAATTACATATCCCTATAAAGTTTCTTAAAGGAACAACGCATAAAACGTTACTTCATAATGTTATTACTGAAAGTGAAACATTATTGCAATATACATTCATTATTTATTTTGCTTCCTATTGCTGTAAAATACATATCAAATTTGTACTTGTTCCACCTTCTCCCAGAAGGTTTGGGTTACTGATTTTACCTAATGTATCTGTGAGCTCCGTCATTATGTGAAATTCATTTATTTTTGTCTAATGTCCCTTTAAATGTTTGTTGAATTTGAGTTTTGCACATCATATACTGTTACAAGTAGGTCTATGAAATCCATGCACTGAGAGGTTTGTTTAAAGGGATATGAAACTCAAACATTTTCTTTTGTGGTTTAGACAGAGCATACCATTTACAAAAAAAAAACAGATTCCAATTTACTTCTATTATTAAATTTGCTCCAATTATATTTTTTGTTGTAGAGATACCTAGGTATGCATCTGGAGCAGGGCAGGAAATACTGCTGCCATCTAGAGCTTTTACAAATGGATAACTTTCTTCCAAAACTGCTGCCATATAGTGCTCCAGAAATGGGCCGGCTCCTAATCTTAAAGCCCTGCTTTTCAATAAAAGATACAAAAAGAACAAAAATGATAAAAGAAGTAAATTAGAAATATATTTAAAATAGCATGGTATCTGAATCATGAAAGAAGAATTTTGGGTTTCATATCCCTTTAAGCTTTAGTGAGTCTATAAAATGTAGGAAATGGTGTGACTGGATCTGGATGGAATATTATATGTTAAAGGGAGAGTAAACACTCTGGGTCAGATTACAAGTGGAGCACTAATTAACACTTTAATTGTGCTAGAAGTAAGCTTTTTGCACTCGTCGGGTTGCCCCTTGTATTGTGAGTTGAAAGTAAATTGTTTTTACCCGACGAGCGCAAAAAGCCAAACTTAGAATATTATGTGCGTGTTCACGTATTCCCTCAAAGAAGTCAATGTCAAAAAAGGTGGAAAAAAAACACACCACTTTAACACAAACCCTGTTAGCGAATCTACAATACGTAAAACACTAAACAAGAATGGATTTCATGGGAGGATACCACAGAGGAAGCCACTGCTGTCCAAACAAAACATTGCTGCACATTTACAGTTTGCACAAGAGCATCTAGATGTTCCACAGCAGTACTGGCAAAATATTCTGTGGACAGATGAAACCAAAGTTGAGTTGTTTGGAAGAAACACATAACACTATGTGTGGCGAAAAAGAGGCACATCACACCAACTTCAAAACCTCATCCCAACTGTGAAGTATGGTGGTGGGGGCATCATGGTTTTGGGGCTGCTTTGCTGTGTCAGGGCCTGGACGGATTGCTATCATCAAAGGAAAAATGAATTCCCAAGTTTATCAAGACATTTTGCAGGAGAACTTAATGCCATCTGTCTACCAGCTGAAGCTCAACAGAAGATGGGTGTTGCAACAGGACAATGACCCAAAGCATAGAAGTAAATCAACAACAGAATGGCTTAAACAGAAGAAAATACACCTTCTGAAGTGGCCCAGTCAGAGTCCTGACCTCAACCCGATTGAGATGCTGTGGCATGACCTCAAGAAAGCGGTTCACACCAGACATCCCAAGAATATTGCTGAACTGAAACAGTTCTGTAAAGAGGAATGGTCAAGAATTACTCCTGACCGTTGTGAACGTCTGATCTGCAACTACAGGAAACGTTTGGTTGAAGTTATTGCTGCCAAAGGAGGTTCAACCAGTTATTAAATTCAAGGGTTCACATACTTTTTCCACCTGCACTGTGAATATTTACATGGTGTGTTCAATAAAAACATGGCAACAGGGTCGCATACGAAGAGAGCTCTGCTCAAACATTATATTTTATTCCTAACCAGACTGTTCAGAATCTTTCAAGACTTTAAAAGTTTATAACTAAGGACCTACAGTACTACATAAAGTAGATTGGGGTGAAAGAGCGGACCTGAACCAACGAACTAGACTGTTTCTCTATCATCTGCAGCTTACACAACGCATATGCGGAGCGGCCATTTTTCAGCACACGTGGAATTCACGGTTAGTGCTACCTGCTACATATCGGTATCCCATTATATGTTCCGTACCTATACCAGCCCATGTTACTCCCACGCAGCTTCCTGGAGCTCTCGAAACCAATCTTAGGGAACTCTAGTGACCATAGCTCTGCCATGATGGACGCCACAGATGAGTGGGAATGCAGTGAGCTGATATCATTAGATCGGCACTACCGAGACCTCAGGCAACATTTCCAAGTGTTTATAGCCACTTTACAAGCGGAGCTATATGGTCCGGAGGAGAATTCCCATGTCTCATCTAACATCTACAAGGACCTCACTATCCGCACTATTGCTGCACGAGAGGTACAGCATGACTCGGGAAACAACTCTCCTCAGGGACCCGCCGAGACTGCCACAACCTCTGAGACGACCATTCACTTTGAGGAGAAATCCTCTCAGGCTCTGGCGACTTCCATACGAGATCAGAATACTTGGGTCCCTGCTGGTAAAAAATCAGATGCTCATCCGGACCGCTTGAATGCCGCTTCATACCATCTTAACCCAGAAACAAACTTTGTGGTACACGCGGCTACCTCACTGAGTTGCCCTGCATATTCCACCCCCAAAGGTAAACTCTCCCTGCACATATCGAAGGACACTGGGATCTTGGGGCTTCCCCTGACACCTACCTCTGCTCCTGCAGTTCCTAACACAGGGGTTGGCTGAATTTCTGCATTCTCCCGGACTGATCTCCTGGCGTGATAGTGTCTCATATAGATATGAGTGGATTACATTTGAAATTTACGACTAGGCTAAGGCCAAGCAGTTACAGATACATCCGGAACTTTCCCTGAGTTTAATTAGTTTGTAGGTTCACAACATACAGCCTATAGTTGGGATTAAACGTTATATACTTATCTCAATGTACACTCTTCCTATATAACCAGTTCTCACCCATATAAATACGTGGTTCAAGTTAGAGTATGATTTCACATTTTTACAATGAAGTTCTTGTACATCCTAGTACAGCGTAAAAATTAACACTGAGAATCTGTTTTGTTATGTAGTAAGGAGAGTGGGTGTTTGTCTTCATTTTCTAATGGTTTCTATGCAATCCTCCTGTGCTCCTTTATTTAAAAACAGCATTATCACCCCATACCATGCATGCCTAGGACTAGAGAGCGATTACTACAGATTAGCCCTACCCATCTACCTAAGCTCACTCTACCTATCCTATCTAGTCTCAAGAACTATCGTATTCCCACAACCATAACTTATACATATTGATCTTGCATGTAGGGCTTTATAGCTTTCCCTTAGCCCTAGAGTAATCTATATGTTAACTGCCTGGTCCTTATATATTTTGTTGTAGAGCATACCTTATGGGAGCATTCTGAGTCCCCCCTCACAGCCTTTTCATTTTTGGAGGCCTTTACTACACTACATATTTCAGACACAATATCTAAGACCTATGATGAAACCCTCACAACCCTAAGGGTTCTATTCCACTGCCCCCCTCTGAGACCTGACATCTCCAAGGGTTGAATAGTGAACTCATGTAGCCCCTTATGCATTGCCCGCAATATTTATGGTTGTATTAAAATAATGGTTTCATTCTAGTAGCCTCTCATGGCCTGGGGATACTTATATACCCATTTTTGCTTATAATGTTAACTCACCCCTAATCTTTTGTAGCATGTTTCTTTAAAGTCCCAAAGTTTGTTATGTTATACCTGCTTTACCCATATATCTACACTTCAGAGCCCGAGAAGTACTATTAGACCATGTGGTTAGACTGAAATTGCACATCTGTGTCCTAAAGTCCTATTGATTTACCCTTATTTAGTCTATATTCTACTTTGAGTTATTTGCTCAGGCTGTGCACTTGGAGATACATATATACTGATACTGTACAAAGGGTGCTCATTACTTCAGGATTCACCGGCATGATGGGGGTTAGATCTTTCTCTCCTCATAACCCACCGCTGAACCTAATTCATCTTCTAGCGTCATATGCGTATACAGTGTTTACTTGTTTACTTCTATTTATATATAAGCTACATTTAGCTATGATCTATGTCAACTAAGTGCCAACTAAGCACCTCCTTACAGCCTCACTAACTTACCTCTGACATGACCATGGTATAACACTTAGACCTCGCTCAGACAATTTAGACACTCTTCGCTGCAGCTTGTATTAGCATCTATCTATATTTTTTGTTATCTCTTACTCTGAACAAAGGCCCTCTCCCCTCCATTATATTGTTAATACAGCACTGCATATACGCTTCTCCTGATTTTAAGGTAGACTGCATGATATTAGGTTACCTCAACTACAGTAATGGACCTTTAAGTCCTCCCAGAATTATTATTACAGTTTAGACTGCATCTTTAATTGTAGTTAATGTCGCTGTAGTCCTCTGTTCAGGTCTCTGCACATTCCATAATCTAGCTCTTACTTTGCACTTACAATTGCTTGTTAAATAATGTGAAACTAGCTTCCATTTTATGTTGTACTGTATATTCTACTGTTCTTCCATGTCACCCAGATCAGAGACTACTCATTTAGATAGCAAGCTTACTTTTCAGCTATAGGGATGGCCAAAGATATTTAGTGACACATTTCCTTGAGATAATTATACTAATGACCCTCCGGTCTGACGGTCGTACTGTGGGTATGTCAAACTAGAAGACTCTGTATGCAGGAGGCCTAACTTCTACTCACTCTGTCTTCCACCACACTGGACGATATACAGTATATACCAGTTTACTTCCCCTCCATACACAACTCCCCCAAGTACCTTCATTTTTAGGTTCTATACTTAAGGTGTCTAACTACCCAAAAGCTCTCTTAGGTTCTCATTCTCACAAACTCCGCCCCCCCTCCCTTCCCCCCCCTTTTTTGCCACCTAGAGCGGCTCTGGCCCGCTGAATTTCCCTTCCCCTAAATATAACCATTTTACTAACCTCCATTTTACTCCAATTCCTCTAAAATAGATTGCTTACCTTATGTTTCCCATAGTAAATTGGTGACCATCCTTATTCTTATTAAACCAATGGTTTTGAAAAGAGGTATCATTTCTATATGTCCCAACTATCCATCTCATTCTCACACAAGTCTTCTCTATTCACTCCCAACTCTATATCTCATACATTTTTTTATGTTCCACATTACAGCCATATCCTTATAACCTTTTCTAGACATAATATTCTCATGGGTGAATTTGCCACTCGGTTCAGCTAAAACCCTTATCTACATACACCCAGTGGTCATGATATCTATGATTGTAGAATTGCTACCGTTATGTTTTAGACTAAACTTATATGCTATATGAGAATTGTAAAGTTGTCCCTTCCATGCTTGAATTGTATCTGGACATACATGTTCGACTGTTATTGTTTATCACCTCAATAAAAAATTATTTTCAAAAAAAAAAAAAAAAAAAAAAAAAAAAATTTTTAACTTGTTCACAAAAAAAAAAAAAAAAAAAAAAAAAAAAAAAAAAAAAAAACATGGCAACATTTAATTATTTGTGTGTTACTAGTTTAAGCAGACTGTGATTGTCTATTGTTGTGACTTAGATGATGATCAGATCACATTTTATGACCAATTTGTGCAGAAATCCATATCATTCAAAAGGGTTCACATACTTTTTCTTCCAACTGTATATACAGATATATAGGAATATCTATGATAAATACATAGAACATATTCTGCGATGTGCAGGACATTGGAATGTGAAACATTTACAGTATATATACACTATAACACTTTATTTTATACATATATATATATATGTGTGTGTGTTTGTGTAAATATGTATTTATGTGTTTATATGTGTATATATATCTGTAAATACGTACAGTATATACACATATAAATACATATGTACACATGTATAAACATATATTCCAACACATACTTCTTTAGACGTGTATATGTTTGTATCTCTATGTTAAAGCCCTTTCCGTATTTTTTTTCTAACCCCTAAGATCTCATATCTTTGAGCCTCTATAACTTGTGTGCATTTTTTTGTTTACTATTGTTTATTAAATGGTGTTATTATGTATGTTTGATGTGTTTTGTGCAACTTTTTAGTTTTAGCAAAACCAGAGCTCTGAAGATCGCGGTAATCATTCTAGCATAAATCGCGATTGTTCTCAAGCGATCATGTTAACTTTTAACTTGTAATACCAGCAGTAAACTCCATTAGTGCAAACAACTGCGTTAAACCCCTTATCACTTGAGTGCAAACGTTTGCACTCCACTCGTAATCTGGCCCTCTGTAATTACATTACATTTCTGCTGTGTTGCTGTAGAATAACAAAATTGTTTTAAAACAAGTAAACACTTTTTACTGCAATTGTTTTTCAATAGTAAAACTCCGCCCACCATTTGCTCATTTGTCTGCAGACAACAAGGCTAGGTACAGTTATAGTGTTAGTATAAAATACATTCACTGAGATTACGAGTTTTGTGGTAACAGGGGTGCGTTCTGCGTTGCTAACGAGCAGTTTTTTCTCAGCGCTCACTTAAGACAACGCTGGTATTACGGGTTTTTTTAAACCCGGCGTTAGCCGCAAAAAAAGTGAGCGTAGAGCAAAATTTTGCTTCACATCTCACCTCAATACCAGCGTTGCTTACGGTAGCGGTGAGCTGGCAAAACGTGCTTGTGCACTATTTCCCGATAGGAATCAATGGGGCAGAATCGGCTGAAAAAAAAACACCTGCAAAAAAGCAGCGTTCAGCTTCTAACGCAGCCCCATTGATTCCTATGGGGAAATACATTTTATGTCTACACCTAACACCCTAACATGAACCCGAGTCTAAACACCCCTAATTTTACACTTATTAACCCCTAATATGCTGCCCCGACATCGCCAACACCTACATTATATTATTAACCCCTAATCTGCCTCTCCGGACACCGTCGCCACCTACATTATCCCTATGAACCCCTAATCTGCTGCCCCTAACATCGCAGATGTTTTTAGTAAATTAATTTAATTATAGTGTAGTGTTAGGTGTAATTGTAACTTAGGTTAGGTTTTATTTTACAGGTATATTTGTATTTATTTTATCTAGGTAGTTATTAAATAGTTAATAACTATTTAATAACTATTGTACCTAGTTAAATAAAAATAACCCCTGAGATAGCTAAAATGTAACTATTAGTTATATTGTAGCTATCTTAGGGTTTATTTTACAGGTAAGTATTTAGTTTTAAATAGGAATCATTTATTTAATTGTAGTAATTTTATTTAGTTTTATTTAAATTATATTTAAGTTAGAGGGGGTTAGACTTTGGTTTAGGGGTTAATAAATTTAATATAGTAGCGGCGACATTGGGGGCGGCAGATTAGGGGTTAATAAATGTAGGTAGGTGTCAACGATGTTAGGGACGGTAGATTAGGGGTTAATAAAATTTAACTAGTGTTTGCGAGGCGGGAGTGCGGTGGTTTAGGGGTTAATATATTTATTAAAGTGGCGGCGATGTCCGGTCGGCAGATTAGGGGTTAAAAAATGTATTTAAGTGTTTGCGATGTGGGGGGGGGGGGCTCGGTTTAGGGGTTAATAGGTAGTTTATGGGTATTAGTGTACTTTTTAGCACTTTAGTTAAGAGTTTTATGTTACGCCATTAGCCCATAAAACTCTTAAATAATGACTTTTAAATGCGGTAGGAGTCTTTACAGGAGAGGGTCTACCGCTCACTTTCTCCAAGACTCATAATACCGGCGTTATGCAAGTCCCATTGAAAAGATAGGATATGCAATTTACGTAAGGGGATTTGCGGTAAGCTCGAGTCGCGAAATAAAAGTGAGCGGTACACCTGTACCTGCCAGACTCGTAATACCAGCGGGCGTTAAAAAGCAGCGTTGGGACCTCTCAACGCTGCTTTTTAAGACTAACACAAGACTAGTAATCTAGGTGATTGTTTTGCAGTTGTTATCAGTTAAATCCAATGAGTGAACAATATAAAGCTGGGTTAGGCTTTGCCATTAGAGTACAGAATTAGAATTTTCAGAGCTAAATTACATGAAAAGGGAGTACAATAAATAATGAAGGTATATTGCAAAGTTTTTTCATTATGTATAAATAAACATTTTATATAAAAAGCTCAAAGTGTTTACTGTGCCTTATAAGTTTGATAATAAATAATAAAAAATAATGTTATATTTTATATTAGGCTTGTGCATCCTGCAGGATGTATGAGGAACAAGTTCAACTGAGGGTACTACATCAACAGTTAATAGGCTAAATTTAGGTTTTGAACAGTATCAAAATCAAGGATGACAGAAACAAATGCAGTTTCACGGTCACGACTTTGGTACACCCTACAAGGTCTCTGTTAGGCTTGGATATGTTTTATTAATTATTCATTTTGTTTGTTTGTTTTTGGTTTTTAAACAAGCTGATAACGTGGTATAAAATAACAGAGATAGCCATGAATATTGTGTACTAGGGGAGACAGAAGACTGAAAAACAAGCAGTCTGTCAATTACACAACTCAACATATTTAAATATTTAAATGCTAAGCCAAATAAAGGCAAAATACACTTTCTTTTATCACTGTATATGTTAGTAATATTTAAGATAGGTTGATCGTGTATATAGTATCCATGTAATACTATTCAAAATTATTCTTAATTATTCATACGATATTATTATTAATTTTTGTGGGCTAGATTACAAGTGGAGAGCTAATTTATCGCGTGCCTGTAAACGTGCAAATTTGCCCATTTATGGGCGCGCAATAAATAACCATAACAAGTGGCTGGTTATTACTACCATGAGCTAGCGATATCAATTAGCGCTCAGAAAATTAACTAGAGGTCAGACCTCTGGTTACTTTTCAAAATAACCCCCAACTACCCCAAAATAAAGAATATTCTTTTTTCTTTTTTTAATTAAAGGGACAGTCAAGTCCAAAAAAAACTTTCATGATTTAAATAGGGCATGTCATTTTAAACAACTTCCCAATTTACTTTTATCACTAATTTTGCTTTGTTCTCTAGGTATTCTTAGTTGAAAACTAAAACTAGGAGGTTCATATGCTAATTTCTTAGACCTTGAAGACTGCCTCTAATCTGAATGCATTTTGACCACTAGAGAGCATTAGTTCATGTGTTCCATATAGATAACATTGAGCTCATGCACGTGAAGTGACCTAGAAGTGAGCACTGATTGGCTAAAATGCAAGTCTGTCAAAAGAACTGAAATAAGGGGGCAGTCAGCAGAAGCTTAGATACAAGGTAATTACAGAGGTAAAACATGTATTATTATAACTGTGTTGGTTATGAAAAACTGGGGAATGGGTAAAAAAGGCATTATCTTTCTTTTTAAACAACAAAAAGTCTGGTGTTGACTGTCCCTTTAAGCTTTTTTTTTTTTTTTAAACAAAAATATACTGCAAGAAGCAGTTATGAGGGGTTAAAGTTGGTGGGTGTGGGGTGTTAGAAAAAAATGTGACTGAGAAGTGCCTTTACATTGCGATCTATGGTGAACTGTGTGTTCCCTGTAAATATATATACACACATATTAACAAATAAATATATCTGTATATAATCACAAATATATTCGCAACTTACCCACTTCACTGTGCTAGTTCTCATGCCGTGTCTCACAGCATGAGAACGAGGCTCCCATTGGAGCCTATAGAAGCGCACTTTTGTGAGCGCAAACCTTCTGTGCAATGTGAACACAAGGTTGTGTTCGCATTGCACCTAACTTGTAATACCAGCGCACATTTGTGTGTGCGGGTTTTACTAAGTGGAGCGCAAATATCGCTGTCACTGAAACAATATTTTGCACTCCATTTATAATCTAACCCTGTATGTTTTACAATTTGTTTTAAATCGTTTTTTTAAATTATGAAGTTGTAAAGGGCATTTTAACACTTTACACCTAGCTGAGGCTCTTAAAACGTTTAGGTCATTAATGGTCTCATATGACAAAACAAAAGTCTTTTAGAGGACCATTAAATACAGTAACATTTCATAATAAAAAATACATAGTAAGGAGACAATGAAATAACACTCTGAATTTCAAATGTGCAGTAGACATTTATTTCTGAGAAAATTTGACTTGTTCCTTTAATGTTCTCTGTTGAAACTGTGTGCAAATTATTTTCTTCTCCCCCCACAGAACTGGCCTTATTATTGTTAATATGAAAATTAGAAACCTTACCAAACTCCTCCTTACAACCAGGTAATAAAGAGTTAGGAGAAACAAGAGAGAGGAATGTATAATCAGCATGCATTCTAGGTTTCAGGACATAGTTTTAATCTTTTCATATTCTAATTTTGCTGAATATGGGATGCCACAATTTCCATTTTCAGAATAACCATGTCCGGTTCCAATAGCTATAAAAAAAAGTTCCTTGTTTTAACAAAGCTAAATATCTTCTATTGAAACAAAATATTCTTAAAGGGACATTGAACACAAAATATACTTTAAAAGATTGAGGTTATGCCCCACCTCCCTCCCTCTAGTGATGGATGCAGCCATGTTGACATCGGTATTACACTATACTTCAGTGCTGATCTGTTTGAACATGTGCAGTTACTCTCCTTCAGATACCTGCAGTGTAACCTTGGTGCCATAATGGCAGCACCCATAATTAGTGGGAGGTACATAAAATGTATGCAGTGTTTAGTGTTCCTTTAAACAATCCAATATATATAATTATTGGCAAAATAATTATACAGTGCAGAGTGCTCATTTTCAGTGTATAAATGTTCAGCATCATTATGAAGTACAGAGTGCTCACATCAGTATATTGGCACTGTTTTGTTTTTTAGTGTATAAACCCTCAACATCAGTATATAGGTATTCTGCATTAATTCTACAGTGCTGTATGTGTAAAAATGCCCTGCATTATATAGTGCAGATTGTTTTGTTTATTAGTATATAAATGTTAATCACTATACAGTGACACTTGTCAAAATGTATGCTGTACTGGTCTCCTGGCCAAAACTTTCCAGTAATCCACTGTATGTTATTGTGATCTATTATAGGGCTTGGATTATTTATCAAGATGCCTTTGCAATTTTGCAGCTTATGAAAATTTACAGGTCAGGCTTGCAAGAGTTAGTCTGTAACCACAAATTTAATGGCTCTGCTTCTTATACTATGTGGCAGATATAAATCACCTCAAATTCACTTGATTATGGTGATTGACAGGCTCTGCTCTCATGCAATTGGTTTCCCAAAAGAGCAGGGGGCAGTATTAAAAACAGAGCTCTTCTGCAGTCTTAAATTTTGCCAAGTGGTGATTGCAGATGGAAAGGTTTTCTGTTTGAGAAGTTGTCTGCCTGCAGCTTGGTACAGTTTGCTGTTAGACGTACTAGTATGATGATGAAAAAGAAAATAGGTCATCTTGCCTCCAGGTTCATATGTTTTATATATGTCACCACTGGCTGATTCATAATGCAGAGCCACCACTGATATGCTATGTTGTGCAAAGCCACCACTTTGGTACTTTGTGTCATGCAGAAACTAACCATTATAGCTATAAATTAGATTAAGAGTCAGAAATTTGGTGTGATAATAGGAATCTATCTGCTCTTTCATTATAGATATAAATAGTTATCTATAGCTGCTTAACACATCCCTAGAACATTTTGTTAAGAAACAGTAATAGTATGGTATATAATTTCTTTGGGAGGACGGGTGGCAAAATGTGCTTTAGGGTTATTTGATAAAAAGTTTAAATTTAATTTAGGTAAGGTTTTAGGTAATTTGCTGTGAAGGGAAGTCACTGTTAGGTTAATTTACTTTGGGAGAGTTGGATAATCAGTGGCAAAGGTTCAAGTGCACAGTGGCAAACTTAGGTAATAGTATTATAGTGAGTGGCGTCAGAAACTCCTTGGTGGGAGGCCACTGCCACTAGCTATCAGGTACAGCTATGAAAAGCGTGCAAAACATTGCAACACATTTAACCTACTCAAGATAAGAAAACCCAATGTTTCAGAACTGCCTTGTGTCGGGTGACTTCAACTTTATTAAACACAAGTGTTTTGCAAAAATGGGAATGTTTTAAAATAATGGCTTTTGGAATGTATTTCTTGGAGAAAAAGAGAGAGTGAGAGAGAGAGAGAGAGAGAGAGAGAGAGAGAGAGAGAGAGGAAGAAAGAGAGAAAGATAGTGTGTGTGAGAGAGAGAGAGAGAGAGAGAGAGAGAGACAGAATACAATTAGTACTTTAATACATTAAAGTGCTGCAAAAAAACGATTTACAGAAAGACTTTTAGGGGCATATTTATCAAGCTACGTATAGAGCTTGTTGCCCCGTGTCAGAAGTTATGAAGCAGCGTTCTAAAGACCACTGCTCCATAACCTGTCCACGTGCTCTGAGGCGGCGGACAGATATCGTCAGAAATCAACCCGATCGAATACGATCGGGTTGATTTACACCCCCTGCTAGAGGCCAATTGGCCGCGAATCTGCAGGGGGCGGCATTGCACCAGCAGTTCACAAGTACAGCTGGTGCAATGATAAATGCCGAAAGCATATGCTGTCGACATTTATAGATGTGCAGCGGACATGATCTGCAATATCGGATCATGTCTGCTCGCACAATAATAAATAGGCCCCTTAGAGAGAAAACTTTCCCATTAAAGGGGAAAATTGTGAAACAGAGAACGAGACATTTATGGTAATGATATATAATATGTAAAAAAAATATCTGAGAATAAAATATAGAAATTTAGTAACATTGAGTTTGAAGCAGATATGAACCAGAAAGCTCATATAGTGTGTCTACAATTTCATTTAAAACTTCAGCTTAATAGTAAGTTCCAGTGAATTTAACCCATACTAGCTCCAGACTAGTTGCGGACACACATGACACCGACTTCTGGAACAGATATGGAGGTATTTCTATGAAGCATGTATTAAATGGCTGCTCCTCAAGACAGAGGGGACTTGGAGCTATTCAAATGAAAAGTTTTGAGTTTTTGAACTAGTAATCACTAACCTTGTAAAATGCATACTTTTTAAACAAGAAAATCAGCTTTATGTCCCGTCCCTTTAAATCAACATTGTTCTGTATATTTCCATTGCCTGTGTGTGTTACTTGTTTTTTCAGCTATATATAAATACAGATCTGTTCAGCTCTAAGAAAACAAAGTCGTGAACACCATCGTATGTGTTGTTTTCAAAAAGGTTGAAATCTGTTTTCTTCATAAACACGCTTTCTTCTGTTATGTGTGATCAGTCCACGGGTCATCATTACTTCTGGGATATAACTCCTCCCCAACAGGAAATGCAAGAGGATTCACCCAGCAGAGCTGCATATAGCTCCTCCCCTCTACGTCAGTCCCAGTCATTCTCTTGCACCCAACGACTAGATAGGATGTGTGAGAGGACTATGGTGATTATACTTAGTTTTTATGACTTCAATCAAAAGTTTGTTATTTTAAAATAGCACCGGAGCGTGTTATTACTTCTCTGGCAGAGTTTGAGGAAGAATCTGACAGAGATTTTTTACTATGATTTTAACCGGAGTCGTTAAGATCATATTGCTGTTCTCGACCATCTGAGGGAGGTAAAGGCTTCAGATCAGGGGACAGCGGGCAGATGAATCTGCATTGAGGTATGTGGCAGTTTTTATTTTCTGAATGGAATTGATGAGAAAAGCCTGCCATACCGTTAAAATGACATGTATGTATACACTTCAGTATTCTGGGGATGGTATTTCACCGGAACTACTGTGTTAAAGGTCACTAATCCTTTTAATAACTATTCTCATGTTAAACGTTTTTGCTGGAATGTAGAATCGTTTACATTGCTGAGGTACTGTGTGAATAAATATTTGGGCATTATTTTCCACTTGGCAGTTTTTTGCTTTAATTGTGACAGTTTCGTTTCTCTTCACTGCTGTGTGGGAGAGGGAGGGGCCGTTTTTGGCGCTCTTTGCTACGCATCAAAAAATTCCAGTCAGCTACTTTTATATTTCCTGCATGATCCGGTTCATCTCTGACAGATCTCAGGGGTCTTCAAACTTCTTTGAAGGGAGGTAAATTCTCTCAGCAGAGCTGTGAGAATTCTTATAGTGACTGTGTATAAAAAACGTTGTTTTGTTTTCTTATGTACAAATTTAATTAGTGTTGTTTTTTACTAATGGGAACAAACCTTTGCTAAAAGTTGTGTTGTTTTAAAGTTTGATGCAATAACTGTTTTTCAGTTCATTATTTCAACTGTCATTTAATCGTTAGTACCTCTTTGAGGCACAGTGCGTTTTTTTGCTAAAAAAGATTATAACCAAGTTGTAAGTTTTTTTGCTAGTGTGTTAAACATGTCTGACTCAGAGGAAGATATCTGTGTCATTTGTTCCAATGCCAAGGTGGAGCCCAATAGAAATTTATGTACTAACTGTATTGATGCTACTTTAAATAAAAGTCAATCTGTACAATGTGAACAAATTTCACCAAACAGCGAGGGGAGAGTTATGCCGACTAACTCGCCTCACGCGACAGTACCTGCATCTCCCGCCCGGGATGTGCGTGATATTTTGGCGCCTAGTACATCTGGGCGGCCATTACAGATAACATTACAAGATATGGCTACTGTTATGACTGAAGTTTTGTCTAAATTACCTGAACTAAGAGGCAAGCGTGATCACTCTGGGGTGAGAACAGAGTGCGCTGACAATGCTAGGGCCATGTCTGATACTGCGTCACAGCTCGCAGAGCATGAGGACGGAGAGCTTCATTCTGTGGGTGACGGTTCTGATCCAAACAGATTGGACTCAGATATTTCAAATTTTAAATTTAAATTGGAGAACCTCCGTGTACTACTAGGGGAGGTCTTAGCAGCTCTCAACGATTGTAACACTGTTGCAATACCAGAGAAACTGTGTAGGTTGGATAAATACTTTGCGGTACCGGCGAGTACTGACGTTTTTCCTATACCTAAGAGACTAACTGAAATTGTTACTAAGGAGTGGGATAGACCCGGTGTGCCGTTCTCACCCCCTCCAATATTTAGAAAGATGTTTCCAATAGACGCCACCACTCGGGACTTATGGCAAACGGTCCCCAAGGTGGAGGGAGCAGTTTCTACTTTAGCTAAGCGTACCACTATCCCGGTGAAGGATAGCTGTGCTTTCTCAGATCCAATGGATAAAAAATTAGAGGGTTACCTTAAGAAAATGTTTGTTCAACAAGGTTTTATATTACAACCCCTTGCATGTATCGCGCCGATTACGGCTGCGGCAGCATTTTGGATTGAGTCGCTTGAAGAGAACCTTAGTTCCTCTACGCTAGACGACATTACGGACAGGCTTAGAGTCCTTAAACTAGCTAATTCTTTCATTTCGGAGGCCGTAGTACATTTAACCAAACTTACGGCTAAGAACTCAGGATTCGCCATACAGGCACGCAGGGCACTGTGGCTAAAATCCTGGTCAGCTGATGTTACTTCTAAGTCCAAATTACTTAATATACCTTTCAAGGGGCAGTCCTTATTCGGGCCCGGTTTGAAAGAAATTATCGCTGACATTACGGGAGGTAAGGGCCACGCCCTACCTCAAGACAAGGCCAAAGCTAAGGCTAGACAGTCTAATTTTCGTCCCTTTCGGAATTTCAAAACAGGAGCAGCATCAACCTCCACTGCACCAAAACAGGAAGGAACTGTTGCTCGTTACAGGCAAGGCTGGAAGCCTAACCAGTCCTGGAACAAAAGCAAGCAGGCCAGGAAACCTGCTGCTGCCCCAAAGACAGCATGAACCGAGAGCCCCCGATCTGGGACCGGATCTAGTAGGGGGCAGACTCTCTCTCTTCGCCCAGGCCTGGGCAAGAGATGTTCAGGATCCCTGGGCACTAGAGATCATATCTCAGGGATACCTTCTAGACTTCAAATTATCTCCCCCAAGAGGGAGATTTCATCTGTCAAGGTTGTCAACAAACCAGATAAAGAAAGAAGCGTTTCTACGCTGCGTACAAGATCTGTTAACAATGGGAGTGATCCATCCGGTTCCGTGGTCGGAACAAGGACAAGGGTTCTACTCAAACCTGTTTGTGGTTCCCAAAAAAGAGGGAACTTTCAGGCCAATCTTAGATTTAAAGACTCTAAACAAATTCCTAAGAGTTCCATCGTTCAAAATGGAAACTATTCGGACAATCTTACCCATGATCCAAGAGGGTCAGTACATGACCACAGTGGATTTAAAGGATGCTTACCTTCACATACCGATCCACAAAGATCATCACCGGTATCTAAGGTTTGCCTTCTTAGACAGGCACTACCAGTTTGTAGCTCTTCCATTCGGATTGGCTACGGCTCCAAGAATCTTCACAAAGGTTCTGGGTGCCCTTCTAGCGGTACTAAGACCGCGAGGGATTTCGGTAGCTCCGTACCTAGACGACATTCTAATACAAGCTTCAAGCTTTCAAACTGCCAAGTCTCATACAGAGTTAGTTCTGGCATTTCTAAGGTCGCATGGATGGAAAGTGAACGAAAAGAAGAGTTCTCTCTTTCCTCTCACAAGAGTTCCATTCTTGGGGACTCTTATAGATTCTGTAGAAATGAAGATTTACCTGACAGAAGACAGGTTAACAAAACTTCAAAATGCATGCCGCGTCCTTCATTCCATTCAACACCCGTCAGTAGCTCAATGCATGGAGGTGATCGGCTTAATGGTAGCGGCAATGGACATAGTACCTTTTGCACGCCTACACCTCAGACCGCTGCAATTATGCATGCTAAGTCAGTGGAATGGGGATTACTCAGATTTGTCCCCTACTCTGAATCTGAATCAAGAGACCAGAAATTCTCTTCTATGGTGGCTTCATCGGCCACACCTGTCCAGGGGGATGCCATTCAGCAGGCCAGACTGGACAATTGTAACAACAGACGCCAGCCTACTAGGTTGGGGCGCTGTCTGGAATTCTCTGAAGGCTCAGGGACTATGGAATCAGGAGGAGAGTCTCCTTCCAATAAACATTCTGGAATTGAGAGCAGTTCTCAATGCCCTTCTGGCTTGGCCCCAGTTAATAACTCGGGGGTTCATCAGGTTTCAGTCGGACAACATCACGACTGTAGCTTACATCAACCATCAGGGAGGGACAAGAAGCTCCCTAGCAATGATGGAAGTATCAAAGATAATTCGCTGGGCAGAGTCTCACTCTTGCCACCTGTCAGCAATCCACATCCCGGGAGTGGAGAACTGGGAGGCGGATTTCTTGAGTCGCCAGACTCTTCATCCGGGGGAGTGGGAACTTCATCCGGAGGTCTTTGCCCAAATACTTCGACGTTGGGGCAAACCAGAGATAGATCTCATGGCGTCTCGCCAGAACGCCAAACTTCCTCGCTACGGGTCCAGATCCAGGGATCCGGGAGCAGTTCTGATAGATGCTTTGACAGCACCTTGGAACTTCAGGATGGCTTATGTGTTTCCACCCTTCCCGCTGCTTCCTCGATTGATTGCCAAAATCAAACAGGAGAGAGCATCAGTAATTCTAATAGCACCTGCTTGGCCACGCAGGACTTGGTATGCAGATCTAGTGGACATGTCATCCTGTCCGCCTTGGTCTCTACCTCTAAGACAGGACCTTCTGATACAGGGTCCATTCAAACATCAAAATCTAACTTCTCTGAAGCTGACTGCTTGGAAATTGAACGCTTGATTTTATCAAAACGTGGTTTTTCTGAGTCGGTTATTGATACCCTGATTCAGGCTAGGAAGCCTGTTACCAGAAGGATTTACCATAAAATATGGCGGAAATACCTATACTGGTGCGAATCCAAAGGTTACTCCTGGAGTAAGGTTAGGATCGCTAGGATATTGTCTTTTCTACAAGAAGGTTTAGAAAAGGGTTTATCAGCTAGTTCATTAAAGGGACAGATTTCAGCTCTGTCCATCTTGTTACACAGACGTCTGTCAGAAAATCCAGACGTCCAGTCCTTTTGTCAGGCTTTAGCTAGGATCAAGCCTGTGTTTAAAGCTGTTGCTCCACCATGGAGTTTAAACTTAGTTCTTAACGTTTTACAGGGTGTTCCGTTTGAACCCCTTCATTCCATTGATATAAAAATGTTATCTTGGAAAGTTCTGTTTTTAATGGCTATTTCCTCGGCTCGAAGAGTCTCTGAGTTATCAGCCTTACATTGTGATTCCCCTTATCTGATTTTTCACTCAGACAAGGTAGTTCTGCGTACTAAACCTGGGTTCTTACCTAAGGTAGTCACTAACAGGAACATCAATCAAGAGATTGTTGTCCCATCCTTGTGTCCAAATCCTTCTTCAAAGAAGGAACGTCTTTTACACAATCTGGATGTAGTTCGTGCCCTCAAGTTCTACTTGCAGGCAACTAAAGATTTTCGCCAAACTTCTTCCTTGTTTGTCGTTTACTCTGGACAGAGGAGAGGTCAAAAAGCTTCTGCTACCTCTCTCTCTTTTTGGCTTCGTAGCATAATACGTTTAGCCTATGAGACTGCTGGACAGCAGCCTCCTGAAAGAATTACAGCTCACTCCACTAGAGCTGTGGCTTCCACTTGGGCCTTTAAGAATGAGGCCTCTGTTGAACAGATTTGCAAGGCTGCAACTTGGTCTTCGCTTCATACTTTTTCCAAATTTTACAAATTTGACACTTTTGCTTCTTCGGAGGCTATTTTTGGGAGAAAGGTTCTTCAGGCAGTGGTTCCTTCTGTATAATGAGCCTGCCTATCCCTCCCGTCATCCGTGTACTTTTGCTTTGGTATTGGTATCCCAGAAGTAATGATGACCCGTGGACTGATCACACATAACAGAAGAAAACATAATTTATGCTTACCTGATAAATTCCTTTCTTCTGTTGTGTGATCAGTCCACGGCCCGCCCTGTTTTAAGGCAGGTAAATATCTTTTAAATTATACTCCAGTCACCACTTCACCCTTGGTTACTCCTTTCTCGTTGATTCTTGGTCGAATGACTGGGACTGACGTAGAGGGGAGGAGCTATATGCAGCTCTGCTGGGTGAATCCTCTTGCATTTCCTGTTGGGGAGGAGTTATATCCCAGAAGTAATGATGACCCGTGGACTGATCACACAACAGAAGAAAGGAATTTATCAGGTAAGCATAAATTATGTTTTTCAGCCTATTCTAGATTCCTGAGTGAGACAATGAGTGAAAATAAATGTTTAGCATGGTCATATAATTATGCCATAAAAGGTCAACTTTACCCCTTTCTTTATATCTGCTTTAATCTTAACCCCTTAACGACCAGCACCGTACCCTGTAAGAGACTGGTCGTTAAACAATGAAATGTGGCTTAAAGGGACAGTCTACACCAGTTTAAAAAGATAGATAATCCCTTTATTGCCCATTCCCTAGTTTTGCATAACCAACACAGTTATATAAATACACCTTTTACCTCTGTGATTATCCTGTATCTAAGCTTCTGCAAACTGCCCCCTTATTTCAGTTCATTTGAAAGACATCCATTTTAGCCAATCAGAGCTGGCTCCCTGGAACTCCACATGCGTGAACACAGTGTTATCTATATGACACACATGAACTAACACCCTCTAGTGGTGAAAAACTGTCAAAATGTCCTGAAAGAAGAGGCGGCCTTCAAGGGCTTAGAAATTAGCGTATGAAACTCCTAGGTTTAGCCTTCAACTAAGAATACAAATAGAACAAAGCAAAATTTGTGATAAAAGTAAATTGGAAAATTGTTTAAAATTACATTCTCTATCTGAATCATGAAAGTTTATTTTGGACTAGATAGTCCCTTTAAATGCAAATATACACAAGTACATGTGCACAAACATATCTGCATACCCATGAATAAAAAAACAGAGTATACGCCGGTTCAGACACAAACAAGAGACCAATTACTAAAGATACTTTAATGCTTACTTTTTTATGGTTCTCACACACAGATAGCAAAAATATTTTATAATTTAGTCTACTGTTGAAAACCATATATAATGTACGTAAAAAAGTGAGACTGGTTTATTTTGAATATCACATTTCATGTTCCTCACTTAAAGGACCACTAAACACAGTAGAATAATCACAATCAGTAAATGCATAGTAAATAGACAATGCAAAAGCACTTAGTTTGAATTTAAAACAAGTAATATATTTTTTTTTCTGGAAAATGTAAAAGTTAGTTATTTTCCTTCTGAATGCATCATGTGACAGCTATCAGCCAATTACAAAATGTATATGCGTATATCCTAATCTTGCACATGCTCAGTAGGAGCTGGTGCCTCAGAAAGTGTGCACATAAAAATTGTGTCTATAATGAAAGTTTAATTTTGACTGGACTGTCCCTTTAAAAGTAAAAACAAATAAATAAATACATAAATAACTAAAACAGGAAGTTACGTGGTTTGTGCTTTGGCTTGTCAAGTGTAAAATTAATAATAAAAGTGTGTTCCTACAATTCAAAAAACGGAAACAATCTTTTACCCCTTTAGTCAGTACTTCATAATTTAGCTCCAACTAGTTTAAAATTTTGATTCACCACATTCTAACATAAAAAAACTGTATAACTGCACTTGACTAAACCAATAGAACATAATTACACACCATGGGGCCGATTTATCATGGCCCAAATGGGGCCAAATACCCCTGTTTCCGCATGAGCCTTCAGGCTCGCCGGAAACAGGAGTTAAGAAGCAGTGGTCTTTAGACTCCTTAACTTGTCCGCTGCCTCTGAAGCTGCGGACATCAATCCACCCGATCGTGACATTCCCTGCTAGCGGCCGATTGGCCACAAATCTGCAGGGGGCGGCATTGCACAAGCAGTTCACCAGATTGCTGTCGGCATTCAGCAATGTCTGGCAGACATGATCTGCTACAGCGTATCATTTCCGCCAGACATTGATAAATCGGCCCCCATATCTGAACATATTAACATTTATTATCACAACACTACAAATGACCATAAAATTAAACTTTACTATGAGCGCTCAACTATTATGCATGTGCCAATGATCAAAGTACAATATAATTAATACATGTTGCACATGAAATGCATATTGGAATATAACAATCTGCATGGGCCAATTTGACATAATCTAGAGATACTTATACAAAATGACATGCTACACATGTGTACTATATCCACTATGCTAACTTTTCTGATGCATATAAGCAAAACATTGTTACAGTAACATTATCGATTTAAATATCTCAAAAGTAACTAAGCCACTTTAAATGTTTTAAACAAAGTAGCTTAAAGGGACATTCCAGTCAAATTTAAATGCACATAGATGAATTATATCTTTGAATAGAAAACATATTTGCAATCTACAAGTATTGGCAAAAATGCTTCTAGTAAAAGTTTTCACTGTTTTAGTGCTCTTCTCAGAGATTCTCAGGACACCAGCATTTTTACCCCTTGAGTGCTAACGACGGCTCTGAGCCGTCACAAAGTTTCCCTGTCAGGTGCTAACGACGGCTCAGAGCCGTCACTAGCACTCCCCCACCTTCGTGGAGTTATGGGGACCTTCATCTGCTTCCACCCTGGCGATCTGGCCTGTATAGTGACAGGCATCTCCGGGGGTTCACGTTTTGTGCAGTGACTTCTTTGCAGATTGGATGAAGACTTCTCCCAGCTTCATTGAGGATGGATGTCCGGTCTTCAAAAACTGTAAGTGAATCTTCGGGGGTTAGTGTTAGGTTTTTTTAAGGGTTTATTAGGTGGGTTTTATTTTTAGCTTAGGGTTTGGACTGAAAAAGAGCTAAATGCCCTTTTAAGGGCAATGCCCATCCAAATGCCCTTTTTTAGGGCAATGGGGAGCTTAGGTTTTTTTAGATAGGATTTTATTTGGGGAGTTTGGTTGTGTGGGTGGTGGGTTTTACTGTTGGGGGGTTGTTTGCATTTTTTGTTACAGGCAAAAGAGCTGATTTATTTGGGGCAATGCCCCGCGAAAGGCCCTTTTAAGGGCCATTGGCAGTTTAGTTTAGGCTAAGGTTTTTTTTATTTTGGGGGGCTTTTTTATTTTGATAGGGCTATTAGATTAGGTGAAATTAGCTTAAATATTTGATAATTTATTTTTTATTTTGTGTAATTTAGTGTTTGTTTGTTTTTTTGTAATTTAGTTAATTGTATTTAATTAATGTAATTTATTTAATTGTAGTGTAAGGTTAGGTGTTAGTGTAACTCAGGTTAGGTTTTTTTTTACAGGTAAATTTGTATTTATTTTAGCTAGGTAGCTAGTAAATAGTTAATAACTATTTAGTAACTAGTCTACCTAGTTAAAATAAATACAAACTTACCCGTGAAATAAAAAATAAAACCTAAGATAGATATAATGTAACTATTAGTTATATTGTAGCTAGCTTAGGGTTTATTTTATAAGTAAGTATTTAGTTTTAAATAGGAATTATTAGGGTATTAATTGTAATTTTTATTTAGATTTATTTTAATTATGTTCAAGTTAGTGTAGTGGCGGCGACATTGGGGGAGGAAGATTAGGGGTTAATAAGTGTAATGTAGGTGGTGGCGATGTTAGGGGTGTCAGATTAGGGGTTAATAAGTGTAGGTAGGTGGCGGCAACATTGGGGGCGGCAGATTAGGGGTTAATAAATGCAGGTAGGTGGCGGCGATGTCGGGGGCGGCAGATTAGGGGTTAATAAGTGTAATATAGGTGTCGGCGATGTCGGGGGCGCCAGATTAGGGGTATTTAGACTCGGGATTTATGTTAGGGTGTTAGGTGTAAACAAAAATTTTGTTTCCCCATAGGAATCAATGGAGCTGCGTTACAGAGCTTTACGCTCCTTTATTGCAGGTGTTAGAATATTTTTTAGCCAGCTCTTCCCATTGATGTTTATGGGGAAATCGTGCACGAGCACGTAAAACCGGCTCAAAGTGGCGCTGGTATTTGAGTGCGGTATGGAGCTCAATTTTGCTCAACGCTGCAATATTTCCTGCTAACACCGGGTTTATGAAAACCTGTAATAGCAGCGCTATAGGGAGGTGAGCGGTGGAAATAACTTGCAAGTTAGTACCGAGCTGCTCATAACGCAAAACTCGTAATCTAGCCGTTAAATTGTATTATGTCCTCTTCTAAGCATGGGCAAAACTGACCTTCCGTTTCTCTAGTATTTCACTGAAAAGTAAACCAGCTCATGCTTCTCTTTAAGATGTATGGCATCAAGCTAGATGAGCTTCCTGTAGAGACCCAGCCCCCTTGTGAGACTATGACAGGAAGTAATGGCCACTGCAAAAATTAAGTTTAAAAAAAAGAAATTAAAGGTAAACTAATTTTTAAATTATGAATAATAAATATTGCAAATATAATTCACTGCTTAGAGTTTTTTTTATTACAACAATCAGACTGTTTAATATCTTGTTAATGGAAGTAAATTGGAAAGTTGTTTAAAATTGAATGCTGTATCTGAATCATGAAGTTTAATTTTGACGTGAGTGTCCCTTTAAGACAAACTCCTTAGGTGAGTCCTAATCATATACATTTCAATATGTGATGCTTTTAAAATCAGTTAAACTGTAAGGTGTACACTAATACTGTTGGTTTTGGTACCATATTTTGGCCAAAGCTCACATATCACTGAGTTAATTGACCATTCTGGATAGGGTTTTTCAAATTCAAGTCCATTCTAAACCATTTGGCATATCTACCAAAACCAATGTATTTAATGTTTATCTGATGAATGAGGTTCCCCCTATTCCTAGCACGGTTACAATTCTACAACGCTATTCCAGTCAGTAACAAAACTTGTTTTCTAATGTTTCTAAAAGGTTTTTTTGTGTGTTTTGAGTGAGATTTTTTAAGATCTCAGTTCACAGGTTAAAAGCAATATTGATTTTATTTATTAACAGTTAAAAAAAAAACACTTTTAAACTATTAAACTTGTAAATAAAAACTAAATATTCATTCTTGAAAGTCTAAAGATGTTAATCATGAAATTAATTAATTAAAATGACATTGAAACATAAATTTAACATATCAGACATTTCAGAAGTTATTATTATTAGTTAAAGGGACATTGCACTGTAAAAATGTTCACCCAATTAATGTGTTCAAAATAATGCATTTTACCTGCTAGAGTGTATTAAATAGCAAATAACTTATTTACCTTTATTTTATTATTTGAAATATCTGATTTTGCCTGTTTAAACCATCACTTAAACTAAACATTTCATTGACTATAGAAAGTTATGAAAACAAGAGGCAGCAGAAGAAACTAACTCCCCAGTGGTGGAGTGGTGGGTAGAAACACAAAGGGAGAGCCCAGAACATTTGAAAGGATGTTCCTGTGGTTGCCTTGAAAACATTGAACTCATGTCAACTAAGTTATCAATACTAAATTGTATCAATTCATATATTGCACAATTCTCATTGGATTTCATAAGTTTTTGTTTGTTTTTTTACTTTATCAGGGATAAAAATAATGGAAACCCCTAAATATTGTAATATAAATATGATTATTTTTAAAACTGATATGACAGTTTTACTGCAATTAAGAAGTATATATAAGTGCTAGAATAAAGTTAAATGCAAGAGTTAAGGGAGGGATAAAGCAAATATTTTTTTTTTCTTTTTTACATTTTATAGAACGCAATTATAAGTATTTGGGTTAGAATTATCATAATTGTTATGGCAATTTTTTTAGCGTTTCTCGTAAATGTGAGTAAATCTGTAGGAGAGAGATGTATCATTAGAAAACAAAAATTCAGTCATTCAAGGGATGAATCATCATTGAGAATGGAGAGCATTATTTTTCATCTAATTGTCGTGTGCTGGAGCCCCTTATGTCTCTAAATAACATTCCAAAAGTAACACTGTGAACTTGAGTCTATAGACAGAACATTTCTGCAGAAGAAATATATTATGTTACTAGTGAGATAATTCCACTATCAGATAGGAAACTTGTGACTCTTTATGTCTTGTCCCAATCTCCATTTAAATGCAAATGCATTTTGGAGGCATAGGTTTCAGGGTGTTTTTTTTTTTTTTTGGGGGGGGGGTGTTTGTGTATATATATATATATATATATATATATATATATATATATATATATATATAAAGGTACAACAAATAGTATGCTCAGTCCTGCTGTGTAACTGGTACTTGGCTAAACGGATATAAGTAAAAATAAATAAATAAGGAAGTCCTTATTTTATATGTGAATGTCCAACCGTATTTTAGTTAGGTTGATGCAACTGATACATGAGTCGCTGTATGTTATAAGATATCCAACAAATCCCCCCAGTGATGCAAAAGTCTAAATGGATCGAATGATCTAACACAATCGCAGTTTTAGCTGTGCTGCACCTAAATAGGCATTGACTTTATATAATATTGTGACTCACCTATGGCCGTTAGTGTGTTCGCGGGTAAACCGCACTGGTCAACAGTGTATACCTTATAGCCAAAGAGGTGAGACACCAAGAGTCTGTCTCCTATTTGCTGAATAGCCTTTACGGGACGCGCCGGTGATGCCGCGGCTAACTCCTGGATAGCCTGTATGAGATGCGCGGGTGATGCTGCGTCTAACTCCTCCTGCGTGGATGACGTGAGAGCAGGGATGATGCCTGATAGGCAATCGCGGGTGATGCCGCTTCTGTCTCCTCTGTTAGGTCATCCGGAAGGGGCTCTCGATGGTGAGTAAAGTTCAAAGAGCAACACTGGGGGTTGGTGGATGTAAAAAAATATCCGCTTGATAGCCAAGTTGTCAGTACCTTGAAGTATAGGATCCGGTCCTCAGTGCTTGCTTAGCCGTAATTTCAGGAACAACAGGAAAACGAGAACAAAAGGATCCATTACAACCAAGTGGGTTTATTCAGGCTTTAGGTGAAATCACTCAGTGGTGTACAAGGAATTGATCTGATGCGTTTCGCGCATGTGCAATGCGCTTCATCAGAGATATGTATTTACAGACACATATACATATATAAACACATGAATACACATGTATACATATATAGACATATATATTATAAGTGCATTGGAGTCCTTTGTGGTCAAGTAGCTGAAAACATGAAAAATCATATTTATGCAATAGTCATATTTAATAAAGTGTTTAACTGTGTATGTACTGTAAATATTTCACATTCAAATGCCTCCATCTAGCAAAGTTAACGCACGATCAGGAACAATAAATGTTATAGAATGTTTTATATATATATATATATATATATATATGTTTGAGCCGAGCCCTTCCCAGTCAAGCACCTTGTCATTGTCATATACCATATCCCTTTACAACAAAGTTAACACCATAAATACAAATAATTAAAACAGCAATGTTCTTCACTCAGAAGAAAAGAATTCAATAATTGCACTCTCTAGATTTGAATCACAGCAATCTTTAATGTGTAAAGTTTCGGGCATTCACCCTTTCCTCAGACCTGGTATTACTGAGGGTGAGTTATTTTGGGTGTGTGGTATTAGTGTATACACACTGAGACCAATACTTCCAGAGATCAATAGAAAATGGGCATTTTATTATTTCCCTGTCCTTCAACCCACTGGGATAGTGATATCTTCTAAACTTTCTTGCTTACATATCTTTTCTATAACCAGCACTTACATATTTAAATACTTATTATAGGTGGGGATGCAACAGGCTGTAAGAGCTGATCTGGGATCCCCTTTGTTCAGAAATAGCAGACATACCTTGCTTTGCCTTATCTTTTTGGTAATTAGAAGGCAGCTAATTGCAGCTGCGCACCACGCTTCTGAAATTCACGGCAGTTAATGGGTTAATAAGGTAGCTTGTAAGGTTCCATTTACCTGTAGTTTAGAAATTACCCTCCTATCAAATCCCTCCTTAACAGCCCTCTTCCCTCCCTCACCCCCACTGGTCATCACCATCTTAGGTACTAGCAGACAGTCTGCCAATGTAAAGTTTTAGTGCTTTTTTTGTTCTTCCTCCCACCTCCCTGATACCTCCCAATCAGCTCTCTAACTCTCCCCCCTTCTAACTAGTGTCCGTCATCTTAGGTACTGGCAGCTGTCTCCCAGTACCCTGTTTATATAAATGTTTTTTTATTTAATTTTTTTTTTTTAAAAGCAAATTTTTCTGTGGTGCAGCCTCCCCATCTCCCCCCTCCAAGTGATCCTTTTCTAGGGCCCCTCGCTCCCCTCTCCTCACAAGTTACGATTATCTCTCGCCCCTGTTAGTAAGATCGCATCAGAAAGAGGCCCAAGACAGCAAAGGCTAAACGACCTGGTCATTAAGGGGTTAATATTTTCCAGCAGGTAAAATAGAACAGAGAAAAACATCATAGTTCACTGTCCCAATAATTTTTATTAAACACTGAGATTTTAATATAAAACATTAGACAATTTTAATTTTTTGTCCCTTTAACATTAGGGGGGACAAAAATGCCGTCTGAAAATAAGCAAAACTGTGTTTGTACCAGGTCCAAGGTGTAGTATTTGAAGTCCAAAAATCGATTGACAAAACATATAAAATTGATTGAAGTATTAGCGTCAAACTGTTATAAGTGTATCATACACATGCACAGCACACTAGATTTTTGGGGGGAAGAATCTTCATATTGTTTGATTGAGTCAATTCCTTTTTATAATAGACATTAGAGAATCATATGATTTAGTTTTATTAAGAATTAAAGTACTTACATCATTTTTTAGTACTGACTGTCTTAGGAAAATCCCCACAGCCAACCAGACAGGTTATTAACTGACTAATCATGCAAGATTAAAATAGACTCTTTTCACATTAAGTCTTGCTTTTTTAATATTAGCGATGACAGATAATTTTTATAGCTTGCTCTAATGGAACATCTGAAACAGATCTTACTAAGTTCACAAAGTAACTTCTGCTGGTGTAATTTCTGTAACATTGAAATGTTGCAGGGAGAAATATAACATTGAGACTATGGGGTAGATTTACCAATGTCTGTATGACATGATAAGCTGTAGAGTATCATGTCCGACAGACATCGCTGAATGCCGACAGCGTACGCTGTCGGCATTTATTATTGCACAAGCAGTTGACCAGAACTGATGTGCAATGCTGCCCCCTGCACGCTAGCAGGGGGTGTCAATCAGTCCGATCATATAGTATCAGGCGGATTGAAGACCACAGCCTCAGAGGCAGCAGACAAGTTATGGAGCAGCGGTCTTTAGACGGCTGCTTCATAACTGCTGTTTTCGGCAAAAATATTACTGAAGGTTCGTGCGCCATTCAGGCCCTTGTTAAATCGACCCCTATGGGCCTTATTCTCTAAAATTTGTATCATAGAGTGAAATATCACACCACCCTTCACTTTGGCAAACCCGTCCCTCACTCAATACTGAACCTGGAAATCTCAGTGAGAGGTGAGCTGCGTCTTATAGAAAGTAATGATGATTTGTTGCTAATTTTGCAGGGGAGAGTAAATTCAATAGGATACACCAGCACTGATAACAAAACAGTTTTTTTAAAGCTCAAACAAATCAAACTGCTCTCTTTTTGTGTACTTAACCTTGCACTCTTTTCCATTTCCGTATACATGTTTTTTTCTATCAGTGCAATTGTGCATTTTTAGACAAACTCACCAGCATTAAAATATGATGAGACACGCCCAAGGAACGCCCCTGTTCAATCCCCCTGCCAAAGCTGCAAGGCTTTCTATGAAGTAAAACAGGAATGACAATATGTAAATGAGTTAAATCCCTCATAGTTTCACTTTAAGTGAATGCACTGATGGTCACCAGTGCATTTTTTTTTATTAATATGTTATTTGCAGTACAGCCAATCAGAAGCTACACCACTTGCCCCATTTGTCTAAAAAAGAAAAATACACTCTTTTCTTAGTTCACATCCAGGCCTGCAAGCATAGAGAAGGGCAGCTTATTAGCAGTAGCATTCAGTCTACAATATGAACAGTAGATCACAAAAGAAGCTGGGTGGTGCAGCTAGCGCTGCTGATTGGCTCAGCATCAGTTTCTGCTCAGGACCCTTGCTGGCATTAAACACAGAGCATTGCACAGTCACTAGTGATAAAATTACATGTTTTAATGAAATAGAGCATGTAATTTTCTCACTATAATATCCCTTGGCTTCACTGAAAGAGGTGCAAGTGCATGAAGCATACCCACCAATCAGCACCACAGGATTAGCACTGATCGCATGCACCTTCTAATCTGTAAACTCATGTGAAATTGTTATGTTGTAGCATGTTGAGGCTAACTTTTGGCTGATATGTGAAAACATTTAAGTAAAAGATTGTACATATTAACAGGGCCACCACTAGAAATTTTGGGGCCCCTGACTTAACCATTGAACATGGACCCTCCCCCCCCTTGACATGTGCAATTTTTGGCCAAGTGACTAAAATGTATATGCACTTTATTCTTAAGTGTAGTCAAACTTGGAAATGTTGTAAAGGTAGTAACTCACAAACACAAAAACACACAGACACACTAATATACAGAAACACACACTCACACATAAGGATTCACATATAGACACTCTAGCAGACATTCAAAGAAACACACAAACACGCTCAGACACAGACACCCACACAGACATTTAGCACTTGTTTACATTGACCTGACAAGTAATGAGGTAGACAAATGTTTTGACAAAAAAAATCAAAAAAGGAGATTTACAAGACAAAATATGGAATTCTGATTATCATTTGTCAAGGAAGATGACAACTATATGATGACAACAGCATGCAATGGCTGAAAGGAAGGACGCTGAGCTGCCTAAACAATAGTTTAAAGGTTGAGTGGTGGATTGGTGACTTCCGGAAAGGTCTCATTAGTCTCAAAGTCTGTAGAAAGATGTGAATAATCAGTAGTAGGTCAAAATGGCCTGTCTTAGCCTGAGAGTATAAAATTTTATGCAGATGTAAAAACTTAGATAAAATGCCTCCTGGTGTCTGGAAAGTCCTTGCATAAAGGGACAGTAAACTGGAATTAATATATATATATATATATATATATATATATATATATATATTGCTAAAAAAATGTGTTTTTATGGACCCCTGACCCCACCATAAAACTACTACACTGAAGTTACAATCTGAAATTGCAGTCCTACTTCCTTTGCAAATGAAAGTAGTCTGCCGTCTGACTCAGGCACACACTGTACAAACTGAAGTCTATCTCACACTGTGCATAGTGGTTTAGTGCACACTCAGAACTCCTCTCAAATGCTAATGCTTTATTCCTAGTAATGACATTTCCCATGCTCAATAGCACTCTGCTGTTGCACCCTCTGATGGCTGCCAAAATGTAAAAAAATAAATAAAAAAAAATGTTTAATAATAGTTGTGCTTGCCTCATGGGGCCCCCTGGCCCAGTGGGCCCCTGACAGGAGTCATCCCTTTCATCCCCTGATGGCGGCCCTGAATATGAGACATATACTATGAGAAAGTATGTAAAAAAAACTGCAGTGGTAAAAATGCACCCTCAGATTTTAAGCATTCTCCAAATTATGAAGAGAAAAATATGTGTTTTTTTGTGGGGGTTTTCTCAGTAATGGAACTCTCTTAAAAATGTAAAACATATTTTATTAATAATAATAAAGTTCCCTGCTATAGTAAAGAGACATGGAAGGCAAAAAAGTACTTAGAGATATTAAACAGTAGGAGATTGTAATATAAAATGTATATATCTGTGTAATTAAGCACTGCAATATACAATCATTATTTATGTTTTCATTTAACTCTTAAAATTGTTGGTTTTCTAAATTCCACTGAGTTTCTATAAAGTAATCGGTACAACCATGACTAGATCTAACTCCCAACATATCTATCTCTCCTGCTGAGGATATTAGGGACAGATTGAAAATAGGAAATAAAATATACTCTGAAAACAGAGCTGTGTGGGACATAGGAATGTTAAAGTAATTATCAAACAGGGTTTCCACACAGCCTTGTTTGCACAGCATCTTGTTTAGACTGATATATACATGTCTCTAATTGTTTGCTGCAGATGAGAGAGATAAAGCAATGAACAGCTGAGAAATATCTTACATAAGATCCAGGAGTTGTTTTAGAGGCAATTAACTAATTTAGAGCAGCATTTTTTAAATATACTTTGCATTTCAAAGTGCTTTGCAATTGTCCCAGTAAACAACTGACTTTTATATCCCTTTAAAGGGACACTGCACTGAGAGAGAAACATTTATATATATTTACATTGAAATTGAAGCTAATACTGTAGTATTGGTTTTATACTTCCTAATTATATTCACTGGTTGATAAGAACAACTGCCTCTGCATTATTGGTGGAGAGGAACACCCCCTACAAGCATGACAAGAAAACAATTATCTATTCAGAAAAGGAACAAAAGTTTTTTTATATTATTATTTAAAAAAATGAATTACTCTTTGAAATACCTTCTATATGAAATGACGAAAAAAGTTTAAAACAATGTCTCTTTAGTGTTATTGATTTGGGATCATCAATGCCATGTTAGTAACACAGATACATTTTATCAGCAGCAGCATTGAAGTTATTGCCTAAATTAACTACCATAAAAATATTAAAGGACCATTTCTTGCAGTAGAATTGCATAGTTAACAAGTGCATAATAAAAACACAATGCAATAACACTCTGAATTTCAACTAAGCTGTAGTTTTTTTCTGACAAATGTATTTTTCACAATTTGCCAACCCCTGTGTCTTGTGCCAGTCATTAGTCAATCACAGACTAGTATATGTATACACTATGAACTTATGCACATGCTCAGTAGGAGCTTTTGCCTCAGAAAGTGTGCATATAAAAAGACTGTGCAAAATATAAGATGAAAGATAAATATGGAAATACACATCAGTGTGACAGGTTTAGGGAATGTGCTCCTTAGTACATGCTCTGAGATGTTCCTGATAAAAATAATTTGACCTCCTGTCTTTTGTCATCAGCTCAGCACATCATTGAATACCTGTACTGTCAATTCACTTCATTACAAAAGGGGGGTGGAAAAGCCTTTAATAAGATATTAGTAATGTATGGGGGGGTTTAATACAAGAAAAAAAATCTTTATTTTTTTTCCCTTTCTTTTTGTTTTTTAAGAAGAGAGTTGAACATAAGTTAATTTAGATACGAACTAATTTAGATACGTTCTTTCCTTCTACTAAAGATTAGGTTAATCAAAGCCATATTGGTTTGCAAACCATTTCAATAGTGAGGAAGCACTGAGTTGGTCTGTTGCATGCTGCTGTCATTTCCTGTCACAGGAACTCTGACCTCTTCAGAATGACTGCACACTGTTGTACAATACAGTTAAATAGGTCGTCCTCCATTTCTTTTTGTGAGCTGGATTCTATGATTTCCACCATACTGAGTATGCAACAAAACAATCTAGTGGCAAAATGGTACTACCTGTTACAAGTGGATCATGAGTAGCTTTTAACCACAGCCGCAATAACACTGGCAACTATAACATATAGGTACAATTGTTATTTCCCAGAAATTCTAACCGACTCCTCCCAAAGCACTTAACCCGACCAAACTTCTGAATATCAATACCTAACCTTGCCCCCAATTCTAATTTATATGTCCCATGCCAAATAGTCTATCTTAGCCCTACTGTCCAACCTCACCCATGTCCATACCTCCCAACATTTCAAAATTCAAAAGAGGGACACCCCCCCCCCCGGCAAAAAAATTTAAATGTGGTGGGCGGGGCTTAAAAAATCATAAGACCACCAAAGTAATAAAAATAATATTCTAAATAAAGTCATATATTTTAATACACTTAGGCAGCAAATCAAACACAAGCTCAAACCACTGGTATGGTTATGTGAGCGCTGTATTTAATTAGCCTTTGCAAAGACATTGCAAATTATTTTTATCTTAATTGCACATTTATTAATACATTCTTTAAAACTACTCTCTGCATTCCCCATTAATATTCTAGATTCTGGCCTTTAAAGTCAGCAAAAATGCACAGTAGCACGCTACATAGCATACACTTACACATGCAGATACACACACACACACACTACATAGCATACACTTATACATGCAGATACACACACACTACATAGCATACACTTATACATGCAGATACACACACACACACACACTACATAGCCTACACTTATACATGCAGATATACACACACACACACTACATAGCCTACACTTATACATGCAGATACACACACACTACATAGCATACACTTACACATGCAGATACAGACACTACATAGTATACACTTATACATGCAGATACACACACACTACATAGCATACACTTATACATGCAGATACACACACACACACTACATAGCCTACACTTATACATGCAGATATACACACACACACTACATAGCCTACACTTATACATGCAGATACACACACACTACATAGCATACACTTACACATGCAGATACACACACACTACATAGCATACACTTATACATGCAGATACACACACACTACATAGCATACACTTATACATGCAGATACACACACACTACATAGCATACACTTATACATGCAGATACGCACACACTACATAGCATACACTTATACATGCGGATACACACACACTACATAGCATACACTTACACATGCAGATACACACACACTACATAGCATACACTTACACATGCAGATACACACACTACATAGCATACACTTATACATGCAGATACACACACACTACATAGCATACACTTATACATGCAGCATACACTTATACATGCAGATACAGACACTACATAGTATACACTTATACATGCAGATACACACTTATACATGCAGATACACACATTACATAGCATACACGTATACATGCAGCCACACAGACACTACATAGTATACACTTATACATGCAGATACACACACACTACATAGCATACACTTATACATGCAGATACACACACACACACACTACATAGCATACACTTATACATGCAGATACACACACACTACATAGCATACACTTATACATGCAGATACACACACACTACATAGCATACACTTATACATGCAGCATACACTTATACATGCAGATACAGACACTACATAGTATACACTTATACATGCAGATACACACTTATACATGCAGATACACACATTACATAGCATACACGTATACATGCAGCCACACAGACACTACATAGTATACACTTATACATGCAGATACACACACACTACATAGCATACACTTATACATGCAGATACACACACACACACACTACATAGCATACACTTATACATGCAGATACACACACACTACATAGCATACACTTATACATGCAGATACACAGACACTACATAGTATACACTTATACATGCAGATACACACACACACTACATAGCATACACTTATACATGCAGATACACACACACTACATAGCATACACTTATACATGCAGATACAGACACTACATAGTATACATTTATACATGCAGATACACACTTATACATGCAGATACACATACACACACTACATAGCTTACATTTATACATGCAGACACACACACACTACATAGCATAAACTTATACATACAGATACACACACACAGTTATGGATACAGATAGACACACACACTACATCATATATGGGTATCTGTAATTCATTGTATGGGGTCCTGGGGTTGGCAAGCACATTAGCTGGCAGTCTGCGGCTGCCACTGTTCGTTACACTGTTCGTTACCCTGGTATTAGCACTGCTCATTGTATAAAACTGAAGGCATGCTAGTATTATCACCAGGGGTTAGATATCATCATTACCGGAGGTAGGTTAGAGAGGTCACCATTACCCGTGGTCAGAGTGTATACAGCCTTCTTACTCCTGCTTAACCCACACACCATTCCTTTTCCACAGGGAATATAACAGGTATCTAACCATGTGAGAGCAAAGCCAGCTGCTTCTGAGTATGGGCCCAATAGAATTTAAAAAAAAAAAAAAAAAATTTAAAATGCCTGGGGCAAATTGGGACAGATGGCTAGCAACTCGGGACAGAGGGACAGACCCCTAAAATCGGGACAGTTGGGGGGTATGCATGTCATCAAGGGCCTCTTGGAAGGCTGGTAGATAAGAAAACCTAAGTAAACCTAAGTCCAACAGTTTAAAAAAGTTGTATTATTTTTAAAGATTATACCCCACTATACATTTTTATAAATCAGTTCAATGTTAATACATAATGCATATATGTTCACTGTAGCTTAATATATGTTCCCTGTATCTTATTATGCTAATGTATGTCTAGGTATCCTGTTTTGTGATCTAACTTGTTTCTGCAGTGGCCAGAGTGGCATATTCCTCTCTATCTAGGCTTTGTTTAGTAGTCACTCTTGTATATTCTGTGCTCTTACCAGTCCCTAATTTATCTTACCATCCAGTCTGTGCCACCCCAGAAGACTAGGGGTTAATCATTATTGGGGATAGCTACAGACTTGCAACAATATAGTTCCAGTCATTATTCTCTTTGGGATCTTTCCCAAACCCCAAACCAAAACTAATTTTCCATTTAAATATTGAATATTGTAGGCACCAGTGACATCAATCTAGTGCTATTAGCTTAGGCTGTGACTTTGTCCCTAAATGTATAACTATGTATACAGTAGAGAAAGTCACTTGCCAACTGTACAGTAAGTAGCAAACTCTTTGTACTCATGACTCACTTCAGGATATGCATGAAAATGTACTCATTTACTACCAATACTCAAAATGAAACATAGACTCTGCTAGATGGTGACATAAAATTTAAAGGGACAGTCTACACCAGAATTGTTATTGTTTAAAAAGATAGATAACGCCTTTACTACCCATTCCCCAGCTTTGCATAACCAACATTGTTGTATTAATATACTTTATAACATTTAAACCTCTACATATCTGCCTGTTTCTAAGCCACTATAGACAGCCTCTTATCACATGCTTTTTTATTTGCTTTTCATAACAAGACACTGCTTGTTCATGTGTGCCATACAGATAACATTGTGCTCTCTCGTGGGGTTGTGCATGACACTGCACTAATTGGCTAGAATGCAAGTCAATAGATAATAAATAAATAGCCATGTGATAATGGGCTTTCAGTAGAGGCTTATATACAAGGTAATCACAGGGCTAAAAGGTTTATTAATATAACTGTGTTGGTTATGCAAAACTGGGGAATGGGTAATAAAGGATTATCTATCTTTTTAAAGAATACAAATTTTGGAATAGACTGTCCCTTTTATTTCCACCACCACCACACACTTTCTTTAATGCTTACAAGAGATAACTCTGAAAAAACTATAGGGCATCCATTATAAACTTTACCTATAGATCAGGAGTTATACAAACAGACGCCTAGATTACGAGTTTTGTCGGTAAAAACTTGCGGAGCTAACGCTCCTTTTTTTCCCAGCGCTCCCTTAAGCCAACGCTGGTATTACGAGTTTTCTGAATGGCTGCGTTAGCCTCAGAAAAGTGAACGTTGAGCCAAATTTAGCTCCACTTCTACCCTCAATACCAGCGTTGCTTAGCGGTAAGCTGGAAAAACGTGCTTGTGCACGATTTCCCCATAGGATACAATGGGGCTTAGCTGGCTGAAAAAAAACCTAACACCTGCAAAAAAGCAGCGTTCAGCTCCTAACGCAGCCCCATTGTTTCCTATGGGAAAATACTTTCTAAGTCTACACCTAACACCCTAACATGAACCCAGAGTCTAAACACATCTAACCTTACACTTATTAACCCCTAATCTGCCGCCCCGCTATCGCTGACACCTGCATTATATTATTAACCCCTAATCTGCCGCTCCGGACACCGCCGCACCTACATTATCCCTATGAACCCCTAATCTGCTGCCCCCAACATCACTGACACCTATATTATATTAATTAACCCCTAATCTTCCACCCCCAACGTCGCCGCCACCTACCTATACTTATTAACCCCTAATCTTCCGACCGGACATCGCCGCCACTATAATAAATGTATTAACCCCTAAACCGCCGCTTTCTATTGGCTGATCCAATCAGTCAATCGGATTGAATTTCTTGGATTTTTCCTACCTTAATTCCGATTGGCTGATAGAATCCTATCAGCCAATCGGAATTTGAGGGACACCATCTTGGATGACGTCATTTAAAGGAACCTACATTCGTCGTTAGTCGTCGGGAAGAAGAGGATGCTCCTCGTCGGATGTCTTGAAGATGGACCCACTCCGCGTCGGATGGATGAAGATAGAAGATACCGCTTGGATGAAAACTTCTGCTGGATGGAGGACCTCTTCTGCCCCGATCGGATGAAGACTTCTGCCGCTCTGGATGTCCTATTCTGGCCCATCAGTGCCCGGCTGGGTGAACACGGCTCAAGGTAGGGTGATCTTTAATGGGGTAGTGTTAGGTTTTTTTAAGGGGGGATCGGGTGGGTTTTAGAGTAGGGGTGTGGGTGGTGGGTTGTAATGTTGGGGGGGTCTTGTATTTTATTTTACAGGTAAAAGAGCTGATTACTTTGGGGCAATGCCCCGCAAAAAGCCCTTTTAAGGGCTGGTAAAAGAGCTGATTACTTTTGTAATTTAGTATAGGGTAGGGAATTTTATTATTTTGGGGGGCTTTTTTATTTTATTAGGGGGCTTAGATTAGGTGTAATTATATTAAAATTCTTGTAATATTTTTTTATTTTTTGTAATTTAGTGTTTGTTTTTTTTGGTAATATAGTTTAGTTTATTTAATTGTATTTTAGTTTAGATCATTGTAGGTAATTTATTTAATTAATTTATTTATAGTGTGGTGTTAGGTGTATTTGTAACTTGGGTTAGGATTTATTTTACAGGTAATTTTGTAATTATTTTAACTAGGTAGCTATTAAATAGTTATTAACTATTTAATAGCTATTGTACCTAGTTAAAATAAATACAAAGCTGCCTGTAAAATAAATATAAATCCTAAAATAGCTACAATGTAACTAATAATTATATTGTAGCTATATTAGGGTTTATTTTATAGGTATTTATTTTTAAATAGGAATAATTTATTTAATTATAGTAAATTTATTTAAATTATATTTAACTTAGGGGGGTGTTAGGGTTAGGGTTAGACTTAGGTTTAGGGGTTAATAACTTTATTATAGTAGCAGCGACGTTGGGGGCGGCAGATTAGGGGTTAATAATTGTAGGTAGGTTGCGGCGACGTTGGGGGGGCAGATTAGGGGTTAATAAAAGTTATTATAGTGTTTGCGAGGCGGGATTGCGGTGGTTTAGGGGTTAATACATTTATTATAGTGGCGGCGATGTATGGTCAGCAGATTAGGGGTTAATAAGTGTAGGTAGATGGCGGGGGCAGATTAGGGGTTAATAAATATAATATACATGTCGGCGATTTTAGGGACAGCAGATTAGGGGTTCATAGCTATAATGTAGGTGGCGGCGGATTAGGGGTTAAATAATTTTATTATAGTGTTTGCGATGTGGGGGGGCCTCGGTTTAGAGGTTCATAGGTAGTTAATGGGTGTTAGTGTACTTTGTAGCACTTTAGTTAAGAGCTTTATGTTCCGGCGTTAGCCCATAAAACTCTTAACTACTGACTTTTTTATGCGGTAGGAGACTTGGAGGTAGAGGCTTTACCGCTCACTTCTTCCAAGACTCGTAATTTGCGTTAGGCAAATCCCATTAAAAAGATAGGATACGCAATTTACGTAAGGGGATTTGCGGTAGCCAAAAGTCGCAGAAGAAAAGTGAGCGGTACACCTGTACCTGCCATACTCGTAATACCAGCGGGCATTAAAAAGCAGCGTTAGGACCCCTTAACGCTGCTTTTTAAGGCTAACGCAGAACTCAAAATCTAGGCGAGAGTTTGACAGCAGATTGGAACCGGAAATGTATTTTCATGTATAGAAACCCAAGACCACCATACTGTATTTATAGATATAAGTAATTTCTTTTCAATATGTTCCTTTGAGTTTTTGCTCAAAGGAAAACCATAAGCCCCCAAACATTATATTTAAAGGTAAACATAAAACACATGGGGTTTTGCTGAATAATGGGACATTGTAGGCTCAATAAAAAAAAATGTTTTGTTTAGAGAACCCTAACAAAGTTTATTTTGTAGTTGTCCCTACAAATTTCGGCTGTATAGTCAGGTGATCACTATAGTAACAATGATCACCTTGCGAGACAAAAATTTGTTTTTATTTCTGTACTGCACAAAGGGGCATCTATACTTTATATTATTTATAACCCACAGAAGCCCAAATAAGCCTTTGTTTCACGTGTCTGCCATTGATGACAATTTAATGAGGTTAGCGCAGTAACAGCAGTGATCATTTTGCCGTTTCAATATTATTTGCTAAAATCTAAAAAAATTTTGTTTTACAGTTTTGCGCAGCTTTCTCACATACCATGAAATATAAATATAATAATGGTATATTCTGAATCTGCTGGGCCTGCTAAAAATATATATATATAAGTTGTGTGAGTTACTCACTAAAGTATGACGTATAATAGTGTTGAAATATAGGCAGCTAAAAAAATAAAAAAGCTAAAATTGTCTAATCACAGGGGTGTGAAAAAGGCTTAGTTAGATTACAAATGCTGGTTCTGCTAGCAGGAATCATTATTTAAAAAATATATATTGTTCTTGATCCTATAATGATTTAATGTTTGTAGCCATATTGCAGTAAATAGTTGTTTTGGCTCCACTCTTATTGGTTATTAAAGATTTCTAATTTACTCATATTATCAATTTTTCTTTGTTCTCTTGGTACTTTAGTTGAAAAGCAGGTATGTAAGCTTAGAGTCGGCCCACTTTAGGTTCAGCACATGGGTAGCGCTTACTGATTGGTGGCTAAGGGGAGTATCTATCAAGCTCCAGATAGAGCTTGAGGCCCCGTGTTTCTGGCGAGCCTGCAGGCTCGCCAGAAACACCAGTTATGAAGCAGCGGTCTAAATACTGCTGCTCCATAACCTGTCCGCCTGCTCTGAGCAGGCGGACAGACATTGCCGCAATTCAACCCGATCGAGTACGATCAGGTTGATTGACATCCCCTGCTGGCGGACGATTGGCCGAGATTCTGCAGGGGGCTCTTGTGAGCTGCTGGTGCAATACTGAATACGGAGAGCGTATTGCTCTCCGTATTCAGCGAGGTCTGGCGGACCTGATCCGCACTGTCGGATCAGGTCCGCCAGACTTTGATAAATAGAGGCCTAAATTGATGAAGTTTACAGAATGCAGTAATACCCAGTTTGGTAGGCTTATTCTTATATCTAAAATAATAAATAAACACAGGGACGTCACATGGTCATGTATAACCTAAAGATCCTTATTTGAATAGGCAATGAAATGCACTCACGGTATAAAAAGCACCACCAGGTGCTATACTCGCAGGCTGGAACTTCTCAGCCATTCACTGATCATCACACCACGTCGCCACAGCCTGATCCGGTCCTCCAATATTTTTCTCAGTTTGAGATAGCTGAAATATATTCATCTAAAACTAGTAAGTGTATATAAAGACATAATATTTTTTATTATTATTAAAAACAAAGTTAAAACAGTGATAGGTTGTTTTTCTGTGTTTCTCTTAATCTTGTATGGTGGATGTAGATTGCAGGGTCATCCTTTTTTATATACTTGATTTTTTTTGTCTGGTTTATGTATCTTTCATTCTTTTATTGTGTACCCCTACTCGTGGCAGTGATATAGGAGTTTTTAGTCACTATTTTGAAAAATAACTGTATATACAAGAAATGTTTTCAATTTAAATTATTAAAAAATGTTAACAAATCAAAAGCAGTTTAGTGATACACCCTTTGAAAAGCCTGTAAACATACATTTTCTTGGATTTCTTTTCTATGGCCAATTAGGGACAGATGTAAATAAGTGTGTTTTCTAACTTAGCAACATACTGAAAAGTGGTTGTGTAAATCAGTCCAGAACCTTGCACACATTTGACCTTTAATTAGGCTAAGTAAAGGAAACCAGGAAAACACATACAACAAGCTTTTCAAGGGAGTGTATCCCTATACTGCTGTTGAATAGTAAACTCAAATTATGAATTATTGTCTTAAATTAACACATTTATTTGTGTGCAATGATCTATTTAATGGATGATAAAATAACTTTATTGTCTTTTTAAAGGGACAGTGTACTGTAAAACTGTGTTTTCCCTAATGTGTTTCCAATTACTTGTTATACCAGCTGCAGAGTATTAAATGTATGAAAATGTGCTTCTTTATGTTTATTTTTGCATATGAAATTTACTTTTTTTTTTTTTTTTAAACCACAACCCAATAAAATCAGTTAAGCTTGCCCGGAAAATCATATCTCCTTATTTTTCCATTTTCTTTAGACAAACATGCTTCTTTATATTATCTCTGTCTGTATACCAAAGCCCAATACTGATTATCAAAAAACTTGCTGGCATGAAGAGAAATCTCACCAAACCTTTGGGAGCTATTTTTGAGCATTATTTTGCAATGAAGGTGTCTTTCCTGCACATCTAGAACTCCGCCTAGAGAGATAAACAATTCTTAAAGGGGCACTGAACCCAATTTTTTTCTTTCATGATTCAGATAGAGCATGCAATTTTAAGCAACTTTCTAATTTACTCCTATTATCATTTTTTTTGTTCTCTTGCTATCTTTATTTGAAAAAGAAGTCACCTAAGCTTTTTTCTTGGTTCAGAACTCTGGACAGCACTTTTTTATTGGTGGATGAATTTATCCACCAATCAGCAAGGACAACCCAGGTTGTTCACCAAAAATGGGCTGGCATCTAAAGTTACATTACCAAGAAAATAAAGAAAATGTGATAATAGGAGTAAATTAGAAAGTTGCTTAAAATGTCATGCTCTATCTGAATCACAAAAGAAAAAAATGGGTTCAGTGTCCCTTTAAGAAAAAAAAATTGCCTTTTTAAAAGTCTTTCAGTCTTTTAAAAGTCATCACAGTGTTGATGAGATGTATTAGATCATCTTGCCAGAGTGGAGAGCTTTAGATAATCAGTCACTTAGAAGGAACAATTGGCATTTTATTTCTTATCTCTCCTATCCCCCTCCACTGAGTGTGTAATTTCTTCTGCTGGCTATGTTTACACAGCTTTTCTAAAGCCAAACGTTTAGTATAGGTAGTGATACCACAGGCAGAATCAGCTATTTCATGACTTTTAGTATGGTAAAGTAGTCTCGCAGGATGTAAAAAAATAAATCATCTTAGGATACTGGCGGTGAGCAGGGAGTTCTAGAAGTGTGGTCTCAGGTTTTAGGCCCAGAATGAAGAATTCATAAAGTCTTTTACCGTTGTGAATTATTGTGTCTCATGGTTATGTCTCACTGTTTCACAGCTGATTAGGTTCTTGTTTTTAATGGTTTTTTATTCTTCTTTAACTGTTTTCAAGTTTTCTTTTTTACTTATTTTACCTGAAACTGTGCTTGAATTCACTGGACTTGGTCATTAATGGAAATGTTTAAAAACTATAAGATCAGCATCAGCTTCAGCTAGAGCCGATAAACTGCTGAATGGATGTTCTAGCTAAAATATAAGTTTTATATTATAATTAAATTGAAACGGCATCACTTAAGGTATGTTGTTTGGTTTGCTTCTTTAGAAGTGTTAATATGATGAAATTACAAAACATTTATTTTGTGTTGCTATAGAATAACATATGATATCAGCCAAGTCTTAAAGGTACGGTCTACTTTATATTTTTTTTTATTGTTTAGATAGATAGATAGCACCAACCAACAATATTATATTAATATACTTTATAACCTTTAAACCTCTTTGACAGTTTCTAAGTCTCTGCAGGCCGCCTCTTATCTCAGTGCATTTTATTAGCTTTTCACAGCCAGACAATGCTAATTCATGTGTGCCATATAGCTAACATTGTGCTCAATGTTATGCAGGAACCAACTCTGATTGGCTAAAATGCAAGTTTGTAAAAAGCACTAAGATAAGGAAGCAGTCTGCAGGGGCTTAGATACAAGGTAATTACAGAGGTAAAAAGTATATTAATATAACAGTGTTGGTTATGCAAAACTGGGAATGGGTAATAAAGGGAGTATCTGTGTTTTTAAACAATAAACATTTGTGGGTAGACCGTCTCTTTAACGTTTTAAAAACGCATTTTACAAATTTATGCCGAAATAGAAGTAAAGGAGCTATTTGTAAACAATTTAATACACCCCAGCAAGTAAAATAGATCATTGGGAACAAATTAATGTCTTTCCTATATCTATACATGACATTTAAAAATGAACTATCTTGAATAATGATGTAATCTTTGCTATCACTAATCAGTTTCATTTGCTTGGTTTCTGTTTCAATTGTATTTCATTTGTATTTCTTCCTATAACTATTAGAATCTTGTTTTGATGTTTCAGAGAAAAGGTTTAATTTTAATGTAACCCACTACAAGGAATCAGTAATGTTTAATGGTTATTGATATTTATTCTATATTGTCATTTTTAATATTCTTTATTTAATGATTATATAACAATTATTAATGGATATATAACAATTATTAATGGATATATATAATAAAATTATATATATATATATATATATATATATATATATATATATATATATATATTTACAGTCATGGCCAAAAATATTGACACCCTTGCATTTCTGTCAGATAATGCACCACTTCACCCATAAAATATATATATATATATATATATATATATATATATATATATACATAAACAGTATATATACAGTTTATATATATATATATATATATATATATATATATATATATATATATAAAACAACAAAATATATTGGTGCACATCCAACCACTTAAGTCCACTCTTTCATGGCATATTTGTATATGCTTCTGTCTGCCAAATATACTTACATAGCTTCTAATAAGATTGGGATAAACATCTCGCAATAATATGAGCTTATATTTGTGCTGCAAAAACAAATATACTTCTATCTGCTAAATATACTTACATAGTTCAAATAAAATTGGGTTGGGATTAACATCTCGCAAAAATATTGACTTATATTTATGCTGCAAAAAAAATGTTTTGCTTTAAAAAATGCCTTTAAATGAAATGGGATCTTAGACACACAATATGATCATATTCTGCTAAGCCAGTCACCACTTACAAGGTGTCCCATAAAGACTGGTCCTAACACTAACCAGTTTCCACACTGCAGCAAGTCATGTCTACACAGTGTGAAGTTTTCTAGCTTATTAAGTATATTTATCTGGAACACACCTTGACTGGGTGGCGTGCATTAACCAAAGGGGAGGGATTTGGTCAGCTCCCTATTTAAGAGATACAACAAAGGTTTTTTTTGGTTAAGCACACCACAAAAGGACTGTTTAATCTTAACACACATATTGTGGGAGTGCTACCAAAGTGAACAAAACAATTACAAAACAACAAAAAATATTGGTGCACATCCAACCACTTAAGTCCACTCTTTCATGGCATATTTGTATATGCTTCTGCCTGCCAAATATACTTACATAGCTTCTAATAAGATTGGGATAAACATTTCCCAATAATATGAGCTTATATTTGTGCTGCAAAAACAAATATACTTCTATCTGCTAAGTATACTTACATAGTTCAAATAAAATTGGGATTAACATCTCGCAATAATATTGACATATTTATTATTTATATAATAATTATGTAATGGATATATATAATAAAAATTATATATATATATATATATATATATATATATAATATATAATATATATATATATATTTACAGTTATGACCAAAAATATTGACACCCTTGCATTTCTGTCAGATAATGCACCACTTCACCCATAAAATCGTTGAAATTACAAATGTTTAGGCATTCTCATGATTATTTATTTTGTTTGTATTGGTATGACACAGAAAAAATGGAGAAAAAAAGTCAAATCTGACACATTCCACACAAAACTCCAAAAATGGACTGGACAAAATTATTGTCACAGTCAATTTAATATTTGGTAGCACACCCCTTGGAAAAATTAACTGAAACCATTCGCTTCCTGTAACCATCAATTTGTTTCTTACACCTCTCTATTGGAATTTTGGACCACTCTTCTTTTGCCAACTGCTCCAGGTCTCTGAGATTGGAAGGGTTCCTTTTCACAACTGCTGTTTTGAGATCTCTCCACAGGTGCTCTATGGGATTGATATCTGGACTCAATGCTGGACAGTTAAGTACTCTCCAGCGCTTTGCCTTAAACCATTTTTAGGTGCTTTTTGACGTGTGCTTTGGGTCATTGTCCTGCTGTGAGACCCATGACCTCTGATGGAGATCCAACTTTCTGACACTGGGCCCTACATTGCACCACATAATTCTTTGTTAGTCTTCAGATTTCATAATGCCATGCACACAGTCAAGACATCCAGTACCTGAAGCAGCAAGCAAACCCAAAACATCAGTGAACCTCCACCATGTTTGACTGGTGGGACTGTATTCTTTTCGTTAAAAGCCTCATTTATTTTTCTGAAAACAGTAGAATGATGGGCTTTACCAAAAAGCTATATTTTTGTTTCGTCTGTGCACAGCACATTTTCCCAAAAGTATTTTGGCTTTTTCAGGTTCTTTTGGCAAACTCTAATCTGGCTTTTTTTATGTTTCTGTGTCAGCAGTGGGGTCCTCCTGGTTCTCCTACCATAGCATCCCTTTTCATTCAGATGGCGATGTTTAGTGCGAGCTGATACATTTGTACCCTGTGCCTGAAGGTCAGCTTGAATTTTTCTGGAAGTTGATTGAGTTTCTTTATCCACCATTCGAACAATCTTTCATAGCAGGGATATATATTTTGTATAGCAAATATACAAAATATAAATAAGGTGCGCCAAAAAAATGTAGCAAAAATAATACAATTTGTGTAATGTGAGGTGCTGATGTGTGTGTGCCTGAAAATAGGTTAAAGCAAGAGAGTAACACCGTATCGCAAAATTGTTAGTGCCAATCTCTAAGTGTGTCCCAAGTTCTATGTAAAGAACTTATAAAAATGTGATAGTATTGTAGGCAAAAGATAATGTGTTATTCAACATATTTAAAAGATAAATGGTGTGAGACAAGCTCTCAAAAATGCACAGTGATCATAAAGAACTGTGAATGTAACCAATAAGTACGTGTAACAATATCTGGTGATGAGAAATAAAATAACATAGGAGAAAAAAAGTCCATACATATATTGCAAATGCAAACCAGAAAGTTTGTTGTTTAGAAAGGATCTTCAAGGAATACAGAGATCTCGTGTTGTCAGGCTGCTTCTCTTGATGCTGGCGGTGAATCAGGTATCAATAAAGTGAAAGAAGAAAGAGAGCGCCTCATATAGCAAATATCTCTGTACAGTTAGAGAGTGTAGTGTTATCCGATAGAAAGGTACTTACAAGTGGAGTGGCACTTTTCGTTAAAAAAGTGCAGGCAGGCAGGCTGACATTCACAGCAGTCAGTACACTGGCAAGGACAGTATATTGCAGTTCCGTGAGCGTCTCGCTGTCGAAGTATCCACCGGCAGGACCCTGGTGATAATAGGAGCCATGCTCCGCAAGAAACCTCTTTGTCCCAACAGGGATCGGCTCTTTTATGTGAGATAACCAGTATGGGCTGATAAAAAACGTATCTGCAACGTCTCAAGGGTTAAAAAGCTGGCACAGATTGGAACACAGTCCAGACTAAGTGGTTAAAAACAGATTTAATGGAGCTGATAACGCGTTTCTCGGCCGTTAGCTCCTGGCCGTTTCATCAGATCAATTACATACATGGTTACAAAGAACATTTAAAAAGGTGTACATATCACCTGATTGGATGAATAAGAACCAATAGAGACGTTTGTAACATTGTTGCAAGAAGACAATTTGTTAGACATTTTTCTAAGTGGTTGAAAACAAAATAACTAATACCAAAGAATTTCTTTGATTTACAATACTACATTTGAATAGTGATTCTAAAGACTTATAGATTGTAAGACATGAATATGACAATTTAAAAAGCAGTTCGAAACAAATGTTTATATAATTTAAAATGAATAGGCATATAATAATTGCAACCTCTCACAGGGAATCCGTATACAGATCCCGCAATCTATAGGACATTAAATGTACTTGGAATAGCGGTATGGTAATACACCAAATTATTTTATTCTCATTTGTTGAAAAAAATGATGAAATGCCGATGTGTCCACAGACCAACGATAAACAGTGTTGGTGCTTATATAGACATCGGCATTTCATCATTTTTTTCAACAAATGAGAATAAAATAATTTGGTGTATTACCATACCGCTATTCCAAGTACATTTAATGTCCTATAGATTGCGGGATCTGTATACGGATTCCCTGTGAGAGGTTGCAATTATTATATGCCTATTCATTTTAAATTACTGTATATAAACATTTGTTTTGAACTGCTTTTTAAATTGTCATATTCATGTCTTACAATCTGTAAGTCTTTAGAATCACTATTCAAATGTAGTATTGTAAATCAAAGAAATTCTTTGGTATTAATTATTTTGTTTTCAACCACTTATTAAAATGTCTAACAAATTGTCTTCTTGCAACAATGTTACAAACGTCTCTATTGGTTCTTATTCATCCAATCAGATGATATGTACACCTTTTTAAATGTTCTTTGTAACCATGTATGTAATTGATCTGATGAAACGGCCAGGAGCTAACGGCAGAGAAACGCGTTATCAGCTCCATTAAATCTGTTTTTAACCACTTAGTCTGGACTGTGTTCCAATCTGTGCCAGCTTTTTAACCCTTGAGACGTTGCAGATACGTTTTTTTATCAGCCCATACTGGTTATCTCACATAAAAGATCCGATCCCTGTTGGGACAAAGAGGTTTCTTGCAGAGCACGGCTCCTATTATCACCAGGGTCCTGCCGGTGGATACTTTGACAGCGAGACGCTCACGGAACTGCAATATACTGTCCTTGCCAGCGTACTGACTGCTGTGAATGTCAGCCTGCCTGCCTGCACTTTTTTAACGAAAAGTGCCACTCCACTTGTGAGTACCTTTCTATCGGATAACACTACACTCTCTAACTGTAGAGAGATATTTGCACTATGAGGCGCTCTCTTTCTTCTTTCACTTTATAGAATCCTTCATAGCAATCTTTTATCAACTTTTCTCTTTCGTCCACGTCCAGGGAAAATAGCTACAGTGCCATGGGCTGTAAACTTCTTGACAATGTTGCGTACAGTGGACACAGGAACATTAAGATTTCTGCAGACGGACTTATAATCTTCAAATTGTCAATACTTTTCCACAATTTTTGTTTTCAAATCCTCAAACAATTATGTACTGCTCTTTCTCTTTTCCATGCTCAGTGTGGCACACAGAGACACACAACAGAAAATGGAGTCAATTTTTAACCATTTTTACTGGTTGCCGGTGTGATTTCTATATTGTCAGCACCTGTTAATTTATACAGGTGAGTTTAATTACAAATTACAGGAGCATCATAAACTTGGAATGCAATTATTTCTTACAATTTTGAGAAGGTGCCAATAATTTTGTCCAGTACATTTTTGGAGTTTTGCATGGAATGTGTCAGATTTGGCTTTTTTCTTCACTTTTTTGTGTCATACCAATACAAACAAATTTGTTTCTGTTAGATGTGCTTAACCCTTTAATGACCACAGCACTTTTCCATTTTCTGTCTGTTTGGGACCAAGGCTATTTTTACATTTTTGCAGTGTTTGTGTTTAGCTGTAATTTTCCTCTTACTCATTTACTGTACCCACACATGTTATATACCATTTTTCTCGCCATTAAATGGACTTTCTAAAGATACCATTATTTTCATCATATCTTATAATTTACTATAAAAAAAAATATAAAATATGAGGAAAAAATGGAAAAAAACACACTTTTTTTTAACTTTGACCCCCAAAATCTGTTACACATCTACAACCACCTAAAAAAAACCATGCTAAATAGTTTCTAAATTTTGTCCTAAGTTTAGAAATACCCAATTTTTACATGTTATTTGATTTTTTTGCAAGTTATAGGGCAATAAATACAAGTAGCACTTTGCTATTTCCAAACCACTTTTTTTCAAAATTAGCGCTAGTTACATTGGAACACTGATATCTGTCAGGAATCCCTGAATAGCCATTGACATGTATATATTTTTTTTAGAAGACATCCCAAAGTATTGATCTAGGCCCATTTTGGTATATTTCATGCCACCATTTCACCGCCAAAGGCAATCAAAAAAAAAAATTGTTCACTTTTTCACAAATTTTTTCACAAACTTTAGGTTTCTCACTGAAATTATTTACAAACAACTTATGCAATTATAGCATAAATGGTTTCAAATGCTTCTCTGGGATCCCCTTTGTTCAGAAATAGCAGACATATATGGCTTTGGCTTCGCTTTTTGGTAATTAGAAGGCTGCTAAATGCCACTGCGCACAACACGTGTATTATGCCCAGCAGTGAAGAGGTTAATTAGGGAGCATGTAGGGAGCTTCTAGGGTTAATTTTAGCTTTAGTGTAGTGTAGCATACAACCCCAAGTATTGATCTAGGCCCATTTTGGTATATTTCATGCCACCATTTCACCGCCAAATGCGATCAAATTTAAAAAAAATGTTACATTTTTCAAAATTTTAGGTTTCTCACTGAAATTATTTACAAACAGCTTGTGCAATTATGGCACAAATGGTTGTAAATGCTTCTCTGGGATCCCTTTGTTCAGAAATAGCAGACATATATGACTTTGGTGTTGCTTTTTGGTAATTAGAAAATCGCTAAATGCTGCTGCGCATCACACGTGTTCTATGGCTAGCAGTGAAGGGGTTAATTAGGTAGTTTGTAGGATGCTTGCAGGGTTAATTTTAGCTTTAGTGTAGAGATCAGCCTCCCACCTGACACATCCCACCCCTTGATCCCTCCCAAACAGCTCCCTTCCCTCCCCCACCCCACAATTGTCCCCGCCATCTTAAGTACTGGCAGAAAGTCTGCCAGTACTAAAATAAAAGGGTTTTTTAAAAACAAAAAAAAAAAAAGCATATTTACATATGCTGCTGTGTAGGATCCCCCCTTAGCCCCCAACCTCCCTGATCCCCCCTCCCCAAAACAGCTCTCTAACCCTCCCCCTCTGCCTTATTGGGGCCATCTTGGTTACTGGCAGCTGTCTGCAAAAAAAAATGTTTATTTATTATTTATTTTTATTTTTTCTGTAGTGTAGCTTCCCCCCCTAGAGACCAACCCCCACCACCTAACTGATTGTTTTTTCTACATTTTTTGCCCCACTTTTATTTCATTTTGGGACACATTTTTTCTGTAGTGTAGCGGTTCCCACCCGCTCCCTCCCCATGCACGCACCCGCCCCCTGCGCGCACCCCCGGACATCCCTGCCCACGATCCTGCCCCCCTCCACATGACCAGGGCCATCAATGGCCGCCACCCACCTCCCACACAGGCTCCCACCCACCAACGAGGAAAGCCACCGATCTCCGGTGCAGAGAGGGACACAGAGTGGCTCTCTCTGCATCGGATGGCTACCAAAGGTTATTGCAGGATGCCTCCATATCGAGGCATCACTGCAATAACCGGAAAGCACCTGGAAGCGAGCAGGATCGCTTCCAGCTGCTTTCCACACCGAGGACGTGCACGTCCTCAGGCGTTAACTGCCTTTTTTTTGAGAACGTACCCTACATGTCCTTGGTCATTAAGGGGTTAACCAATGCCCCCCCCACACTGTTGTATTACTTTAAGGGAAACTGACCAAATCCCTTTGGTTTAAAGCACTCCACCCTGTTCAGGTGTGTTCTAGACAATGCTATTTAACTGTGTGTATATAAAGCCGGGGAGCCTCATTCTATGCAGTCTTGATTTCAGGTATAGTATTGCAATGTTGGAATCCTACTTTAGCATATTACAATTGTATAATTCAGCCTAGTAAGGAATGTTGCAGGGTCATGGGATGTGTACCCGGTCCGGTCTGAGAGTGCTGTCCCCTACCGTGTTTTGTATATGTCTGGGGTGATTACATAAGCCTGTGGACCCTTCAGTTGTTCCCAGTTTGTTGGATTGAGAGCTTGCATTGTGTGGCTGTTTTAGGGTCCCAGGTTTTTGGAAGGGACCTTGACGTGGTACCTGGGCTTGTTACATTTGGCCAAATGCAGTAACTAACCCTTCCATTTTTGCTTTTAATCTTAGCTGAGAGATTGTGAGTGCTGGACTTTCTCTGTGTGTTGTATTAATTTATTTTGTAATTTTCCCTATGGTTCTTCCACCCAGACCTGTCTGGGGTTAACTGCCTGTGACTCTGGGGACAGCACAGCTTCCTGTGAGTGCCAGTGAGCACCCAGGGCTGAGCATGTTGCAGGGTAGTGGGATGTGTACCCGGTCCAGTCTGAGACTGCAGCCCCTTCTGTGCTTTTTATGTATATATCATTTAACCACTCATAGAAAACTGCCCTATATTCCTTAAATGTCTGCCAGAGTTACAAGGCACTACTAAAATATATATATTTCATACTGAACCAAAGTGCAGCAGTGCAAGAGGCCAGACAGAAAAAGAAATGACCAATAAAATATGACTGTGATTATGATCCTTCTCAGTTGACAATGGGTCAGATAATAGGGGCATTATAGATTAGTATTATCTCCGCTTATTTGTAGTGCCTTATCTAATATGTATTGAGTACCTTCTTTTTGTACAATCTTATTATCAGCATCAAATGACTTCACTGAATCAGCTTTTAAAAAATGTTCCATGCAAGACGCTAGCTGTAGTAATCATTGTATGGGGTAAAAGGACAATTATCTAAGTGACTTTAAAACATAATAAAACCATAAAGACTTTGTAATATTTACCTAGTTCTTGTTTATTTGCTTGCAATGCAAATACGTACACCCTATTGTGTAACAGTAACAAATGTAATATTCTTACAAACTAATTTGTAATCAGTCATCGTGTTTGTATTTCTTTCTTTTTACGTGACATATTTAACTATTTAATAGTAATCTAATCTAGATAGATAGATAGATGATAGATAGATAGATAGATAGATGAAAAATAGATATATAGATAGATACAGATAGATAGATAGATAGATAGATAGATAGATAGATAGATAGATAGATAGATAGATAGATAGATAGATATGTAAGAGCTAGTTTCAAATTTAAAAAGTCTAGTTTTGGAATAATGTTTAAACAAAACTAAAAATATATAATTTCCAGTTTTATAAATGTTACGTTACAACAAAAATATCTACAGGGAGTAAACATTTCCAGATTTGTAGGTAAAAGAGTTTATCGTAATTTAAAGCTTACTGCAAATGGTATGGAAACGTGATGAATGCGGCAAGTTTCGTTTTTGGCATACAAGTCACTTGTTTCCCTCTAGGTCTCACCAACAATAGTTGGTCAGGAAAGCTCTGGTCAAGCCTAGTTCCTGTTTAAAAGATCATTATTGCTTTCCCACACTTGTTCCTTCAATACAGAACTAAAATCACAGAAATAACAGTAAAAAACAATGACAGCCTTCTATGTACGTAAAAACACTTCCTAGCAATGACTCTTCAAAGAAACATGATGTCGGGAACTAAAATAAGGGATATAGCCATTAACAGGCAATCTTGTTATTAATCTCACAGCAGTATTTGTTTTCAGGAAGTGCAGCTAAAAACAAATGTATGTTATTGCAGTGAAAAAGACACTACGACCAGTGAATTCCGAATTCTATTTTTTTTTTTCTGCTCAAAGAGAATTAAGCATTACCCAAGCATTTTACACTTGTAACTTGAAACTGAATGACCACATGGTTCACAATCAACATGCTGTGTATACAGAAATAAATAAATACAGATCAGAACACATTTCACAAAAATAAAGCTATGACTAATTTATGGGTGTGTTATTTCTCATGCAGCAACTTCTTGCAATAAACTGAATCATGTAATCCTCAAGTAATACAAGTAACATAAAGCCAGTGAATATGATTCAGCAAAAGTGCTGTCATGTTATAACAGGCATAAAGATATAAGTATGTGTATCAAAAATAACATTTTCTTTAAAGGGACAGATCACATTAAATTATTTTAATACTTTTAAAATAATGAGAAAAACACATCACTGATTGATTGGTACTGTTTGTTTGAAAACTTTTTTCGACCCCCATTGCAGCATGTTTATGGTCACCCCAGTTCTGAGCCTTTTTTTCCCACTAAAGTTGGGCAGTACAGCCAATCAGATGTTGTATTGTCCATACTATAGACTCTAAGAAGAGGGTGCTTTAGTTACTCTACAATAAAGTCTAAGACTGCTCAAGAAGAGTCAAACAGCATAGCTGTACATAACTATCCATAAGGCAGAGTGTCCTAGTAACACAAACAGGTAAATGGGATATAAATTTATAAACATTATTCTGAGAAGGGGTCTATGGGTTCACCAGACTTTCAGGGGGTTCATGTCACAAATAAGGTTAAAGGGACATGTACACTAGATTTTACTTTGCACAAATGTTGAGATGATCCATTTATATAGCCCACCTGGGAGTGTTTTTGTAACAATGTATGGTTTTGCTTATTTTTTTAACTTTAAAATGTAACTTGCCTTTGTCTATATTTCAGTGTATATTATTATTCTGTTAGTTAAAATAAGTGTACTGTGAATTCTGAGCAAACTTCACCTGCATACAGCTGACAAGACAAATCAGTGAGACCAGCATGTTTAAAAGGCTTAGACAATTTCACAAGACTTGTTAGAGAGCTTCAGAACTGCCCTGTCCCTCCCACTTCCTGAAACTGTCAGTTTACAATGGAGAAAATACAAAGTGCAATGTAATTCTATATAAAGTTTGATCCTAAGTTATTAAAAATAACACAGAAACGTTCAAAGCATAATCAGAATGTGTAAAATCCCTGCAAGATCAAAATTTAAATGTATTAAATTATAAATGAGAAAGTGCAAAGCTTAAATGCAATAATACTGGAATATTTAGTAATATAAAATACAATGCACAAAGTGTAACAAAACTATAACATCATGCAGTGCTATATTGCACTGGGCTTGTCTCTGCTTCACATACGTAAATGAGAGAAATCTCGCCGTGCTGGAGAGCTCCGCCCTTTTGCTTTTGAAAATTCAGTGAGTTCAGCCTTTGTGATGTCTGAATCTTTGAATATCAAGGCCTAAGTGCTATTGCGTGTATTTGTTGATAATGCAAATCTACTGTATTTACTGGTCCTTTGAATTAAAAGGGACACTAAAGTCAAAACTAAACTTTCACGATTCCGTTTGAATATGCAGTTTTATAAGACTTTACAATTTACATCCATTTTCAAACTGTGCCGTCTTTTATATGCACACTTTCTGAGACACCAGCTACTACTGAGCATGTGCAAGAGTTCACAGTGTATACATATATGAGTCTGTGATTGGCTGATGACTGTCACATAATATAGGGGGCAGCAAATTTAAATACTTTTTGGAATTTATAAGAAAAAAAAATAGTAAGTGCATTGTAAGTGTATTGTATTTTTATTATGCACTTGTTATTGTGCACTTCTTTTGTATTTAACTGTCTTTTAAGATTAAAGGGACAGTAAAGTCAAAATTAAACTTTCATGATTCAAATAGAGCATGCAATTTTAAACAACTTTACAATTTACTCCTGTTATCACATTTGCTTTGTTCTTTTGGTATCTTTTATGTAAGAGTAAAACTAGGTAGGCTCATAACAACTCAGGAGTGTGCACATGCATTTAGTAATCTATGACAGCAGTGTTTTGCAACATTATTTGTAGCTGTGTTATACATTGTTGCAAAACACTGCTGCAAATAACACTGTATAAAAGACACGTGCACACTCCTGAGCTCTTATGAGCCTACCTAGTTTTACTCTTCATTAAAAGATACTAATAAAACAAAGCAAATTTGATAACAGAAGTAAATTGGAAAGTTGTTACATGCTCTATCTGAATCATAAAACTTTCACTTTGACTTTACTGTCCCTTTAAGTAGCACTTTTTGATCAGTTAAAATCACAATGGAAAGCAGCATGTCAAGAGAATGCCCTTTTTCCAATCTAATTGTAAGAAAATGAAAAACAGGAAATGGTGTTTGGCCGTGCACTGTTTATATGAGCAGGTATAAAGTTATGTGCAATACAAATGATGCACTTATGGATATCTTTTATACTCACTCTCTTTATTAGCTATTATATCCTCCACTGAAATATTGTATAGTTAAAGGGACACTAAAGTCAAGATTAGTATTTATTTTTTATGGCTCAGATAGAACGTTCAATTTTAAATAACTTTCCAGTTTACTTATTTGATCACATTTGCTTTGTTCTGTCTGGATCCTTTATTAAAAAAGCATACCTAGGTAGGCTCAAGAGCACCTAATTGGTTCAGCTAGATCCCAGCAGTGCACTGCTGCTCCTGAGCCTACCTAGTTGTACTATTCAACAAAGGATACCAAGAGATCAAACAAAGAAATGACAATAGAGGTCAATTGGAAAGTTGTTTATTATTGCATGCTCTATTGGAAACATGAAGGTTTAAATTTAACTTTACTGTTCCCTTGGTACCCTGTGTGGTCCCTGTGCAGATTGCAGAAAATATAAAAATATCTGTTTTATCCTAAAGAGCATGTTTAAAAATGTATCACAGTGCTTTTTTTTCTTTCAAATGTGTGTTCCTGTGCTTTATGTGGGAGTTTTCCCCTATGAGCCAATGAGCAGTAGAGTTCCTGACTCTGTTGCACATAAGCATGCACTTCCTGTAAACTTTACTTTCAATTTAAACAGTTTTTAGATAACCTTTGTCAAGCAAAAACAAAGTTTAAGTTTTAACCTGTTTAATGGCTGGTCTTTCATACACATGGTAAACAAATTTAGTAGTATGTCCCTTTAAGAGACTTTTCAATTTACTTAGCTCTCTTGGGCCCTGATATTCAAAGGTTCTCCAGCTTGGAGAGAAATTGCCGTTTAAACTTTATAGGGGCTGAACTCACTGAATATTCAAAAGAAAAAGGACAGAAATGGGAAATCTCCAGCACTAAAATTACTTTGGACTTTGTATTTTCTCGATTAAAAACTGACAGTTTCCTAAAGTGGGAGGGACAAGGCCATTCCCTGGACTGAACAGAGGATTTTCCAGTGAATGTCTGAAGCTTGTGAAATTGTCTAAGCATTTTAAACAAGCTGGTCTCACTGATTTGTCTCGCCAACTGTATGCAGGTGAAGTTTGCTAAAAATTCACAATACTCTTCTTTTAACTAAAAGAAAAGTAATATACACTAAAATCTAGACAAAAGCAAGTAACATTTTAGTGAAAACATTTCAGTTTAATTTGTAATAGGTGCAAATGAAGCCTTTATATCAGCCCCAGGGGTTCTCCAGTTACCTTCTCTCTCCCATGTGAAATTTTGTATCCCAGAGAGCTTCATTACTTTCTATCAGCTAGATTACGAGTCTTGCACTATGAGTAAAAAAGCAGCGTTAAGCATCATAATGCTGCTTTTTTACTACCGCTGCTATTACGAGTCTTGCAGATTTAGGGGCACTGCACACTTTTTTGGCCTTACCGCAAATCAACTTACGCAAATTGCGTATAGTCTTTTTTTCATGGGACTTCCATAGCACCGGTATTACGAGCTTGTCCTGGGAGGCCAAAAAGTAAGCGGTACAGCCTATCCCATCAAGATTTGTACCGCATTTTAAAGTCAGTAGTTATGAGTTTTACACTACAATGCTGTAGCATAAAACTCATAACTAAAGTGCTAAAAAGTACACTAACACCCATAAACTACCTATTAACCCCTAAACCGAGGTCCTCCCACATCGTAAACACTAAAATAAAATTATTAACCCCTAATTTGCTGCTCCGGACATTGCCGCCACTAGAATAAACATATTAACCCCTAAACCACCATACTCCCGCCTCACAAACACTAGTTAAATATTATTAACCCCTAATCTGCCGCCCCTAACATCGCCGCCACCTACCAACATTTATTAACCACTAATCTGCCTTCCCAACTATACTAAATTTATTAACCCCTAAATCTAAGTCTAACCCTAACACCCCCTAACTTAAATATAATTAAAATAAATCTAAAGAAAACCTACTATTAATAACTAAATAATTCATATTTAAAACTAAATACTTACCTATAAAATAAACCCTAAGATAGCTACAATATAACTAATAGTTACATTGTATCTAGCTTAGGTTTTATTTTTATTTTACAGGCAAGTTTGTATTTATTTTAACTAGGTAGAATAGTTATTAAATAGTTATTAACTATTTACTAACTACCTAGCTAAAATAAATACAAATTTACCCGTAAAATAAAACCTAACCTAAGTTACACTAACACCTAACACTACACTACAATTAAATAAATTCCCTAAATTAAATAAATTTAAATAAATTTAATACAATTACATAAATTACAAAAAAACAAACACTAAATTAAAGAAAATAAAAAACAAATTACAAGATATTTAAACTAATTACACCTAATCTAATAGCCCTATCAAAATAAAAAAGCCCCCCCAAAATAAAAAAAAACCTAGCCTAAACTACCAATAGCCCTTAAAAGGGCCTTTTGCGGGGCATTGCCCTAAAGAAATCAGCTCTTTTAATTGAAATTTTTTTTTACAAACAACCACCCCAACAGTAAAACCCACCACCCACACAACCAACCCCCCTAATAAAACCCTAACTAAAAAAACCTAGGGCATTTGGATGGGCATTGCCCTTAAAAGGGCATTTAGCTCTATTGCGGCCCAAAACCTTGACCTAAAAATAAAAGCCACCCAATAACCCCTTAAAAAAACCTAACACTAACCCCTGAAGATCCACTTACAGTTTTGAAGATCCGACATCCATCCTCAATGAAGCCGAGAGAGGTCCTCAACGAAGCCGGGAGAAGTCTTCATCAAGCCGGGAGAAGTGGTCCTCCAGATGGGCAGAAGTCTTCATCCAGATGGAATCTTCTATCTTTATCCATCCGGCGCGGAGCGGCTCCATCTTCAAGACATCCGGCGCGGAGCATCCTCTTCAATCTTTAAGTGACGTCATCCAAGATGGCGTCCCTTAGATTCCGATTGGCTGATAGAATTCTATCAGCCAATCAGAATTAAGGATGAAAAAATCATATTGGCTGATGCAATCAGCCAATAGGATTGAACTTCAATCCTATTGGCTGATCCAATCTCATCTTGGATGACGTCACTTAAAGAGATATTCATTCTGGAAGAAGACGTCGATTGAAGAGGATGCTCCGCGCCAGATGTATTGAAGATAGAGCCGCTCCGCGCCGGATGGATGAAGATAGAAGATGCCGTCTGGACGAAGACTTCTCCCGGCTTGGATGAAGACTTCTACCGGCTTCGTTGAGGACTTCTCCCGGCTTTGTTGAGAATGGATGTCGGATCTTCAAAACTGTAAGTGGATCTTCAGGGGTTAGTGTTAGGTTTTTTTAAGGGGTTATGGGTGGGTTTTATTTTTAGGTTAGGGCTTTGGGCCGCAATAGAGCTAAATGCCCTTTTAAGGGCAATGCCCATCCAAATGCCCTTTTCAGGGCAATGGGGAGCTTAGGTTTTTTTAGTTAGGGTTTTATTTGGGGGGTTGGTTGTGTGGGTGGTGGGTTTTACTGTTGGGGGGGTTTCATGTAAAAGAGCTGATTTCTTTGGGGCAATGCCCCGCAAAAGGCCCTTTTAAGGGCTATTGATAGTTTAGTTTAGTTTATTTTTGGGGCCTCTTTTTTTTGATAGGGCTATTAGATTAGGTGTAATTAGTTTAAATATCTTGTAATTTGTTTTTTATTTTCTGTAATTTAGTGTTTGTTTGTTTTTGTAATTTAGGTAATAGTATTAAATTTATTTAAATGTATTTAATTTAGGGAATTTATTTAATTGTAGGGTTAGGTTAGGTGTTCGTGTAACTTAGGTTAGGTTTTATTTTACAGGTACATTTGTATTTATTTTAGCTAGGTAGTTAGTAAATAGTTAATAACTATTTAGTAACTATTCTACCTAGTTAAAATAAATACAAACTTGACTGTAAAATAAAAATAAAACCTAAGCTAGATACAATGTAACTATTAGTTATATTGTAGCTAGCTTAGAGTTTATTTTACAGGTAAGTAGTTTTAAATAGGGATTATTTAGTTATTAAAGGTATACTAAACCCAATTTTTTTCTTTCATGATTCAGATAGAGCATGAGATTTTAAGCACCTTTCTAATGTACTCCTATTATCAATGTTTCTTTGTTCTCATGCTATCTTGATTTGAAAAATCAGTACTTTAAGCTTTAGCGCCGGACCATTTTTTGTTCAGCACCTGGGTAGCACTTGCTGATTTGTGGCTAAATGTAGCAAACCAATCAGCAAGCTCTACCAAGGTGCTGAACTAAAAATGGGCCGGCTCCTAACCTTTAATTACTACCTTTTCAAATCAAGATAACATGAGAACAAAGAAAAATTGATAATAGGAGTAAATTAGAAAATTGCTTAAAATTGCATGCTCTATCTGATTCATGAAAGAAAAAAATGTGGGGTTAGTATCTCTTTAATAGTAGGTTTTCTTTAAATTTATTTTAATTATATTTAAGTTAGGGGGTGTTAGGGTTAGACTTAGATTTAGGGCTTAATAAATTTAGTATAGTGGCGGCAACGTTGGGGGCAGCAGATTAGGGGTTATTAAATGTAGGTAGGTGGCGGCGATGTTAGGGACGGCAGATTAGGGGTTAATAATATTTAACTAGTGTTTGCGAGGCGGGAGTGCGGCGGTTTAGGGGTTAATATGTTTAATATAGTGGCGGCGATGTCCGGAGCGGCAGATTAGAGGTTAATAAGTATAATGCAGGTGTTAGCGATGTCGGGGGCTGCAGATTAGGGGTTAATAAGTGTAATGCAGGTGTCGGCAATGTCGGGGGCGGCAGATTAGGAGTTAATAAGTGTAATGCAGGTGTCTGCGATGTCGGGGGCAGCAGATTAGGGGTTAATAAGTATAATGCAGGTGTGGGCGATGTCGGGGGCGGCAGATTAGGGGTTAATAAGTGTAAGGTTAGGGGTGTTTAGACTCAGGGTTTATGTTAGGGTGTTAGGTGTAAGCATAAAATGTGTTTCCCCATAGGAATCAATGGGGCTGCGTTACTGAGCTTTACGCTGCTTTTTGGCAGGTGTTAGACTTTTTCTCAGCCGGCTCTCCCCCTTGATGTCTATAGGGAAATCGTGCACAAGCACGTACAACCAGCTCACCATTGACTTAAGCAGCGCTGGTATTGGAGTGCGGTATGGAGCAAAATTTTGCTCTACGCTCACTTCTTGCCTTTTAACGTTGGGTTTGTAAAAACCTGTAATACCAGCGCTGTAGGGAAGTGAACGGTGACAATAACGTGCAAGTTAGCACCGCACCCCTCATTACGCAAAACTCGTAATCTAGCCATATGGAAGGCAGCGATCATCTCTCTGGGATTTCCAGGTTGCACCCCTTTTCTTAGAAAGTTTAGTGAGTCTGCCTCTGTGAAGTCTGCTCTATAATCAGAATTTGTAAAATCACAATCCTAAATACACTGCTGTACACAAAATAAAATACAAAAGAAAGTGCAAAGTTTAAATGTAATAAAATTTAATCGGAGGTGTAAAGTGATATAAAATACAGAACTGTCATGCAGTGCTATATTGTACTGGACTTGTTTCTCCTTCACGTACAGAAATGTGGGAAACACCCCTTGGAGAAGTAAAGCAAAATCTCCCTTTTGTATATTTTACTAGGGATCTCGCAGTGCTGGAGGATCATTTTGGAATATCTCACCTGAGCAGAGAGGTTTTGAATATCAGGGGTTCTGTCTGAATTTCAAATGAATAGTAGATTTGTTTCTCTCAAATTTCAAAGTTCTATCTATTTCCACTCCCCCTGTATCATGTGACAGCCATCAGTCAATCACAAATGCATATATGTGTATTCTGTGAATTCTTGCACATGCTCAGTAGGAGCTGGTGACTCAAAAGGTGTAAATGTAAAAAGATTGTGCACATGTTATTAATAAAAGTAAATTGGTAAATTGTTTAAAATTGCATGCTGTATCTGAATCATGACAGTTTAGTTTTGACTTGAGTGTTCCTTTAATGACAATATTCCAATAAAAACGTCAGTTTTCCCACTAGCTTAATGCCATTTACAGAGTTATTTTGCATGTGTTGACCTTATCCAAGTAACCAATTTACCTTCTATTGATTGAAATCTGAAGTTCACTTCTCCATGGATTACTAGAATTGTCTATAGCGCTTTGATATGGTTGATTACTCTTAGCTCCTAATTATTCTGCTAATGTCTATGACAAATGTCTATCCTAGTTCTTCCATTGAAGTTCTTCATTTTGCCAATAATTTTCATTATTTTGTCAATAATGCCCATGGTAAAACACAATTCCTGGAGCTATAAAATAATGAGAGTTTTCAGAAATGAACTCTTTCATATTATGTCAACACTTTTTTTTAATAGACTTGCGTGTGCAGTTTAAAACCATAAATGCAAAGGCAAATACTGCTCTGAGTGAACTTTCTCTTATAAGATTTAAACCACTTTTCTTTTCTTTTTTTGCTACTATATTATATGCGATACCTGTTACTATCTATTGTAATTTCTCCCTGGAATCAAATTATTACAGTTAAATATTGCATAATAAAAAATTAAATTAACCCATACCTATAATTTTAGAAGTACTTCATATGGTTCCAATTTAGGGACAATAAACTGTCACCAGAAATCTGCTAAGAGCAATGTCAACAATATGCAAAACCCTCTTTTTATTTTCTTGTCTTTGTAAAAACTGATTCCTAAGCTGCTATGTTAAGCATAATAAATGGTGACTTTCAGAATATGTGACTCTCTTTTGGGCAAAAAATAAATCAATATTATTGAGAGATTTGTCATTCAAACTAGGATAATCTCAGCTTTCAAATTAGGATAAATGTTACACTCTAGCTATCAAATGGTTGACATGAAAATGAGAGATTACTAAACAATTAGACAGCTGATTTTAAAAACTCATTATTTCGGATATGTGAATAGTACATATCAGCAATTAAAGGGACATTAAACACTAAATACATTTCATGAACCTCCTTCTAATTATGGATGCCATCATTTTGGAGCTTAGGTTACACTGCAGGTATCTGAAGGAGAGTTGCTGCACATGTGTAAATACATCAGCCTAGGAATGAAGTGAAAGCTAGATTTCAAAATGGCTGCACCCATGTTTAGAGGGAGGTGGAGAATAACCTAAATACAACTACAATAACCTAAATACAATGCTCATAAGATGTATTTAGTGTTTAACCCCTTAACGACCAGTGCCATACCCTGTACGACACTGGTCGTTAAGCCCAGTCCTGGGCTTCTCTCTGCCGCGATCTCGCTAAAAATAGCGAGATTGCTCTATATAGATTTGCATAGTTACCTATGCAGAGAGGGCCACTCTGTGGCCTTCTCTGCATCAGACAGCAGTGATGCCGATCGTTGGTGGGTGGGAGGGTTTAAGGAGGGAGGGAGACGGGTGGACGGATCATCACTGTAGGGGGCGGGAGGAGGGCGGGAGCAGGTGGGACTGCTACGCCAGTGAAAAAAATAATAATAAGGAGGAAGCAAGGAGGGAGGAGGGGCAATGAGGGGGATCCTATGTGGGTTCCGTTGACGGAAAGGGATCTGGGAGGCGGAGGGGGGAGGGTATTGAGGGGGGCAGCTACACTACAGAAAAAAAGAAAATGGATATTTTAAATCTTAAAAAAAAAAATTTGCCTAATTTGCAGCAAACTGGGTACTGGCAGACAGCTGCCAGAACCTAAGATGGCGGCAAATAGCTAGAGGGGAAGGCTTAGAGAGCTGTTTGAATAGGATCAGGGAGGATCAGGGAGGTTGGTTGGTAAGGGGGGGATACTATCCTGCAGAAAATATATTTTTTTTAAAAAAAGAACTTTTATTCTTATACTGTCAGACTTTCTGCCAGTACTTAAGATGGGGTTGTCCTTTGAGGGGTGGGGGAGGGAAGAGAGCTGTTTGAGAGGGGTCAGGGGGTGGGATGTGTCAGGTGGGAGGCTGATTTCTACACTAAAGCTAAAATTAACCCTACAAGCTACCTAATTAACCCCTTCAAGTGTGGTGCGCAGCGGCATTTAGCGGCCTTCTAATTACCAAAAAGCAATGCCAAAGCCATATACAGTATGTCTGCTATTTCTGAACAAAGGGGATCCCAGAGAAGCATTTATCACCATTTGTGCCATGATTGCACAAGCTGTTTTTAAACAATTTCAATGAGAAAAAGTAAAGATTTTTTTTTATTTGATCGCATTTGGCGGTGAAATGGTGGCATGAAATATACAAAAATGGGCCTAGATCAATACTTTGGATTGTCTACTAAAAAAAATAAAAAAATAAAAAAAAATATATATATATATATATATATATATATATATATTGATAGGTAAATATAAAAAAGACTCTATTTCTGTTTAAATGTAGTGATAGCAAAAATGCTAAAAAAGCTCTGGTCTTTTGGGGAAGTTTTTGTCTGAAATGTCCAGTCCTTAAGGGGTTAAAGGGATATGAAACCCAAAAAAATTATTTTGTGATTCAGAAAGAGCAAACCAAATTTCCAAATTACTTCTATTATCCAAATTGCTTCGTCCCCATTATATTATGTGTTGAAGAGATACTTAGGTAGACATCTGGAGCACTATACGTAAAGAATTAGTGCTTCCATCTAGTGCTCTTGAAAATGGATAACATTAATGCAAAACTACTGACATATAGTGCTCCATAAATAGGCCGGCTCCTAAGCATAAGTCCCTGCTTTTCAAGAAAAGATACCATTAGAACAAAGAAAATATTCAAGACCCAGGACCCACTAACATGCCATTTTTTTCACTATGTCTATACTGCTGCACGTGATATAACTAGCTGCTCAGTAACTGTAGTTAGCTTACTTTTAATTTAATTGTAAAAATGTAATATTCAATCCATGGACATACGCAGTGAAAAGTATATTAAATTTGCCTATCTTATCTCAGTTGCTGTAGCTAATGAGGAACAGATTTAGAGAATGTCATAGATTCAGGGTTGTAGATCCTGAGGGTCAGTGGAAAACACAATTTTTAGTTTTTCATTATAGAAAAAGCTGTCAAAATAAATAAGGAAAGCACAGTATTCCAAAGTTTTTTATTACATATAATTATACATTGACATTTTGAGTTTTATGTCCATTATGTTCTAAATATTGAAATGCTATAAAACTGTCTCTCTCTTACACCTATGAGAATCTTCATTTGAAAAATGTGAGGTTCCCTTTTCAAATAAAAGGGACTAAGAGCCCAATGATCAAAAAGTTCTCCACTCTAGCAATATGATTTAATCATCTTGTCAGTACGATGAGGTTCCCCAAATAATTTTAAAAAGGAAATTTTTAGCCTGAGAGCTGTTTATCTACGGATATAGGGAAGAGGCACGTTGAAATATAACGATGAAAAAAAGCCTTTGTGATTTCTGTCTGTGATGGTGAGTTCTTGATCATCACGGCCTACATGAGAACATTGTTCCACTTAGCTACCAAAATATAAGTCAACAAACACTTTACACCTCTCATTATAAGAAGTAGGGTTTTTTTGTAACAATGAGAGGCAACATAATTGAAACACAGAAACATAGAGTGGATACAAATGATAATGCTGACCATTCTTTCATCTAAAGAGTAATAATACTTTATTATTTGCATAGCTGTACTAATAAATCAGGCATTACTGAATCTCCTTGAAGTCCTTATGTCTACTACCCACCATCTTGAGATAATGACCCATTGGGAATCAATCAGTAGTCAAATAAATAAATGAGTAGGATAACTTTGTTGATGTAGATTCTACATTTTGATTTGAGTCCAAACTATATGGAATCTAGACCATATAAGATGCTGTCATGTGCTAACTGTAAAAATGAAATACTTATTTCCCTAGACACTTTAAAAAAATAAAATTATATATATATATATATATATATATATTATTTTTTTAAATGGTGAGGTTGTTAAAATAAAGTACATGTCTAAAATGATATTATTATGCTAATGAGATTTCATTTTTTGAACACTCTTTTAAAAATAATTCGGTTAATACCCAATTTATATGTATTTTCAACAAGATTTGTTGACATTTAATTCCCAGTATTAGAAAAAAATATCCTAGAACAACTCTTACCAAGTAGTGTACAATAAAAAAAAGTCATCCACAAAACACATAAAACATAATCATGAGAATTGTAACTTCTTTCTCTATTATTCCGTATGTCAGACTGTGGCTGGTATCCGGTTCTCCAAGATAATTTAACAAGTTTTGAAAAATACAGACTATCCAACTGAGAATTTGGGAAAGGCTAATATGTGATGCCATTACATTATTACTCTTTAATCAGGTTACATATCATTTATTAGCTTTATCCAGCTGTCAGGATAATATGGACAAACTAATCTAATGTTTTGCTCTAAGGACAGAGAAAATGTTTGTTGTTTATTATGACAAAATAAAAAAGGTTAACTAAATTGAACAGCTGACATTTCTGTGGAAGTTTAGGAAACAATTTGTTTATCATGGGAGATTGCGTTCTTACAATATGATGTAATTGTATTAAAAAATATTGTACTCATGAGTAATGAATAATGTACCTAAAACAAGTTGAGAAATATATATATAACCCTTTCTGTATCAAATCTTTCTTGTGTAATCTAGCTACACAAAGATTGTATATATATTAAGCTGCACAGAATTTGTGGATTTGTGAAAGTATTTTTTGTTGTTGTTTGTTTGTTTAGCTGTGTCATAGTAATTAAGGAGTAAAGAACTGTTGTGAATTTTATTTAAATTATAGATTAGATAGATAGATAGATAGATAGATAGATAGATAGATAGATAGATAGATAGATAGACAGATATATAGATATAGATAGAGATAGACAGATAGATAGATAGTTAATAGATAGACAAATAGTTATAGATAGATAGATAGATAGATAGATAGATAGATAGATAGATAGATAGATAGATTAGATAGATAGATAGATAGATAGATATAGATAGGCAGATAGATAGATAGATAGATAGATAATAGATAGACAAATAGTTAGAGATAGATAGATAGATAAATAGATAGATAGATAGGCCCAGACATACAGAGATAGATAGATAGATAGATAGATAGATAGATAGAAAGATAGATAGATAGATAGATAAATATATATATAGATGATAGATAGATAAATAAATATATAGAATTATATAAAGATGGAGGATAGAAAGATAGATAGATAAATAGATATATAGACGATAGATAAATAAATATATAGATGATATAAAGATAGAGGATAGATAGATAGATAGCTAGATAGATAGATAGATAGATAGATAAAAAGAAAGCAGCTTGATTCTTCTTTTCCTACAGAGCACCGCAATTATGGAACGGCCTCCCACACACTTTCAAACCTTCCCCAAGCCTAATATCCTTTAAGAGATCCCTCTCTACATATCTCAAAACAGAATGCACTTGACATGGTTGATTATATATTTCCTACCTGTTCTATGTTAAATTTTGCATATAGTGTGTATTATTATTGTTTTTGTATTTTATTGTACCCTATTGTATCAATGCAATGTTTTGTGGGCCCAGGACATACGAGAGAAATCTCAATGTATCCTTCCTGGTAAAATATTTTATAAATAAATAGATAGATAGAGAGATAGATAGATAGATAGATAGATAGACGACAGACAGAGATAGAGAGATGATACATAGATAGATAGATAGATGATAGATAGATAGATAGATAGATAGATAGATAGATAGATAGATAGATGATAGATAGATAGATAGATAGATAGATGATAGATAGATAGATAGATGATAGATAGATAGATAGATAGATAGATAGATAGATAGACAGACAACATAGATAGATAGGTAAATTAAACAACGTTCTTGTCTAAGACAATCTTTGTCTTTCCCTTATTTTTTCAATGTTTCTTGTTATTCTACCTGCATCACTAATTCTCTTAATTTTAACAGCTGAAATAACAAATGCCCAGAAGACTATTCTTTTCTATGTGTCAGTAAGTCACTAAATCTGACGTGAAAGAAAAGACACTTGCTTTGTTGAAAGCCTTTAGCTTACTTTAGCTGAGAGGTAAACGATGAAGCATCATGTGACCTGGGAGTTAAAGGTCAACTTCAGAGGTGGAACCCTGGTCTTTCAGTCAATTCCTGGCTAATCCCTGTTGAGTGTCTCTCACTAAAAGATTTCTTTCTTTGCAGGGTCCTTTAGAAAAAAATAATAATATAGTTAACAACCCCTGCAGAAATGCATGACTCAGTCAAATACTTAAGGATCAGGATAGGGCGTAGGTTATTGCAAGCTCAAATATCCGCTTAGGGCCTTTGCATCTAGCTACTCAATAAGCTTCCTGGCATGAGCTACATTAATGAGAAGTGTATGGAGCAATTTATTTTACTAATAAGCAGCTTCTCAAGTGTGAAGTCCAAATATTTAGTTTCTTGATATTATAAAGCAAATACGACTCTCCTCAAAGACAACCAATATTTGTAATTTATGTTATTAAAAAAAAATAACGGAAATAATTTTCAGTCTTTATAAAACAATACAGTTGTAATGTTTTTACAGAGCCTATTTTAATGAACTGTTTCTTTGGGCTCACATAAAACATTCTCAAGTTAATAAAAAGAAAATATATTTCAATCTCATATGATAAATATGAGATACCAAAATATTTTGAAGCAAATGGCTGAGTGCATTCTAAGCTAATGTCGTGGAACAAATAAATAATAAAGTGTTGCTATGTTACTATGTTACACTATTGTCTTATGTTGCTGATTCAATACGCACAGAGTAGCTCCTAATAAATTGCCTCCAAAGAGTAAAACTGAAATTGTAGATATTTGGTCAATTAAGTTCTCTGATTGTTTGGGCCACTGTGGGTGCTAACTCTGGTTATCTAGAAGCCTAATTTCCAGGTCACAAACTTCAAACTGGATTAATTCCTTGACAAAGTCAATTTAACAAATTCACGTCTTCTTTTTTTAAGGTTCTTCTCTGTCATGGCATTTCCAAAAGAGGGTTTAAGAAAAAGAAATAAAGCTGTAAATTAGACAGGACCTTTTGCTTTTCTTTCTGGAAGAAAGGCAGCTTTTTATTGGTGTTGATTGATGACGGCAGTATGAATTGAAGAACGATTTTCACACAACAATGCCTAGAGCTGAATTCTCAGCAAACCCGAGTTAGGTGGATTTTAGTATACAAAGCATTATACAAAAGTGATACATGAGACTTAAAAGGACAGTATACTGTAAAATTGTTTTTCCCTTAATGTGTTTCTAATTACTTTTATACCAACTGCAGAGTATAAAATGTATGAGAATTTCCTTTTTAAAGGTGTATTTGTGTATATGGAAAAGCTGATTGTGTGTTTTGAAGCTACAACCTAATAAACTTTACTTTATCACATTGTGTACATATAAACACTTCTTTATCTTATATCTGTCCATAACCAAAGACCAATACTTAGAGAGAACAATGGAAAATTTAAAAAATGTATTACTTTATCTCTTCTAAAATTGTATTACTTTATGCCTGGGAGTATAATTTATTCTGCTGGCTTATCTATAGCTTGGACCTAAGGCCAGAAACTTTCAGAATAGGTGGGGATACCACAGGCTAAATCAACTATTTTAAATACCAATATAAGGATAAAGGAAATACTTGTTAACAATTTAATACACTCAGCAGGTAAAGTGGATTATTAGGAACAAATTAAAGGATTTTTGAGTAAACTGTCCATTTTTTCCCCTTTAAATTGTTCTCTGTAATCAATTTTACCTGCTGGACTGTAATAAATGTAACTTATCAGTAATTGAAATAGCTGATTTTGCCTATAGTGTCACTCTCTATACTGTACATTTATTTACTCAAAGGACCATTAAATACAGGAGATTTGCATAATTAACACATGCATAATAAAAAGACAAGGCAATAACACCTAGTAAGCAGTAGAAGAGAGCCAAGAAAAGAAGATGTGGAGCGGAGGTGGCGGAAGAGGCTACAAAAGTCTGCCTCTACTGCCACAAAGATGGGCCTCCAGCACCAGAAGCTGGGATGAAGAGGGCACTGACGGGGATGAAGATTGCGAAGCGTAGGCAGCAGAAGAGGCCACCAAAGTTCACCTCTGCCCCCACGAAGATGGGCTTCTAGTGCGAGGAGCCAGAATAAAGAGGGCCCAACATTGGATCAATAGGATTACAACTTTTCAGGTTAGTTAGGGCTTTATTTGGGATGGAATTTTTTATTTTTAAGAATAGGCTTTTTTATATTAACTTTTATTTTCTAGGATAGCTTTTTTTTAGGTAGATTTAATTATTTTGGGAAGTGAGGAGTTACTTGTATTGTAAAGGGGGGGTTTGTAATTTTTTTTAAATTGCAAAAGAGCTGAACTATCTTTAAGACAATACCTTTTAAGGGCTAATGTAATTTATTTTAGTGTTAGGGTTAACGTTTTTTGTTTTGTTTTGGGTGGGTAATTTATGGGTGGGGCATGTAGATTAGTGTTATGCATAATGGTGGGTTTTATATTTTGGATAGTATATTTTATTATTTTTTGTAACTTCGATTTTTTTATTTTATTGTATTTTTTTTAAAATTAACTTAGGGGGTTTAGTTTAGTGGGGGGGGGGTTAAGTTAAAAGGTAGAGTAGGGTTAGATTGTGTTGTGGGTTGTGGCAGTTTAGGGATAATATATATATATATATATATATATATATACAGGGAGTGCAGAATTATTAGGCAAATTAGTATTTTGACCACATCATCCTCTTTATGCATGTTGTCTTACTCCAAGCTGTATAGGCTCGAAAGCCTACTACCAATTAAGCATATTAGGTGATGCGCATCTCTGTAATGAGAAGGGGTGTGGTCTAATGACATCAACACCCTATATCAGGTGTGCATAATTATTAGGCAACTTCCTTTCCTTTGGCAAAATGGGTCAAAAGAAGGACTTGACAGGCTCAGAAAAGTCAAAATAGTGAGATATCTTGCAGAGGGATGCAGCACTCTTAAAATTGCAAAGCTTCTGAAGCGTGATCATCGAACAATCAAGCGTTTCATTCAAAATAGTCAACAGGGTCGCAAGAAGCGTGTGGAAAAACCAAGGCGCAAAATAACCGCCCATGAGCTGAGAAAAGTCAAGCGTGAAGCTGCCAAGATGTCACTTGCCACCAGTTTGGCCATATTTCAGAGCTGCAACATCACTGGAGTGCCCAAAAGCACAAGGTGTGCAATACTCAGAGACATGGCCAAGGTAAGAAAGGCTGAAAGACGACCACCACTGAACAAGACACACAAGCTGAAACGTCAAGACTGGGCCAAGAAATATCTCAAGACTGATTTTTCTAAGGTTTTATGGACTGATGAAATGAGAGTGAGTCTTGATGGGCCAGATGGATGGGCCTGTAGCTGGATTGGTAAAGGGCAGAGAGCTCCAGTCCGACTCAGACGCCAGCAAGGTGGAGGTGGAGTACTGGTTTGGGTTGGTATCATCAAAGATGAGCTTGTAGGGCCTTTTCGGGTTGAGGATGGAGTCAAGCTCAACTCCCAGTCCTACTGCCAGTTTCTGGAAGACACCTTCTTCAAGCAGTGGTACAGGAAGAAGTCTGCATCCTTCAAGAAAAACATGATTTTCATGCAGGACAATGCTCCATCACACACGTCCAAGTACTCCACAGCATGGCTGGCAAGAAAGGGTATAAAAGAAGAAAATCTAATGACATGGCCTCCTTGTTCACCTGATCTGAACCCCATTGAGAACCTGTGGTCCATCATCAAATGTGAGATTTACAAGGAGGGAAAACAGTACACCTCTCTGAACAGTGTCTGGGAGGCTGTGGTTGCTGCTGCACGCAATGTTGATGGTGAACAGATCAAAACACTGACAGAATCCATGGATGGCAGGCTTTTGAGTGTCCTTGCAAAGAAAGGTGGCTATATTGGTCACTGATTTGTTTTTGTTTTGTTTTTGAATGTCAGAAATGTATATTTGTGAATGTTGAGATGTTATATTGGTTTCACTGGTAAAAATAAATAATTGAAATGGGTATATATTTGTTTTTTGTTAAGTTGCCTAATAATTATGCACAGTAATAGTCACCTGCACACACAGATATCCCCCTAAAATAGCTAAAACTAAAAACAAACTAAAAACTACTTCCAAAAATATTGAGCTTTGATATTAATGAGTTTTTTGGGTTCATTGAGAACATGGTTGTTGTTCAATAATAAAATTAATCCTCAAAAATACAACTTGCCTAATAATTCTGCACTCCCTGTATATATATATATATATATATATATGTATATATATATATTATAAAGGTACTCAGATCTTTTAAAAGACACTTAGGGGGTTTAGTTTAGTGGGGGGGTTTAGGTGTTAGATAGAGTAGGTTTAGCTTGTGTTGCACAGAGGCGTAACTAGAAACCACAGGGCCCAGGTGCAAGAATCTAAGAAGGGCCCCCCCCCCCACAAAAAAAGTGAATTTGATACATATCTTTTTTTTTTAACATTTAACACAGAAAAAAATATGAATCAGATTACATGTCTGCAAAAGGAGGTACCCTGTGCCCACAGTCTGTGAGATGGTCTGACCCCCTATTACTGTATATAGTGACACAGTCTGTAATCTGCCGGTGAGATGGCTGGCGTGACCCTACCCGCCCCAGTACTTTATAAAGTGACCACAGTAGTCTGTGACATAGTCCAGCCCCCCCGTACTGTATATAGTGGTACTGTATAGTGACACTGTTTACCCCCTCCCCCCATGCTGTAGTAGCAAGGTATGTAATTTGCTGGTTCCACAAACATACACACACACACATACATGCATAAATACACACACAGTCACATACATTCATACACACACACACACATAAACACCAATGGGTAAAACAGAAAGACTAACCCCCGTAGTCAGAGACACTAGTGAAGCATCATGTCACACTCATATGATATCAGTGCAGGCAGTGACAGGTCAACGTTTTTTATTTTAAATTTTTTTTTAAGCTGGGCCCTCACCCTTGGGGGCCCAGTCACAATTGCGACCTCTGCACCCCCTGTAGTTTTGCCCCTGGTGTTGTGGGTTGTGGCGGTTTAGGGTTAATAGTGTAGGGTACTTGCGGTGGGCTAGTGGTGGTATAGGGGTTAATAGGCTAGGTACTTGCGGTGGGCTAGTGCGGTATTGGAGTTTAATAGGATAGGTACTTGCGGTGGGCTAGTGGCTGTATAGGGGTTAATAGGATAGGAACTTGTGGTGGGCTAGTGGCGGTATAGGGGTTTATAGGATAGTAATTGTGGTAGGCAAGTGGCTGTATATATGGGTTAGTAGGATAGGTACTTGCAAAGGGTATGTGGCAGTATAGGGGTTAAAAAGTACTTGCGGGGGGCTACTGGCCGCATCGCGGTTACTAGCCAGGGTATGTGGCAGTATAGGGGTTAATAAGATAGTACTTGCGGTGGGCTATTGATGGTTTAGATATTTATTAGTGTAGTGTTAGTTTACGATCATGGGGTACTTAATTTTAGGGGAATTAGGATTAGTGGTTAGGCATGGCATTTTTTTTAAGGTATCCTTTACTATTCAAATTGCCAATATGTGCAGCGATGCTGGGTGTTATCTATAGCCAGCATCGCCGACAAATAGCATGTATAGTAAACGTCCTCATGGTGGATCCCTTGGAATATTTTGCCGCCTTGTAACACTTTCAATTATCAAGGCCTAAGTATTGGGATTTTGTATGCAAACAGAAATAAGATAAGGAAGCATTTCTGTGCACAGAAAATGATAACATAAGGAGATCTAATTTCCCTAAAGGCTCAACCCATTTTGATGGGTTGAGGTGTCAAAGAGCAAAACTAGCTATTTCATATACACAATTAAAGCTAAATAAACAAGTTCTCAAACATTTTATAATTTGCTGCTAGTTTAACAAGTCATTGGAAAACATTAAGGGAAACACAATTTTATTGTATATTGTCAATTTAAACGCACACTAACATTAGAAGGACACAATAAAATAAACTGTGATTGATAAAACATATATTTAATGCTTTAGAATTGGTTTAAATTGTTTAAAAAGTACTTTTTATCTAAGAGTGTACCGGAAAAAAATAAATAAAGGACTATTCTGGGCCTACATAAGCTATTTGAGCAAGCGAGCACAGAATTCACACTTACCATTCAGGAATTTAGAATGCTCCAAGATTGGCAACTATCGTGCATTTTCCTTCATATTGACAATTTAAAAAAATGCCTAAATTAAACAAACATTTGGATGATGTTCTCTCTATGAACTTTCTATGGGACAAATACAGGCCTAGATTTAGAGTTCGGCGGTAAAAGGGCTGTTAACGCTCCGCGGGTTTTTTTCTGGCCGCACCATAAAATTAACTCTGGTATCGAGAGTTCAAACAAATGCTGCGTTAGGCTCCAAAAAAGGAGCGTAGAGCATATTTACCGCAAATGCAACTCTCGATACCAGAGTTGCTTACGGACGCGGCCGGCATCAAAAACGTGCTCGTGCACGATTCTCCCATAGGAAACAATGGGGCTGTTTGAGCTGAAAAAAAACCTAACACCTGCAAAAAAGCAGCGTTCAGCTCCTAACGCAGCCCCATTGTTTCCTATGGGGAAACACCTCCTAAGTCTGCACCTAACACCCTAACATGTACCCCGAGTCTAAACACCCCTAACCTTACACTTATTAACCCCTAATCTGCCGCCCCCGCTATCGCTGACCCCTGCATTACACTTTTAACCCGTAATCTGCAGCTCCGTAAACCGCCGCCACCTACGTTATCCCTATGTACCCCTAATCTGCTGCCCTAACATCGCCGACCCCTATGTTATATTTATTAACCCCTAATCTGCCCCCCACAACGTCGCCGACACCTGCCTACACTTATTAACCCCTAATCTGCCGAGCGGACCTGAGCGCTACTATAATAAAGTTATTAACCCCTAATCCGCCTCACTAACCCTATCATAAATAGTATTAACCCCTAATCTGCCCTCCCTAACATCGCCGACACCTACCTTCAATTATTAACCCCTAATCTGCCGACCGGAGCTCACCGCTATTCTAATAAATGTATTAACCCCTAAAGCTAAGTCTAACCCTAACACTAACACCCCCCTAAGTTAAATATAATTTTTATCTAACGAAATAAATTAACTCTTATTAAATAAATGATTCCTATTTAAAGCTAAATACTTACCTGTAAAATAAATCCTAATATAGCTACAATATAAATTATAATTATATTATAGCTATTTTAGGATTAATATTTATTTTACAGGCAACTTTGTAATTATTTTAACCAGGTACAATAGCTATTAAATAGTTAAGAACTATTTAATAGTTACCTAGTTAAAATAATAACAAATTTACCTGTAAAATAAATCCTAACCTAAGATATAATTAAACCTAACACTACCCTATCAATAAAATAATTAAATAAACTACCTACAATTACCTACAATTAACCTAACACTACACTATCAATAAATTAATTAAACACAATTGCTACAAATAAATAAAATTAAATAAACTATCTAAAGTACAAAAAATAAAAAAGAACTAAGTTACAGAAAATAATAAAATATTTACAAACATAAGAAAAATATTACAACAATTTTAAACTAATTACACCTACTCTAAGCCCCCTAATAAAATAACAAAGCCCCCCAAAATAAAAAATTCCCTACCCTATTCTAAAATACAAATATTACAAGCTCTTTTACCTTACCAGCCCTGAACAGGGCCCTTTGCGGGGCATGCCCCAAGAATTTCAGCTCTTTTGCCTGTAAAAAAAAACATACAATACCCCCCCCCAACATTACAACCCACCACCCACATACCCCTAATCTAACCCAAACCCCCCTTAAATAAACCTAACACTACCCCCCTGATGATCTTCCTACCTTGTCTTCACCATGCCAGGTTCACCGATCCGTCCTGGCTCCAAGATCTTCATCCAACCCAAGCGGGGGCTAGACATCCACTGAAGAAGTCCAGAAGAGGGTCCAAAGTCTTCCTCCTATCCGGCAAGAAGAGGACATCCGGACCGGCAAACATCTTCTCCAAGCGGCATCTTCTATCTTCTTCCATCCGATGACGACCGGCTCCATCTTGAAGACCTCCAGCGCGGATCCATCCTCTTCTTCCGACGACTAGACGACGAATGACGGTTCCTTTAAGGGACGTCATCCAAGATGGCGTCCCTCGAATTCCGATTGGCTGATAGGATTCTATCAGCCAATCGGAATTAAGGTAGGAATTTTCTGATTGGCTGATGGAATCAGCCAATCAGAATATAGTTCAATCCGATTGGCTGATCCAATCAGCCAATCAGATTGAGCTCGCATTCTATTGGCTGATCGGAACAGCCAATAGAATGCAAGCTCAATCTGATTGGCTGATTGGATCAGCCAATCGGATTGAACTATATTCTGATTGGCTGATTCCATCAGCCAATCAGAAAATTCCTACCTTAATTCCGATTGGCTGATAGAATCCTATCAGCCAATCGGAATTCGAGGGACGCCATCTTGGATGACGTCCCTTAAAGGAACCGTCATTCGTCGTCTAGTCGTCGGAAGAAGAGGATGGATCCGCGCTGGAGGTCTTCAAGATGGAGCCGGTCGTCATCGGATGGAAGAAGATAGAAGATGCCGCTTGGAGAAGATGTTTGCCGGTCCGGATGTCCTCTTCTTGCCGGATAGGAGGAAGACTTTGGACCCTCTTCTGGACTTCTTCAGTGGATGTCTAGCCCCCGCTTGGGTTGGATGAAGATCTTGGAGCCAGGACGGATCGGTGAACCTGGCATGGTGAAGACAAGGTAGGAAGATCATCAGGGGGGTAGTGTTAGGTTTATTTAAGGGGGGTTTGGGTTAGATTAGGGGTATGTGGGTGGTGGGTTGTAATGTTGGGGGGGGGTATTGTATGTTTTTTTTTACAGGCAAAAGAGCTGAAATTCTTGGGGCATGCCCCGCAAAGGGCCCTGTTCAGGGCTGGTAAGGTAAAAGAGCTTGTAATATTTGTATTTTAGAATAGGGTAGGGAATTTTTTATTTTGGGGGGCTTTGTTATTTTATTAGGGGGCTTAGAGTAGGTGTAATTAGTTTAAAATTGTTGTAATATTTTTCTTATGTTTGTAAATATTTTATTATTTTCTGTAACTTAGTTCTTTTTTTTTTTTTGTACTTTAGATAGTTTATTTAATTTTATTTATTTGTAGCAATTGTGTTTAATTAATTTATTGATAGTGTAGTGTTAGGTTAATTGTAGGTAATTGTAGGTAGTTTATTTAATTATTTTATTGATAGGGTAGTGTTAGGTTTAATTATATCTTAGGTTAGGATTTATTTTACAGGTAAATTTGTTATTATTTTAACTAGGTAACTATTAAATAGTTCTTAACTATTTAATAGCTATTGTACCTGGTTAAAATAATTACAAAGTTGCCTGTAAAATAAATATTAATCCTAAAATAGCTATAATATAATTATAATTTATATTGTAGCTATATTAGGATGTATTTTACAGGTAAGTATTTAGCTTTAAATAGGAATTATTTATTTAATAAGAGTTAATTTATTTCGTTAGATAAAAATTATATTTAACTTAGGGGGGTGTTAGTGTTAGGGTTAGACTTAGCTTTAGGGGTTAATACATTTATTAGAATAGCGGTGAGCTCCGGTCGGCAGATTAGGGGTTAATAATTGAAGGTAGGTGTCGGCGATGTTAGGGAGGGCAGATTAGGGGTTAATACTATTTCTGATAGGGTTAGTGAGGCGGATTAGGGGTTAATAACTTTATTATAGTAGCGCTCAGGTCCGCTCGGCAGATTAGGGGTTAATAAGTGTAGGTAGGTGTCGGCGACGTTGTGGGGGGCAGATTAGGGGTTAATAAATATAACATAGGGGTCGGCGATGTTAGGGGTAGCAGATTAGGGGTACATAGGGATAACGTAGGTGGCGGCGATTTGCGGTCGGAAGATTAGGGGTTAATTATTTTAAGTAGCTTGCGGCGACGTTGTGGGGGGCAAGTTAGGGGTTAATAGATATAATACAGGGGTCGGCGGTGTTAGGGGCAGCAGATTAGGGGTACATAAGTATAACGTAGGTGGCGGTCGGCAGATTAGGGGTTAAAAATTTTAATCGAGTGGCGGCGATGTGGGGGGACCTCGGTTTAGGGGTACATAGGTAGTTTATGGGTGTTAGTGTACTTTAGGGTACAGTAGTTAAGAGCTTTATAAACCGGCGTTAGCCAGAAAGCTCTTAACTCCTGCTTTTTTCAGGCGGCTGGAATCTTGTCGTTAGAGCTCTAACGCTCACTGCAGAAACGACTCTAAATACCGGCGTTAGGAAGATCCCATTGAAAAGATAGGCTACGCAAATGGCGTAGGGGGATCTGCGGTATGGAAAAGTCGCGGCTGTAAAGTGAGCGTTAGACCCTTTAATCACTGACTCCAAATACCAGCGGGCGGCCAAAACCAGCGTTAGGAGCCTCTAACGCTGGTTTTGACGGCTACCGCCGAACTCTAAATCTAGGCCACAGTTCACTACTACAATTCATTGACAGTTGAGGATTGAAATTGATGATATATCTGGACTTGTGAGATTGCAGGCTCTTGTAAGAAGTATGTTATATTTGCATCTGCTTGTTATTGTCAAGTTCTTATTTTGTAAGGGAATAGAAACTGTACTGTGGAGTTTACATATGGCGAAACATTTACATTTGGTTGTAACCTGTTGACCTTTCGTTATGTAATGTAACAAATTTCTTTTTGTTAAACAAAATTTTAAAAATTGCCTAAGCTGCTTTTTTTATAGCAAGTTTATTGAAATCTTGCTTACCAAACAATTATAGTACCATATATAGTATATGGAATGTCCCTTTAATGTGATAATACATGAATTCCTAGGGAGTTAACATGAGATCTATAGAAAAACATAATTTATGTAAGAACTTACCTGATAAATTCATTTCTTTCATATTGGCAAGAGTCCATGAGCTAGTGACTTATGGGATATACAATCCTACCAGGAGGGGCAAAGTTTCCATAACCTCAAAATGCCTATAAATACACCCCTCACCACACCCACAATTGAGTTTAACGAATAACAAAGTAGTGGGGTGATAAAGAAAGGAGTAAAAAGCATCAACAAAGGAATTTGGAAATAATTGTGCTTTATACAAAAAAATCATAACCACCATAAAAAGGGTGGGCCTCATGGACTCTTGCCAATATGAAAGAAATGAATTTATCAGGTAAGTTCTTACATAAATTATGTTTTCTTTCATGTAATTGGCAAGAGTCCAGGCTAGTGACGTATGGAATAGCAATAAGCAAAATGTGGAACTCCACGCAAGAGTCACTAGAGAGGGAGGGATAAAATAAAAGCAACCATTTTCCGCTGAAAAAATTAATCCACAACACAAAATATAAGTTTATTCTCATAAATGAAAAGAAAAACTTAAAACATAAGCAGAAGAATCAAACTGAAACAGCTGCCTGAAGAACTTTTCTACCAAAAACTGCTTCTGAAGAAGCAAATACGTCAAAGCGGTAGAATTTAGTAAATGTATGTAAAGAAGACCAATCTGCTGCTTTGCAAATCTGATCAACTGAAGCTTCATTCTTAAAAGTACATGAAGTGTAGACTGATCTAGTAGAATGAGCTGTGATTCTCTGAGGCGGGGCTTGACCCGACTCCAAATAAGCTTGATGAATCAAAAGCTTTAACCACGAAGCCAAGGAAACAGCAGAAGCCTTCTGACCTTTCCTAGAACCAGAAAAGATAACAAATAGAATAGAAGTCTTCCTGAAATCTTTAGTAGCTTCAACATAATATTTCAAAGCTCTTACCACATCCAAAGAATGTCAGGGTCTCTCCAAAGAATTCTTAGGATTTGGACACAAGGAAGGGACAACAATTTCTTTATTAATGTTGTTAGAATTCACAACCTTAGGTAAGAATTTAAATGAAGTCCACAAAAGCGCCTTATCCTGATGAAAAAATCAGAAAAGGAGATTCACAAGAAAGAGCAGATAATTCAGAAACTCTTCTAGCAGAAGAGATGACCAAAAGGAACAACACTTTCCAAGAAAGTAGTTTAATGTCCAAAGAATGCATAGGCTCAAAAGGAGGAGCCTGTAAAGCCTTCAAAACCAAATTAAGACTCCAAGGAGGAGAGATTGATTTAATGACAGGCTTGATACCAACCAAAGCCTGCACAAAACAGTGAATATCAGGAAGTTTAGCAATCTTTCTGTGAAATAAAACAGAAAGAGCAGAGATTTGTCCCTTCAAGGAACTAGCAGACAAACCCTTATCCAAACCATCCTGAAGAAACTGTAAAATTCTAGGAATTCTGAAAGAATGCCAAGAGAATTTATGAGAACACCATGAAATATAAATCTTCCAAACTCGATAATAAATCTTTCTTGAACAGATTTACGAGCCTGTAACATAGTATTAATTTACTGAGTCAGAGAAACCTCTATGACTAAGCACTAGGCGTTCAATTTACATAGCTTCAAATTTAATGATTTGAGATCCTGATGGAAAAACGGACCTTGAGACAGAAGGTCCGGCCTTAATGGAAGTGGCCAAGGTTGGCAACTGGACATCTGAACAAGATCTGCATACAAAAACCTGTGAGGCCATGCTGGAGCTGCCAGCAACACAAACGATTGCTCCATGATGATTTTGGACATCACTCTTGGAAGAAGAACTAGAGGCAGGAAAATATAAGCAGGTTGATAACACCACAGAAGTGTCAACGCATCCACTGCTTCCGCCTGAGGATCCCTGGACCTGGACAGGTACCTGGGAAGTTTCTTGTTTAGATGAGAAGCCATCAGATCTATTTCTGGAAGACCCCGCATCTGAACAACCTGAGAAAACACATCTGGATGGAGGGACCACTCCCCCGGATGAAAAGTCTGACGGCTGAGATAATCCGCCTCCCAATTGTCTATACCTGGGATATGAACTGCAGAAATTAGACAGGAGCTGGATTCCGCCCAAGCAAGTATCCAAGATACTTCTTTCATAGCTTGCAGACTGTGAGTCCCACCCTGATGATTGACATATGCCACAGTTGTGATATTGTCTGTCTGAAAACAAATGAACGGTTCTCTCTTTAACAAAGGCCAAATATGAAGAGCCCTGAAAATCGGACGGAGTTCCAAAATATTGATTGGTAATCTCACCTCTTGAGATTTCCAAACCCCTTGTGCTGTCAGAGATCCCCAAACAGCTCCCCAACCTGAAAGACTCGCATCTTTTGTGACCACAGTTCAAGTTGGATGAACAAAAGAGGCCCCTTGAACTATATGATGGTGATCTAACCACCAAGTCAGAGATAGTCGAACATTGGGATTTAAGGATATTAATTGTGATATCCTTGTATAATCCCTGCACCATTGGTTCAGCATACAAAGCTGAAGAGGTCTCATGTGAAAACGAGCAAAGGGGATCGCGTCTGATGCTGCAGTCATGAGACCTAAAACTTCCATGCACATAGCTACTGAAGGGAATGACTGAGACTAAAGGTTCAGACAAGCTGCAACCAATTTAAAATGTCTCTTGTCTGTTAGAGACAGAGTCATGGACACTGAATCTATCTGGAAACCTAAAAAGGTGACCCTTGTCTGAGGAATCAAAGAACTTTTTGGTAAATTGATCCTCCAACCATGTTTTTGAAGAAACAACACTAGTTGATTCGTGAGAGATTCTGCAGAACGTAAAGATTGAGCTAGTACCAAGATATTGTCCAAATAAGGAAACACCGCAATACCACGCTCTCTGATTACAGAGAGTAGGGCACAGAGAACATTTGAAAAGATTCTTGGAGCTGTCGCTAGGCCAAAAGGAAGAGCGACAAATTGGTAATGCTTGTCTAGAAAAGAGAATCTCAGAAACTGATAATGATCTGGATGAATCGGAATATGAAGATATGTATCCTGCAAGTCTATTGTCGACATATAATGTCCTTGCTGCACAAAAGGCAGAATAGTCCTTATAGTCACCATTTTGAAAGATGGTACTCTTACATAACGATTCAAAATTTTCAGATCCAGAACTGGCCTGAATTAATTTTCTTTCTTTGGGACAATGAATAGATTTGAATAAAACCCCAGATCTTGTTCCTGAAACGGAACTGGCATGATTACCCCTTAAAACTCCAGGTCTGAAACACACTTCAGGAAAGCCTGAGCCTTTACTGGATTTGCTGGGATGTGTGAGAGAAAATATCTTCTCACAGGAGGTCTTACTCTGAATCCTATTCGGTACCCCTGAGAGACAATACTCAGAATCCATTGATTTTGGACAGAATTTATCCAAACATCCTTGAAAAATCTTAATCTGCCACCTACCAGCTGAACTGGAATGAGGGCCACACCTTCATGCGGACTTGGGAGCTGGCTTTCTAAAATGGCTTGGATTTAATCCAATTTGAAGAAGGTTTCCAATTGGAAACAGATTCCTTGGGGGAAGGATTAGGTTTCTGTTCCTTATTTTGTTGAAAGGAATGAAAACAGTTAGAAGCTTTAGATTTACCATTAGGTCTTTTATCCTGAGGCAAAAAAAATTCCCTTCCCTCCAGTGACAGTTGAAATAATCAAATCCAACTGAGAACCAAATAACTTATTACCTTGGAAAGAAAGAGATAGCAATCTGGACTTAGAAGTCATGTCAGCAATGCATTCCAAGATTTAAGCCACAAAGCTCTTCTAGCTAAAATAGATAAAGACATAGATTTAACATCAATTTTGATGATATCAAAAATGGAATCACAAATAAATTGATTAGCATGTTAAAGCAAGTGAACAATGCTAGACAAATCAGAATCCAATTCTTGTTGACCTAAATTTTCCAACCAAAAAGTTGATGCAGCTGCAACATCAGCCAAAGAAATTCCAGGCCTGAGAAGATGACCTGAATCCAAATAGGCTTTCCTTAGATAAGATTCAAGTTTCCTATCTAAAGGATCTTTAAAAGAAGTACTATCTTCCATAGGAATAGTAGTACGTTAAGCAAGAGTAGAGATAGCCCCATCAACTTTGGGGATCTTTTCCCAAAACTCCAATGTAACTTATGGCAAAGGATACAATTTTTTAAACCTTGAAGAAGGAATAAAAGAAGTACCAGGCCTATTCCATTCCTTAGAAATCATATCAGAAATAGCATCAGGAACTGGAAAAACCTCTGGAGTAACCACAGGAGGTTTATAAACAAAATTTAAACGTTTACTAGTTTTAATATCAAAAGGACTAGTTTCCTCAATATCCAATGTAATCAATACTTCTTGTAACAAAGAATGAATATACTCCATTTTAAATAAATAAGTAGATTAGTCAGTGTCAATATCTGAGGAAGGATCTTCTGAAACAGATAGATCCTCTTTAGAGAAGGATAATTCAGTATGTTGTCGGTCATTTGAAATTTCATCAAGTTTATGAGAAGTTTTAAAAAACCTTTTACGTTTATTAGAAATAAATTCTTTTAAATTCACAGGTATATCTTGTACATTAGATGTTGAAGGAACAGCAACAGGCAATGTACTATTACTGATGGACACATTATCTACATGTAAAAGTTTATCATGAAAACTATTACAAACCACAGCTGGAGATATAGGGGCCTATCTATCAAGCTCCGAATGGAGCTTGATGGCCTGTGTTTCTGGTGAGTCTGAAGACTCACCAGAAACAGCAGTTACAAAGACCGCTGCTCCATAACCTGTCCGCCTGCTCTGAGCAGGCGGACAGACATCGCCGGAAATCAACCCGATCGAGTACGATCGGGTTGATTGACACCCCCTGCTGGCGGCTGATTGGCCGTGAGTCTGCAGGGGGCGGCGTTGCACCAGCAGCTCTTGTGAGCTGCTGGTGCAATGCTGAATACGGAGAGCGTATTGCTCTCCGTATTCAGCGAAGTCTGGCGGACCTGATCCGCACTGTCGGATCAGGTCCGCCAGACTTTGGTAAATAGAGGCCATAATCGCCACAAGTTTACAACAAATGCACTTCGCTTTGGTATAACTGTTATAAGGCAGTAGGGTTCCAACAGTGATTTCTGAGACAGGATAAGATTGAGACATCTTGCAAAATGTAAGAGAAAAAATAACATATAAAGCAAAATTATCAATTTCCTTATATGGCAGTTTCAGGAATGGGAAAAAAATGCAAACAGCATAGCCCTCTGACATAGAAAAAAGGCAAGAGGTATATAGGAATGGGGTTTTAAATAATGAAATTATTTGGCGCCAAGTATGACGCACAACGTAACTGAAAATATTTTGGCGCTAACAACATCCAGAAATGACACACTCGCATCATTAACAACGCAACCTTGTGCAAGGAACTCGGCGTCAACTAAGACGCCGGAAATGACGAATTTGCGTCATCGGACGTATCTTCACGCCAAATAATTCTCGCGCCAAGAATGACGCAATAAACGTTGGCATTTTGCGTCCTCACGGGACTAATTTTGCCCGCGAAATTGAAAGAAAAAAACAGTCAATTTGAAAAAAGACTAAACCCCAGGTAAGAAAAAAATATTTCCTAAATATGTTTTTCCATAAATATGAAACTGACAGTCTGCAAAAGGAAATACATAAACATGACTCATGGCAAATATAAGTACAATACATATATTTAGAACTTTATATTAATGCATAAAGTGTCAAACCATAGCTGAGGGTGTCTTAAGTAATGTAAACATACTTACCAAAAGACACCCATCCACATATAGCAGATAGCCAAACCAGTACTGAAACAGTTATTGGTAGAGGTAATGGAATATGAGAGTATATCGTCGATCTGAAAAGGGAGGTAGGAGATGAATCTCTACGACCGATAACAGAGAACCTATGAAATTGATCCCCGTGAGGAAAACCATTGCATTCAATAGGTGATACTCCCTTTACATCCCTCTGACATTCACTGTACTCTGAGAAGAATCAGCTTCAAAATGCTGAGAAGCGCATATCAACGTAGAAATCTTAGCACAAACTTACTTCACCACCTCCATAGGAGGCAAAGTTTGTAAAAACTGAATTGTGGGTGTGGTGAGGGGTGTATTTATAGGAATTTTGAGGTTTGGGAAACTTTGCCCCTCCTGGTAGGATTGTATATCCCATACGTCACTAGCTCATGGACTTTCAATTACATGAAAGGAAGGGAACATTTATTTTGCCTTTTTAATTTGCTCACAATACACTCGAAAACTGTGAAATTTAGAAAGGATTTGTTACTGCCCAACGTCAGAGCAGTGAATGGCACTTCCAGCTAAATTTAAATTAATGGAGCAGCTTCTGTCTTCCAAATTTTAAAGGACCATTAAATACAGTAGAATTGCCTAATTAACAAATGCATAGTAATAAGGCAATGCCATAGAACATACTCTGAATTTCAAATAAGCAGGAGATTTTTTTTCAGATACATTTTAAATTTCCTTTTGCTGTCCACCTGTATTGTGACAGCCATCATCAAATCACAGTTTTATATATATATACACTGAACTCTTGCACGTGCTTAGGAGGTGCTGGTGTCTCAAAAAGTGTGCATATAAAAATATTGTGTGCAATTTGATAATATAAGCACATTGAAACGTTGTTTAAAATTGTATACTCTATCTGATTAATAAAAGAAAACATTTGATGTTAGTGTCCCTTTAACTTCTTTCTGCGTACAATAAAGTTCCATTGTTAAATGGAAAGTAAACGTAAAAATAATGTATGTTTAATAATGTTTGCAATGACAGCTTTAAAAAAAAACAAATGATTTGAGTGCTTTTAGCCCCGCAAAGTTATACTTACCTTGTTTCCTCTCCAGGCTCTTCTTATCAGGTCTTCTTTTCAAAAGCGATTTGTGGGCGCCAAATCGCACTATTGAACTAAATGTAGCTCATTCCTAATCTGGTCTGGTAGCAGAGCACATTTATTTATTAGGACTCCCCAAGCCTTGTTTATGAGGATTAGAGAATGATGACTGTCAATTTTTATGAGAACTTATCATCAGAAGCCATCCTGAAGTATGCCCACAGGCCAAAATATTTAAATGAGATGAATCTAGAGAAATTAATTGACTGTTAATGCTTGTGAAGAAATCAGTAAGGTAATCTGCTAATCATTCTAAAGTTATCACCCAGATTTATTAACCATAGCTGATGAGTCTGACGTTACAAGCCTTGTGATGTCTGATGATGTGCAAATTACTTCTCTAAAGTAATCCTATTTGTCATGGGTTGTCATCATTGCTCTAGCTCTCAAATTCTAACATTATGGAAAATGAAGAAAAAAAACAAGCTGAATAAGCAAAGTTTAGTGACTTTTTTTTTTTTTCTTAAAGGGACTTTATAATTCAAAATTATGTTTTTTATTGTTCGAGCATGCTATTTTTGCAGTGCTGATCCTATGTTATGATCTGTTGAATCCCTGCAAAGAGACTAAAGGGATATGAAACCCACATAATTTATTTTGTTATTTAGACAGAGGGGCCTATTTATTAATGTGCGAGCGGACATGATACGATGTAGCGTATCATGTCTGTCGCACATCGATAAATGCAGACAGCATACTCTGTCTGCATTTATCATTGCACCAGAAGTTCTTGTGAACTGCTGGTGCAATGCCGCCCCCTGCAGATTCGCGACCAATCGGCCGCTAGCAGGGGGTGTCAGTCAGCCCCATCGTATTCGATCGGGTTGATTTCTGTCCGTGGCCTCAGAGCAAGCCGACAAGTTATGGATCAGTGGTCTTTAGACCGCTGCTTCATAACTTCTGTTTCTGGCGAGCCTGATAAATCGGCCCCAGAGCATAAAATTTTAGTTTCCATTTTAATTCTATTATCAAATTTGCTTCATTCCCATGATATTTTTTGTTGAAGAAATACCTAGGTATGTGTCTGGAGTACTACATGGCAGAAAATAGTGCTGCTATCTAATGCTCTTGCAAAACGATAACATTCTGGCAAAACTACATATAGAGCCGCATAGTGCTCAAGACACATGAACTCTCCTGAGCTAACATACCTAATTTTCATAGAAAGATACCAAGAGAACAAAAAATTTTATAACAAAAGTAAATTAGGAAATTGTTTAAAATTTCATGTTCTATCTGAATCATGAAAGAAAAATGTTGAGCTTCATGTACATTTAAGCACATAGGTAAAATACTGCTTGAGAGTCAATAAAAAAGTAGCAAAGCCAGGTTTGCCAAGTGCAATGTCCTTTGTTCTCTTGTTGTTATAACATACAGCGCAGTGTGTAAATTCCCCTTGTATAAAGAGCTAAGAGCAGACTACAGGTTCAGTATGCTATTATATACAGACTTTATACACTCTCACTCACCCCGCTCTTCATGCGGTAGCCTCACTCCGTCTGTCCTCCCAGATCCAACTCCTTTCACAGGAAAAAGAAGAGGTCTTACCTAGTGGTGTAGAGTGTCCGTTTGCAACCTCCACAATCGCGGATCCTGTTATGTCCTCGCTCTTACAGCTCGCCCGGTCACAGCTGCACACTAACGTTGCCTTTCAATTTTGGGTGTGATCACAGTGCAAACTACTTCCTGTTTGCAATTATCATGAAGCAGAAAAAGAAAAAAGCAGATCCATCCATATGCTTTCAAAACAAGGTGACTTTATTGTAGCGATTTTCTGTCACAAATACAACTTGTAATAACTTCAGAGGCACACACTTTAAAATCAAGGGAGTTATTACGAGGTCCGGTGTCAGTCTTACATGTTTCGGCGGATCCTGACCGCCTTAATCATAGACCATACCGGAACCTCTATACCTGTAAACTTTTTACCTGTGTACAGGTATACGCCCTCAAACATTTACTCCAATCATATTTACACAGTGGGATTAAGCCTTAAACGGCCAGGCAACGTAGAATACTATTATGTTTGATTTCATAAATAGATTTTAACCCTTTAGAGATACATATTCAATATTATATAGAAGAACATATCATAAAGTAAATATACACCTTTATAGTAACTTAAAAGACTGATTTCCAGCAATTTTTAGAGGCGGATTTATCGCTATTATAAGGCGTAAATGTAACCTGTTACCTTTTCCTATGTTATTGTATTTAGTGACATTTTATTATTCTTAGATACACACAAGCTATAATTGGTTTACCATATAGATAAAATATTATTCAGAGTATTAATTTTAGATTCTATTCCACCTTAATAAAACAGAACTTCAAAATGGAATGAGCTATTTCTGTGAATAAGGTAGTTTTTAACTTTAGTTTTTTCACTCCCTCCATCTTTTATCTGCATATTTATAGATAGAAAATACTAAAAAATGCCTTTAAGAAATTTATTATGTATATATATGTTTGTGAACTCAATAGGGCTTTAAATTTAATATATCACAATAGAAATAACACAGATAATATTTAGCCATATATTCTTGGATAATAATTTATCTTTAGTTTAACTACTTATTACTCCAGCAGTTAATAATATCATGTTCGGAGTTGAACCCTTCAGGGACAAGAGTCTTAAAGATAAAAATCCAATAGGCCTCTTGCTTTTTTAGAGCATTAAGCCTGTCACCACCTCTGTGTGACTTTTGAATATGCTCAATGGCTGTCCAACTAAAAGTTCTTAAAGGGCCACTAAACCCAAAATCTTTCTTTCATGATTCAGATAGAGAATAGAAATTTAAACAACATTACAATTTACTTCCATTATTTATTTTGCTTCATTTTTTAAATATCCTTAGTTGAAGAAAAAGCAATGCACATGGTGAGCCAATCACACGAGGCTTCTATGTGCAGCAACCAATCAGCAGCTAGTGAGCATATCTAGATATGCTTTTCATCAAAGAATATCAAGAGAATAAAACAAATTAGATAATATAAGTAAATTAGAAAGATGTTTAAAATTGCATTCTCTTTCTAAATCATAAAAGAAAAAATGTGGGTGGCATGTCCCTTTAAATCTTGGTTGTGTTCCTCTATAAAGTGGGATGCAAGCGCAGAGCATGATATATCATTTTCTATGTATGAGATGTGTTCTCGAATACGAGTCCTTACATCTCTTGTCGTCATTCCAATATACTGTTTTTTATGTTCAGTGCATTCAACTAGATATATAACATGATCAGTAGAACATTTTATGCAGCCTTTAATATCATATTCTTGACCTGTAGTATATGACTTACAGGTTTTGGTTACTTTGATATAACCACATGCCCTGCACCTTTTGCTTCCACATTTATATATTCCATTTGTATGCAACCAAGAACTTTCTGTACCCCTTTCTTTGTTTTTAAGTTCACTAGGAGATAGAATATTAGCCAGTGAGTTACTCTTTTTGTATACAAATCTACAGCCTTCATCAATTATTGGTTTTAGAGCACTGTCCCCATAGATTATGGGCAAATATTTATTTACAATATCACAAACTTCCTTATATTGGTCTGAGAACTGGGTACTAAAGAGGGGTCTTGTATCTTTCATGTCATTTTTCTTTTTTGTTATCAAAAGATCCTTCCTATCCATTTTACTCACTTTTTCACCAATACTTATTACTTGCTGGCGATTATAGCCTCTAGCTACCATCCTCTCTGTTAGTTCTGACCTAGCTCTGACAAAATCTTCATTTTGAGAGCAGTTCCTTTTTGTTCGCATCATTTGACCCTTTATTATCCCCTTGGTGACATATTTTGGGTGATTGCTCTTGGCATGCAATAAAGCATTACCAGCAATTGGTTTCCTATATAGGTCTGTTATAACTCTCCCATTTTGTCTATCAGCAATTAGAGTGAGGTCTAAATAGTTAATTTTGTCTTTGCTCCAGTCAGAGGTAAATCTTATACCTAATCTGTTATTGTTAAGGTAATTTAGAAACGTATCTTTCCCTGTTTCATCACCATCCCATACAAAAAGCAGGTCATCTATAAATCTCTTATAGAGAAATATAGAGCCTTTGTATGGGTTGGAGTCATTGGTAATGAGACTTCTCTCTAGCCATCCCATAAAGAGATTTGCATATGAGGGCGCAAAATGCGCCCCCATTGCAGTCCCCTGTTTTTGCAAAAAAAGAACTCCCCCTCGAACATAAAATAATTATGTCCAAGGAGGAACTCTATGACCTCAAGGATATAGCTCTTAAAGTAAAGGGTCATAAGTTGTTTCCAGATCAAGAAAATATTCTATGGCTTTTAGGCCTAATTCATGTTGAATCATAGAATACAGGGATACCACGTCTACTGACAACCAGCTAAAGGTATCCCTCCACTCAAAATCATCAAAAATATTCAACACATTTGTTGTATCTTTAAGATGGCTATCAAGATTAAGGACCAAGGGTTGTAATGTATCATCGACCCAGTTAGATAGCGGTTCTAATACAGATTCGAGCCCTGATATAATGGGTCTTCCCTTAATATCCTTTACACCTTTATGAGTTTTAGGGAGATGATAGAAGATAGGTATTCGGGGGTTTTCTACATACAAAGAGTCAAAGGTTTTTCGATCTATGTACCCATTTTCCAAACCATCATCTAATAAAGATAGAAGTTTGTCTTGAATTCTCAGACTAGGGTCATAACTTAATTTAGCATACACCTCATTTTCACTTAATTGCCTATGGGACTCACTGATATACCATTCCCTGTCACAAACCACTATACTATTTCCTTTATCAGACCGTTTTATCACAATCTTTTCATTTTCTTCCAGGCTCTTTAGAGCTTTCTTTTCATTTTTAGTGAGGTTTGGTTTTTTTGTGTTTCACTTTTGTGGTATCTTTAAGGGCTGTAAGGTCTTCTAACACCCTCTTATGAAAAAGCTCTAACTGTGGGCCTCTAGTCCTAGTGGGGTAAAAACTAGATTTTTGTTTTTTAACCACAGATTTTTTAGTCTGTTTTCTCTCATGCTGTTCAGAAGTATTAATATCAGAATCTACTACTTCGGTCTACTTCGAAGACTGAACAAATTGCCAATCTTAAAGAGGAGATTGTCAAGATACAAATTGAAATTAATAAGTTTAAAGAAGTGTCAGAATATGTTACATACGATACCATGCTCCAAGAGGCAGTGGAGGAAGCAAGGAAATTAGTGATCAATATTAAACACTCTAAATTTTTGCGAGATAGTAAAGATTACACTAGTAATAGAGTGTATCTTTGGCAGAAAAACACCAGAAAGGGAAATAGATGGCAAAATAAAAATAAGTCAGGAGAAAAAGGTCAAACTAATACTGAGAATCAATCGTTAAATACTGAATTTCAACCTAAAAATCTGAAAGGATATAAGCAAGGCAAAAAGAATAATAAAAATAAAAATAGAAAGGTCACTTTTAGTGAGATTGAACAAAACGAAAATGGTGAAACTGCTATGGAAACAGATTTTGTGACCTCAGAAGGCTATACACAATCTGAGACAGAGAGTAGAGAGGATCTACATACAGATACTGCAAAAAAACTGAATGCTAAAGGGATGGAAATAGGAACTAAACCAAAACAATTTAACACTAAAAAGATTGAACCAGAGAAGCAGGATTTTCAGAAGGAGGGAGATACAAACAAATGGGGAGGCATAGTAGAGAGAGGCTACAAAAAAGCAAGAAACAGATACCAGTTGAGACAGATAGCTCATAAGGAGAAATAAGACTACAAGGGGCAGTTTTAAATCTATCCTCTTATGCACTTAATGAAATTGAAATAAAAGTATTAAACTATGGTTTGGGCTTTTGCCCTAGTGGTGGTTTTAATCTCTTTCAGACTGTTCTAGATGTAAATCGTTTCATTAGACAACTAACAATTAAGAAATACTTTAAGACCGAAGTAGTAGATTCTGATATTAATACTTCTGAACAGCATGAGAGAAAACAGACTAAAAAATCTGTTGTTAAAAAACAAAAATCTAGTTTTTCCCCACCAGGACTAGAGGCCCACAGTTAGAGCTTTTTTCATAAGAGGGTGTTAGAAGACCTTACAGCCCTTAAAGAGACCACAAAAGTGAAACACAAAAAAACAAACCTCACTAAAAATGAAAAGAAAGCTCTAAAGAGCCTGGAAGAAAATGAAAAGATTGTGATAAAACGGTCTGATAAAGGAAATAGTATAGTGGTTTGTGAAAAAAAAATAAAAACAACCATCCACATATAGCAGATAGGCAAACCAGTACTGAAACGGTTATCAGTAGAGGTAATGGAAAATGAGAGTATATTGTCGATCTGAAAAGGGAGGTAGGAGATGAATCTCTACGACCGATAACAGAGAACCTATGAAATGGATCTCCCGTGAGGAAAACCATTGCATTCAATAGGTGATACTCCCTTCACAACCCTCTGACATTCACTGTACTCTGAGAGGAACCGGGCTTCAAAATGCTGAGAAGCACATATCAACGTAGAAATCTTAGCACAAACTTACTTCACCACCCCCATAGGAGGCAATCGGCTAGATTTAGAGTTTTGTCGGTAACTACCTGTGTAGCTAATGCTGGCTTTTTTTCCCCCGCACCTTTTAAATACCGCTGGTATTTAGAGTTCACAGAAGGGCTGCGTTAGGCTCCAAAAAGGGAGCGTATAGCATAATTTACCGCCACTGCAACTCTCAATATCAGCGGTGCTTATGGACGTGGCCAGCTTCAAAAACGTGCTCGTGCACGATTCCCCCACGATTCAGCCAATCGGAATTAAGGTAAGAAAATTCTGATTGGCTGATGGAATCAGCCAATCAGATTCAAGTTCAATCCGATTGGCTGATCCAATCAGCCAATCAGATTGAGCTTGCATTCTATTGGCTGTTCCGATTAGCCAATAGAATGCGAGCTCAATCTGATTGGCTGATCCAATCAGCCAATCGGATTGAACTTGAATCTGATTGGCTGATTCCATCAGCCAATCAGAATTTTCCTACCTTAATTCCGATTGGCTGATAGAATCCTATCAGCCAATTGGAATTCGAGGGACGCCATCTTAGATGACGTCCCTTAAAGGAACCGTCATTCGTCGGGAAGTCGTCGGTGAAGATGGATGTTCCGCGTCGGCGGGATAAAGATGGATCCGGAAGAAAGAAGATTGAAGATGCCGATAGAAGACTTCAGCCGGATCATGGACCTCTTCAGCTCCCGCTTGGATCAAGACTTCGGCCAGATCATGGACCTCTTCAGCTCCCGCTTGGATCAAGACTTCAGCCGGATCATGGACATCTTCAGCTCCCGCTTGGATCAAGACTTCAGCCGGATCATGGACATCTTCAGCCCCCGCTTGGGCCAAGACTTCAGCCGGATCATGGACATCTTCAGCCCCCGCTTGGGCTTGGATGAAGACTTCGGAGCCTGGACCGATCGGTGATACCCGGTGGGGTGAAAATAAGGTTGGATGATCTTCAGGGGCTTAGTGTTAGGTTTATTTAAGGGGGGTTTGGGTTAGATTAGGGGTATGTGGGTGGTGGGTTGTAATGTTGGGGGGGAATTGTATGTTATTTTTTTACAGGCAAAAGAGCTGTTTTCTTTGGGACATGCCCCGCAAAAGGCCCTTTTAAGGGCTGGTAAGGTAAAAGAGCTTTTCTATTTTAATTTTAGAATAGGGTAGGGCATTTTTTTATTTTGGGGGGCTTTGTTATTTTATTAGGGGGCTTAGAGTAGGTGTAGTTAGCTTAAAATTGTAATATTTTTCTAATGTTTGTAAATTATTTTTTTATTTTTTGTAACTTAGTTCTTAGTTTTGAAGTAATCAGTAAGGTAATCTGCTAATCATTTAACAACAAATCAGTAAAGAACTGATGAAAGAGTACAAATGTAGCACTCATGAACGTTATGAAAAAATATTTTTTAAATTTGTAATTAAAGAAGAAATATAAAACATAACGTTTACTATTCTGATTAAACACTAAGGGTATGCAAATAACTTTAAAATATGCACATGCCTACTAAAATAGGTCTCTATCAATATATAGACCCTATCACAATGAAAAACCCTATTGGGGTCTCAAAATTGTCTCTTAGGTAGACAACTGAAAATAATAATGGCCACTGTTGTAATATCCACCAGATCAAAATTAGGTGGATTACATGCGTAAATGATGGTGGATTCCAAATATATGTAGCATTCACATGAGTGAGATGCTGATAATAGATAATGTGTTTTTACAAAGACCTATACCAGGGGTCGACAACCTTTTCGGACCTCAGGGACCACTAAACTCACAATTTTGAATCCCGTGGACCACTAACATAATAATAATTGATATATATATATATATATATATATATATATATATATATATATATATATATATATATGTGTGTGTGTATATATATATATATATATATATATACACACAAACACACACATACTGTACATAACTAGTATAACCATAGCTAAGTTTACATTATGTGTATATTTACATGTTTAAGAATTATTTTTTGGAATTAACTAACTGAATGACATAACTGAGAGAATACTTCCTAATGAGTAGGGAGATTGCGTAGGGAGATTGTAATTTAACTCCTCCTCCATTTTCACTGATGCCCAGCCAGGCACTGTAGGGAGTTGCGGCACGACAGGGTGACACCATCAGAGGAGGCTAATTCCTGCTTGATGGTGTCAAGGACCACCAACATCTTCTCGTGGACCACCATTGGTCATTGGACCACTGGTTGGCGACCGCTGACCTATACCATAGAGTTAACCTATACCATAAAGCTAACACAACATTTGTGTAAGGCCTTTGGGTTGTTAGGATACTCGACACCTATACCTGGTAGTTTACCATATTAATACATTTGTCTAGAAATACCAGAAACCTGTACCGTTTAATTTACCATTGATTGCAGCTGCCAGATACTTTTTTGAAGTGCCCCATAAAGATACTTGGTTACAGTTATATATGAAGCATCCGCATGGTGGGTTACTAGGAACCTATACCTGGTTTACCGTATTGATGCATATTCTGGGAATACCAGAAACCTATACCTTTTAGTGTACCGTTTGTTGTAACTTATGAATATATAATGAGAAAAGTACTCAACTGTGGATGTGTTGTACCTAATGTTTGGTATTCGCATTAATAGGATATTGGAAAGTCTACACCTATTAGTAGATCGTATTAATATATTCTCTGGAAATACCCGAGACCTATACCGTTTAGTTTACCGTTATTTATGACTTCCGAATATACCTGTACCTATACCTGTGGTTACCGGGTTGATACACAGGTCTGGAAATACTAGATATCTATACAATTTAGTTTACCATTAATAACAATTTCAGATATGAGCTACTTTTAAATACCCTTAGTTTTTAATCATAATAGTAAAAGTTATGTTTTATATTTCTTCTTTCCTTACAAATTTAAAAAATATTTTTTCATAACGTTCATGAGTGCTACATTTGTACTCTTTTATCAGTTCTTTACTGATTTGTTGTTACATTTATGACCAGTACAAGCACCATTCCCTAGTAAACCATTATCACAAATAAATACATAAAGGGGAACGTTTGTGATCTCAAGTAGTGCCATTGCTATCTCTTGTGATAATCTGCTAATCATTATTAAAGGGACAGTCTACACCAACATTTTTCTTATTTAAAAAGATAGATAATCCCTTTATTACCCATTCCCCAGTTTTGCATAACCAACACAGTTATATTAATATACTTTTTACCTCTGTGATTACCTTGTATCTAAGCCTTTGCAGACAGCCTCCTTATCTAAGTGCCTTTGACAGACATGCAGTGTAGTCAATCAGTGAAGACTCCTAAATAACTTCACGGGAGTGAGCACAATGTTATCTATATGACACATGTGAACTAGCACTGTCTAACTGTGAAAAACTTTCAAAATGCTCTGAGCTAGGAGGCGGTTTTCAACTGTTTAGAAATCAGTTTCAGCCTAGCTAGGTTTAGCTTTTCAAAAATACCACCAAGGGAACAAAGCAAATTTGATGATAAAAGTAAATTGGAAAGTTGTTTAAAATTGCATGCCCTATCTGAATCATGAAAGTTTAGTTTTGACTTTACTGTCCCTTTAAGTCATCACCCAGAATTGTTTTACCTTAGCTGATGACTTTACAAGCCTGATTATGTCTAATGATGTGCAAATTACTTCTAAATTAGTTTGATGATCATCAAATTACTCCCAGATGGTCTTTAAAGGCACAGTTCAGCCAATAATATTCTCCACTTTAAATTGTTCACAATGATGCATTTTACCTGCTGGCGTTTATTTGTTTACAAGTAGCTCCTTTACCCCTATTATGACATTTGAAATAGCTGATTTAGCCTGTGGTATCCATACCTATTGTTAAAGTTTGTATACTGAAGTATAGGCTATTGAATATCCTTAGTAAACACAGCCAGCAGAAGAAATTACACTCCCAGTGGGGTGCAGTATAGTTAAGTAATAAAATGTTAATTTTCCATTGCTCTCTCTAAGTATTGAGCTTTGGTTTTCCAGACAAATATAAAATAAAGAAGAATGTGTGTGTACACAAAGTGATAACATAATGAGGCATGATATTACCTGAAACTCAACCCATTGTAATAGGCAGTGGTTTAAAAGCACAAAACCAGCTACTTCATATACACAAATAAACCTGAAAATGCAATTTCTCATACATTTTATACTCTGTAGCTGGTATAACAAATCATTGAAAATACATGAATATAAAAACAATTTTACAGTGTACTGTTCCTTTAAAGTAATACTGTTTGTCTTGGAAGCTTCCGAATGAGTAATTCTCATATATACCATATACTGTATATACCACCGGACCATTTTTCCCCTACGTTTCTAAAACCTACTTTAAAATCCTTCACTATTCTTGCTGCCTCCCTTGAAACTGTTAATATTTTTTATTCTGTGGATATGGATATCTATGTAACTTATAACTTCTTAATTTATATTATTTACATAAACATGTATTTACTTGATTTTACTACAATAGTAGTCACAAGGTCTTATGCAGTGAACTTAGAGGAGAGTGGAGGTACAGGAGGACAATGAAGGGAGTTAAGGTTGAATATGGCCACAGGTAGCGGCATTCAACTATTTTCGACCCTGAATTTATTTGTGTCAAAGTGGAAGACACAAAGATCTTGATTCATCTTTGAGTGTTGCACTTTGACACTAATACATTTGGTGCCAAAAATAGCAGAATTCTGCAGCCTGCTGCTATATTGGGCATTTGTTTAGTAAATGAATGCTGAATAACACATTTTTGCCCATACCTAATAATTACAGGGGTCTCAACTAACACTGAGCCTGCACCTCTCAGGGATGCATTTGGCCCTGAAATTATTAGTGATGTCAAAGGGGCCTGGTAGGTCCGAGGCTCCATCTGCATCTTCATTGCCCCATGCAAAAAAAACCTCATAGTGCTCATAGGAAAAGTGTTTGGAATTGAATTTACAAATATGGTGTCAGGATTTCAAAGATGTTGCCCACAGTGTCACTGTAGAGGAAACACTTTAATTCTGCAGGTTTGTTGTAAGTTTGGAGGTTTGGCCTACTTCTTGCCAAGGCCAATGTGACAGTTTTTAGGGACTGCTGCAGCTCCACATAAATGCCCACAAACCAAACTCTCCTGTTGCTACTCTACCCACAAAATGCCAGTGGACCACATGTTTTCTAGCCCTCCCAACCTGGAAAGCCTCTAAAAAATGTTGGGAGTATGTATTTGTACAGGAAAGGCATTTACTCTGGTGCAGACTATTTATGGGGAAGGATGACTCATCATTCCTCTTGCTTATGTGGTGCCCAATTAGCTTCTGCTAATTGGGCAGCTCCACATAAATGCCCACAAACCAAAACTCTCCTGTTGCTACTCTACCCACAAAATGCCAGTGGACCACATGTTTTCTAGCCCTCCCAACCTGGAAAGCCTCTAAAAAATGTTGGGAGTATGTATTTGTACAGGAAAGGCATTTACTCTGGTGCAGACTATTTATGGGGAAGGATGACTCATCATTCCTCTTGCTTATGTGGTGCCCAATTAGCTTCTGCTAATTGTAAACATCCAGAAAGGGTGCTGTTAAATTGCTCAAGGACCCAGTGGGGTCTATTTACAAGTCTGGCTGAAGTTCATAGCAGAGTGTACAGAACAGATTCACAACTAGTGCTGACCATAGCATTTTAATGTATCACATAGACATACGATCCAAGCAATAGTTTCTTATGAGGATAGAAAATGGTAGTATTGTCCTTGCAATAGATTTCCCCATGGGTAACAGCATTTCCTAGTTGTGCCACGTGTATAGACATATTTTAATCAGCCAATCGAATGCCCACATTGTACTTTTTTAATTACGGATGTGAGTATTTCTCATATTTTGACACACTATAATGGTACTGTATCCAAACTTATTTCTGTATGCCGTTCGTAGGTTCAGAGGTGCATGTTTAGATGTTTTCATTGTTTTTGAGCAATGTTTAAAACAAATGAAACAATCCTTTAAATATATTCTTCTGTGTACAAAGTCAGTTGTATATATTACAACAAAGTGAAACAGTTAACTACTCTCAGTTTGCTGTTACTTTGCAATAGAATATTTAGAATAACAGTTCTAACATACATTGCAGCTCTCTAAGAGGTTACCCTAACTATAACGGGACACATTTATCCTAACAGTAATCCCAAACTAACCAAAACTTTAATAAACAACATTTTAGTATAATATGTTTTAGTATATGTTCTCAAACACTTATTCATCTGTTATTGAAAAATTATTTCACAGCATAACTGAAGTAATCTATTTAAAGGGACATGAAACCCAAACATTATCTTTAATGATTCAGATAGAAAATACAATTTGAAACAACTTTCCAAATTACTTCTATTATCTAATTTTTTCATTCTCTTGGTATCATATGTTGAAATAGCAGCAATGTACTACTGGCTATTAACTGAACAAATGAGTGAGCCAATGACAATCAGTATATATATGCACCCACCAATCAGCAGCTAGGACCTAATCTATTTGCTGCTCCTGAGCTTTCCTAGATGAACCTTTCAGCAAAGGATAACAAGAAAAGGAAGCAAAATAAATAATAGAAGTACACTGGAAAGTTGCTTAAAATTGTATTATCTATCTAACTCATGAAAGAAATGTTTTGGGTTTCATGTCCCTTTAAGTAAAATAGATTAGCAATTTACTTCAAGTTTAGTTAATGGGGCCTATTTATTATAGTGCGAGCGGACATGATCCGATATTGCGGATCATGTCCGCTGCACATCGATAAATGCCGACAGCAAACGCTCTCAGCATTTATTATTGCCCTAGCAGTTCTGGTGAACTGCTGGTGCAATACCGCCCCCTGCAGATCCGCTAGCAGGTAGTGACAATCAACCCGATCGTATTCGATCGGGTTGATTTCTGTCCGCCGCCTCAGAGCAAGAGGACAGGTTATGGAGCAGCGGTCTAAATATGCCCCATTAAGTTAATTACTCTTAATGAATAATTAGATATTTCCAATTTTCAGTGCTAATATTTTGCTATTTAATAAAAAACAATCTCTTAAAAATATGAAAAATAAACTACAATAACCTTTTAATTAATATATAATAAATCTTAATAAATGGAGGATGTGCGGGGGCGGAGCTAACTGCCATACAGGAAAGCTGCACTTTGTCAGAGCTCCTCTGCAAACTCTGCTAAAAACCTTATTAAAACCTCAAATCAGCCTATATCAACTGAGGTAAACAACAGATCACTCTAGCAGGACAAGGAATCAATCGATCTGGGACCAAAATTGGGCTTTTACAGCAAAAACGAAACCATCCTGTTCAGACTTCCAGGGCCCATTCAGGAAAGTCCCCGGCTGCGGCCTACACTGGATCCGGAGGTAGGAGTTAAACAACACAAAATAACCTCATTAGCTTGGGGAAAATAGAGAAACATACCCCAGATACTAAACTACCTAAAATAAAAGGGTTTTTTACATGCTACAAGTGGAAATAGCTTAACCCTGAGGAGAAAGGGAGGTGGGAAAATTGCCATTTTTAGCAACATTCTGCAAAGTTTATTGGCCCCTCTGCACCCCACAACTGTGTCCTTTTAAGAAGTACCAAGACCCCCAACCCTAGTCAGGAAAGTCAGAGAGACACTGAAGGGACAAAGGTTGGGAAAGCTTATAAAGGACACTTGATTATAAATATCTCCCTTTATTTAAACAGAAAGGGTTTTATTTTTACAGTAAAGAATACACATCAATACAGAGTTGGGATTTCACTCCTGAACATTATACTGCAGCATAAAATAGCACCTTGCACTGCATATGAGTAGTATGGGCTAACTAAAGAAGCAGCTGCACAGTGACAGAGCTACATGCAACATAATCTCACATCTTAATGATTTCTTAATACATCCATGCTAAATATAAGCTAACAAAGCATCTTTAGAGGACGTCATACAGTAGCTGACACCTTTGCATTGCCTGTACATAACAGCCAGAGCCGCAAACATACCATTGCAACATGAAAAACAAATCACAAACGGTCAAAGATTGTCTATCACGAGCACAATTAAAGCAAAGAAATCTGGAAAATTCTCTAACACCAACAATAAGCAATTCGCCCTCATCACAATCAGACATGACGGAACCAGCCCCGTCAGTGCCCGCAAATAAAGAGTTACTAAGTCAAATAAAGGTGCTATTTCAGGAAGAATTGAAAACGGCCATATCTGAACTTAGACAAGACATACGAGAAATTGGAGGGCGTACAGCGGAGCTGGAGGAGAAACTTAATGAAGTAGTTGTTGAAATACCACAAATACACAATGCCATTCAGGAGCAGTCATCACATATCAAAAGGCTGGAAGATCAAATAGAAGACCTTGAAAACAGGTCGAGAAGGTCGAATCTCAGGATCCGAAACCTCCCAGAAACCTACACTAATCTTCCAGACACAGTCATGAAGATATTCCGCCAACTTTTACCAGAAATGGACACCGCCATGCTACTCATGGATAGAGTGCATAGGGCTCTCTCCAGACCGCCACAGCCCTCCATGGCCAGAGATATTATCTTAAAAATGCATTACTTCCATATCAAAGATCAAATACTTACGGCAGCCAGGAATGCACAAACACTCTCGTATGAAGGACACTCTTTGCAAATCTTTGCAGATTTAGCTCCGATCACCCTACGCAGAAAGCGAGAGCTCAAGCCTATTTTATCCATATTAAATAACATGCAAATAAGATATAGATGGAACTTTCCGTTTAAACTATCATTTACCTATCAAAACAACCCCTACTCCTGTACGACAGTTGAAGAGGGACAGGAAATTCTTAGGCCTAGATTTAGAGTTTGGCGGTAGCCGTGAAAACCAGCGTTAGAGGCTCCTAACGCTGGTTTTAGGCTACCGCCGGTATTTGGAGTCACTCAAAAAAAGGGTCTAACGCTCACTTTTCAGCCGCGACTTTTCCATACCGCAGATCCCCTTACGTCAATTGCGTATCCTATCTTTTCAATGGGATCTTCCTAACTCCGGTATTTAGAGTCGTTTCTGAAGTGAGCGTTAGAGCTCTAACGACAAAACTCCAGCCGCAGAAAAAAAGCAGGAGTTAAGAGCTTTCTGGGCTAACGCCGGTTCATAAAGCTCTTAACTACTGTACCCTAAAGTACACTAACACCCATAAACTATCTATGTACCCCTAAACTGAGGTCCCCCCACATCGCCGCAACTCGATTAAATTTTTTTAACCCCTAATCTGCCGACCGCCACCTACGTTATACTTATGTACCCCTAATCTGCTGCCCCTAACACCGCCGACCCCTGTATTATATTTATTAACCCCTAATCTGCCCCCCTCAACGTCGCCGACACCTGCCTACACTTATTAACCCCTAATCTGCCGAGCGGACCTGAGCGCTACTATAATAAAGTTATTAACCCCTAATCCGCCTCACTAACCCTATCATAAATAGTATTAACCCCTAATCTGCCCTCCCTAACATCGCCGACACCTAACTTCAATTATTAACCCCTAATCTGACGACCGGAGCTCACCGCTACTATAATAAATGGATTAACCCCTAAAGCTAAGTCTAACCCTAACACTAACACCCCCCTAAGTTAAATATAATTTAAATCTAACGAAATTAATTAACTATTCTTAAATAAATTATTCCTATTTAAAGCTAAATACTTACCTGTAAAATAAATCCTAATATAGCTACAATATAAATTATAATTACATTGTAGCTATTTTAGGATTAATATTTATTTTACAGGCAACTTTGTAATTATTTTAACCAGGTACAATAGCTATTAAATAGTTAAGAACTATTTAATAGCTACCTAGTTAAAATAATTACAAAATTACCTGTAAAATAAATCCTAACCTAAGTTATAATTAAACCTAACACTACCCTATCAATAAATTAATTAAATAAAATACCTACAATTACCTACAATAAAACCTAACACTAGACTATCAATAAATAAATTAAATACAATATCTACAAATAACTACAATTACATAAACTAACTAAAGTACAAAAAATAAAAAATAACTAAGTTACAAAAAATAAAAAAATATTTACAAACATAAGAAAAATATTACAACAATTTTAAACTAATTACACCTACTCTAAGCCCCCTAATAAAATAACAAAGACCCCCAAAATAAAAAAATGCCCTACCCTATTCTAAATTAATAAAGTTAAAAGCTCTTTTACCTTACCAGCCCTGAACAGGGCCCTTTGCGGGGCATGCCCCAAGAAAATCAGCTCTTTTGCCTGTAAAAAAAAACATACAATACCCCCCAACATTACAACCCACCACCCACATACCCCTAATCTAACCCAAACCCCCCTTAAATAAACCTAACACTAAGCCCCTGAAGATCTTCCTACCTTGTCTTCACCTCAACAGGTATCACCGATCCGTCCTGGCATCCGGTGCTGAAGAGGTCCAGAAGAGGCTCCAAAGTCTTCCTCCTATCCGGCAAGAAGAGGACATCCGGACCGGCAAACATCTTCATCCAAGTGGCATCTTCTATCTTCTTCCATCCGGTGCGGAGCGGGTCCATCTTGAAGCAGCCGACGCGGATCCATCCTCTTCTTCCGGCGTCTCCCGACGAATGACGGTTCCTTTAAGGGACGTCATCCAAGATGGCGTCCCTCGAATTCCGATTGGCTGATAGGATTCTATCAGCCAATCGGAATTAAGGTAGGAATATTCTGATTGGCTGATGGAATCAGCCAATCAGAATCAAGTTCAATCCGATTGGCTGATCCAATCAGCCAATCAGATTGAGCTTGCATTCTATTGGCTGATCGGAACAGCCAATAGGGGGGTTGGGTTAGATTAGGGGTCTGTGGGTGGTGGGTTGTAATGTTGGGGGGGGGGTATTGTATGTTTTTTTTTACAGGCAAAAGAGCTGATTTTCTTGGGGCATGCCCCGCAAAGGGCCCTGTTGAGGGCTGGTAAGGTAAAAGAGCTTTTAACTTTATTAATTTAGAATAGGGTAGGGCATTTTTTTATTTTGGGGGTCTTTGTTATTTTATTAGGGGGCTTAGAGTAGGTGTAATTAGTTTAAAATTGTTCTAATATTTTTCTTATGTTTGTAAATATTTTTTTATTTTTTGTAACTTAGTTATTTTTTTTGTAACTTAGTTATTTTTTTTGTACTTTAGTTAGTTTATGTAATTGTAGTTATTTGTAGATATTGTATTTAATTTAATTTATTGATAGTGTAGTGTTAGGTTTTATTGTAGGTAATTGTAGGTATTTTATTTAATTAATTTATTGATAGGGTAGTGTTAGGTTTAATTATAACTTAGGTTAGGATTTATTTTACAGGTAATTTTGTAATTATTTTAACTAGGTAGCTATTAAATAGTTCTTAACTATTTAATAGCTATTGTACCTGGTTAAAATAATTACAAAGTTGCCTGTAAAATAAATATTAATCCTAAAATAGCTACATTGTAATTATAATTTATATTGTAGCTATATTAGGATTTATTTTACAGGTAAGTATTTAGCTTTAAATAGGAATAATTTATTTAAGAATAGTTAATTAATTTCGTTAGATTTAAATTATATTTAATTTAGGGGGGTGTTAGTGTTAGGGTTAGACTTAGCTTTAGGGGTTAATCCATTTATTATAGTAGCGGTGAGCTCCGGTCGTCAGATTAGGGGTTAATAATTGAAGTTAGGTGTCGGCGATGTTAGGGAGGGCAGATTAGGGGTTAATACTATTTATGATAGGGTTAGTGAGGCGAATTAGGGGTTAATACATTTATTATAGTAGCGGTGCGGTCCGCTCAGCAGATTAGGGGTTAATAAGTGTAGGCAGGTGGAGGCGACGTTGTGGGGGGCAGATTAGGGGTTAATAAATATAATATAGGGGTCGGCGGTGTTAGGGGCAGCATATTAGGGGTACATAGGGATAATGTAAGTTGCGGCGGTTTACGGAGCGGCAGATTAGGGGTTAATAATATAATGCAGGGGTCAGCGATAGCGGGGGCGGCAGATTAGGGGTTAATAAGTGTAAGGTTAGGGGTGTTTAGACTCGGGGTACATGTTAGAGTGTTAGGTGCAGACGTAGGAAGTGTTTCCCCATAGCAAACAATGGGGCTGCGTTAGGAGCTGAACGCGGCTTTTTTGCAGGTGTTAGGTTTTTTTTCAGCTCAAACAGCCCCATTGTTTCCTATGGGGGAATCGTGCACGAGCACGTTTTTGAGGCTGGCCGCGTCCATAAGCAACTCTGGTATCGAGAGTTGCATTTGCGGTAAAAATGCTCTACGCTCCTTTTTTGGAGCCTAACGCAGCATTTTTTTGGACTCTCGATACCAGAGTTAATTTTATGGTGCGGCCAGAAAAAAGCCTGCGTAGCGTTAACAACCCATCTACCGCCAAACTCCAAATCTAGGCCTTAGGAAGCTACATCTTCTAACAGACATACAAAGCAAGGATCAGCCACCTAAACCTCAGAGACAATCCTTTCAAAGGGAATGGACACCTGCAAGGAAACAGAAAAAACCCAGAAAAGGTCTCAAAAACTCAAAGACCCCAAGCAGGACTGATCAGAGTTCAGAATCCGAGGACGAAGAAACCTGAACTTACAAACAAACTCTTCAGGCCTGTTATCTATCGATGTTTAACTACCTGAATAGGCAATCCACTGTTCTGTAAAGGTATTATGGTTACTTAAAAAATGCATATTAATTTTTAGTACCTATTCCAATAACAAAAAAAAGGTAAGGTTGTGAGTTGGATAGATCAGCATTTTACTGACCCTACATAATATTTCCGGACATTACACTCTTGTCTAAACCGTTGAGACGTTCCTCATAATTCATACCCTATCCCTTTCAAACCCACACCCATATCCTTGTTTACCCAGCACCCTCCCACCCCCTACCAGATTACCCACTTATCTTTCCCTCCCTTCCCTCCCTCCCCATGCCCCCCCCCCAGTTATAGCATGGTTCTCATATTCTAAACATTAAGATACATGTTGATTTTTTTTGCACGATTGTGAAAATGAATAATGTCACAGTTTAATTGCTCTACTCATTTGACTTGAAATGTTTAAGTTTGTTATGTTTGTTATAATTATAATGTTCTTAATAGTTGACGACTCATTGTACATTACAATGCACACTTTATCACAGATAGCATCACTCCTAAAGTTCACAAGGAAAGCTAGAAAACCTATAATACAAGCTCCTACCACCATAGGCAATTCTCTACTTCTAACCTATCACATAAGATATATCAAACAAAAGTTTTCATCTCCACTATTGATATCTGCAGTGCTCCGCATGAATACAAAAATTAGACGAGCCAACAGAAATATACATATCAGCACATACACAACTCCTACCCAAATATGGCTCCAATCACGGTAATCACACACAACGTTAGAGGTTTGCACTCGTCACTAACGTCAAACAAAAAAAGGCACTTCAGGAATATAAAAATCTGCAAGCACATATAGTGTTACTACAAGAAACACATTTCACAAAAGCAAGCACACCCAAATACTGGGATAAAGCATATTCACAACAATACCATACAACTACACATATAAAGCATAGAGGAGTGTCAATTCTATTACACAGTTCCTTAAACTTTAAAGAGGAAGAAATCATAACCGACAAAGAGGGAAGATACCTGATAATTAGGGGATACATACACAATACCCCTATCATGATAGGCAATATCTATGCCCCAAATGACCACCAAGCTCAATTCCTAACTAAAGTTAGCAAACTACTAACCATGTGGAATAAATATAAAATAATCGTGGGAGGAAATTTTAATCTCACATTAGATAATCTAATAGACAGATCCCAACATATAACCCGTACGCAACAGAAAAGAGAACCTAAACATAAAATCCTGGGTGATTTCCTGCTTGATCACAATTTTATTGATGGGTGGAGGACCTTAAACAAAGGTGTGAGCAGGACCGTCTTTAACACAGGGCAAAGGGGGCAGCTGCCCTGGGCCCAGTCTCTGTTGAGGGGCCCAAGAGTCCTAAAAAAAAAAAAAAAAAAATTTTTTTTTTTTTTTATGGTTCATACCAGACTGCTGATGTGACATGGGGAACACACACATTCAGTCCTAATACTGTCACAGTTCAAAGTACTCTGCTTATATTTTTTTTAAAAACTGTGCCAGACCGTGCCGGTGTCATGTGACATGCCAAGCTAGTGCCATGTGCTGTTTTAGATGTGCACTGTGCAGCATTGAATGCAAAGCCCTAACTCGGCATCCAGCCATTTCCCACTGCATCAGAAAAAATCCTACTGGGGTTACCACTGTTACCAGGTAACTGCTCTGGTGGTGGGGATTGTTTCTGTGTAGGGCTGACTGTAGGCGCATGCAGCAGAAAGCTGGAGCGGCAGGCACATGAGGATTTGAGCATCTGTGCAGCTGCATACACTGCTCTCTTCAGTCTTGAGGCTGTGTGACTCATCTCACACTGTATCCATGCAGCCTTGGACAGACAGCATCCAGTCTACTGGTCCCCTTGGCCCTGCTCTTTCTGCTGTGGCCCTAAGATCAACTAACTGAAGTTTGTTAGGGGAATAGTGCTTTGTAGAAAGGTGTCAGTGGGAAGAATAAGTGAGTGCACACACGCCCCTCCCCATGCAGCATTGTCTAGTTTAGGGTGAGAGGGAACTTGTTCCTAGCAAAGAAGCGACATGTGCTAGTGTGGCTGATGTATAGCGTCATGCTGATACTTCACACATTAATGTAAGGTTTATTTTTTATAGTTTTTATTTTTTCTCTGTCTCAGATTTTACAGCTTCCCATAGTAGTTCTGCTGTTCCAGTCAGTAAACTTATATTTGTCTGCACCTCCATGCTTCCTCCTTTACCTTGCTTTGCTCCTGTTGGCTGCCCTAAATCTCTTTAACCAGCTAACCTCACACCAGAATCACATTCAAAAGAATATTAAATGAATCCACAGTGGAGGAATTTATATATTTATTTACTTATTAGTACTGCTTAGGTCCAGTTTCACATATTGCAATTTTTTTTTTTAAATGATTAGCCCAGCAGTGGATGATCCACCGCTGGGCTAATAATAATAAAAAAAAATTGATTTAGTTGTTTTTTGGGATGTTGGGGTGGAGAGCGAAATTGCATAGGGTGGGGGGGGGCCCAAGAAAATTTTTGCCCAGGGTCCAATCAATATTAAAGACGGCCCTGGGTGTGAGAGAGTACACATATTACTCACCAGTTCACGACTCTCATTCGAGAATCGACTATATTTTATTGAGCCAGATTCTGGTTCCATTACTCATGCAGGCGAAAATACATAATTGCACATGGTCAGATCACTCTATAGTTGAGATCACACTACAGGGGATAACAAATCATAATAGAACCAAAGCATGGGCATTTAACCCTAAAATAATAGGGGACCCACTTGTTAAACAAAAATTATTAGATGAACGTACCTACTTTATAGCAGCAAATAATGGATCTACACTTAACCCATTACACCAATGGGGAGCACTCAAGGCTTTCGTTAGAGGTTACCTGATGACTGAATCAGCAAGAAAGCATAGACTCCATCAATCACATATAGGAAAACTGAGAACAGACATTTCAAACCTGAAAAGGGAAGTGATAGCACACCCAAGCAATGCTAATAACAAACAACTGAAACAGAAAAACAAAGAACTAGACAATCTCCTCTCAGATGAAGCTAACAAATCCATAAAACTACTAGATACACACTATTTTATCCACTCCAACAAACCGGATAGAATGTTAGCAAACAAATTAAAGGAAATCACTAGAGCTACAGCGGTACCACAGATACATACACCGACAGGAAAGGTAACAAATGACCCCCTAGAAATTGCAAACTCCTTTGCTGACTATTTTAATGCACTCTATAATCTCCTGACTCCCAAAGTGAATCAAGAAGCGGCTGAAACACTAAATAAGTTCCTAGCAGACAGTACAATGCCTCAATTGTCTCAATCTGACGTTACAATGCTAAACAACCCCATTTCAGTAACAGAGGTTTTGCTTGCCATAAAAGATCTTAAGCCAAACAAAGCTCCAGGACCAGATGGTTATTCCGAAATATTTTATAAAACCTTCAAAAATATATTAGCCCCACAATTAGTCACTATCTTTAATTCTATAATGAAAGGAAGTGAAATCCCAAAATAAATGCTCCTGGCCAGAATATCAGTTATCCCTAAACCGGGGAAAAATAAGCAGTTATGCCAAAATTATAGGCCCATCTCCCTTATAAACCAAGACATAAAACTGTTCACGAAAATCCTGGCAAATAGACTAAACGATCCCCTAACTAAATTGATACATTCAGATCAAGTCGGTTTCATTAAATCCAGGGAAGCGCCAGACAATACCCGTAAAGTCATCAATTTAATAAATTATGCTGCGGTACATGGAGTGCCTTCTCTGCTCCTTTCATTGGATGCAGAGAAGGCATTCGATAGAGTAAACTGGAGTTACATGACCGCCTAATTGACTAAAGTAGGAATACAAGGAGAATTCTTATACGCTATCTCATTACTGTACTCAACTCCTGAAGCATATATTAGACTAGCAGGATATAACTCTAAATCAATACCAATCCGAAATGGAACAAGACAAGGATGCCCCCTCTCCTCACTGTTGTTCGCCTTGTGCATAGAACCCCTAGCACTTAAAATTAGGGAATGTACAGGTATCTCAGGAATTAAAGTAACTAATACAATATATAAACTTGCATTATTTGCAGATGATGTCATTTTAACCCTTACAAAACCCACACTTTCTTTACCACCCTTATATAATATCCTACAACGGTTTGGAGCGGTGTCAAGATATAAAATAAATGAAGATAAATACGAAGCCATAGGAATCCATCTACCATCGCATACTAAAAAATTGTTAGAGCCTAATTTCTCCTTTAAATGGGCAAGCAAAACTATAAAATACTTGGGAATTCACATCACGACTGATGTCTATGCACTTTTTAAATATAATTACAAACCCCTATTCGCACAAATACGGCAACTTATGTCCAAATGGACGAAATACAAAATATCATTCCTGGGAAGGATTATAGTATCTAAAATGACAATCCTACCAAAACTTCTTTACCTGTTCAGATCTTTGCCTATATCCATCCCAATAAGGGAATTACATAGTTTACAAAACGATATTCTCTCTTTTATTTGGCAAAATAAAAAAGCGAGGATTAACAAGCATATTATGACCAGACTTAGAGACGGGGGAGGAATGGGTATACCCCATCTGATACATATTACAAATATACAATGGGTGCAATTAGAAGCTAACATAATAGGAGTTAATAATATAGCCAAACTTCTATGGTCCACAAAACAAAGCAGGCCCCAGCAGGGGAAGCGATTCATATCCATTACACACACATTATATATCTGGGACAAATTAACACATTGTTATCAAATCACAAACACCAAATCCCCGATAACCCCTCTAATTGATCTCAACTCCTCCATAGATAAGATAGTACAGGATAAATGGGCTAACAGAGGACTGTACAGGATAGCAGACACCCTCATTAATGGGACATTCATGACACATAACCAATACAATGAACTAGACCCTTTAGACACACATACGTGGTACCACTACTTCCAGTTACGCTCTAGAGTACATGAAATTATGGGTACATCAACCACACGCGTTACCACCCCCTTTGAATCCATATGTCTTTCTAAAACTAGGCCAAAAGGCTCCATAACTAAATTATACCTAATATTCAATATAAATAATAACACGAACTAAACATCAACAATGGACAAATGGGAAGCTGATTTAGGAAAGGAATGGGTAATTACAGACTGGATTCAGACACTCAGACAGGGTACAAAGTTCACGATTAACTCCGCATTACAGGAAAATTACCTAAAATCAGCCTATAGATGGTATTTATACCCCACTAGACTGCATAAGATAGGAAACCAAAATAGTAATTTATGTTTCAGAGGATGCGGAGAGATTGGCACCTATATGCATATGTGGCGGCACTGTGAAAAAATACAACACTTATGGTAAGAAAAAAATAAATTATTGCAAAACATATATGACAGAGAAGTAACATTATTACCGGAACATGCTTTGCTACACCTCCCAATGAGAGAATTCCTACCAAAACAAAATAAATTAATTGCTCAATTATGTACAGCCACGATATTATGCCTTGCTAGATACTGGAAAAATGAACCACCAGGGTTCTACATGATTCAACAAAAAATAGAGTATTTATACAAAATGTCTAGTTCAGTAGCGGATTTAATGGCAACTAAAGACACATTCATAGAAATATGGGAACCTTGGATAATATACACAGAAGCAAATCACAGAGAGCAAGCCAACACCATCACAACTGTCAGGCCCCATATCAATCCTGGTGTACAAGCTAAATAGCCAAAGACAAGCTAATAGTATACCAACACAGACCATATCAGGAGAGTTACTGATTTAGGAGAGATGTTGAAGTTTTGAATGTACAAGTTAAATATTCTTAGTTTATATCTATTTGTTGTCCTTTTATATCTGATAATAATTCATACAAAGTTTTCAGGAAAACAAGAATGGACCACAGACTTTACTGTTTAAATTTATTATTTTTAATTTTAATTTTTTTTGCATTGTATAATTTATCTTTCTGTTATAATGTGCAAAATATGCAAGCACAATATGTTATATGTTACATATGATAATAAAAGCAATTCCTGGAAAAAAAAAATGGAGGATTTGCTTCACCCATGCATAAAATAAGCAGCACAGAAATCAGTCTAAGCTAAATCTTCTTTCCAGGGTCAGATGCCTTGTCACTGTTACAAAGCTCCTCAGATATTGTTTTAAAAGGCATTTTTTTACTAGGGAGCTGTGTATATCATTAAAGGGACACTGAACTCAATTTTTTTTTTTTCGTGATTCAGATAGAGCATGCAATTTTAAGCAACTTTCTAATTTACTCCTATTATCAATTTTTCTTTGTTCTCTTGCTATCTTTACTTAAATAAGAAGGCATCTAAGCTTTTTTTTAGGTTCAGACTCTGGACAGCACTTTTTTATTGGTTGATGAATTTATCCACCAATCAGCAAGGACAACCCAGGTTGTTCACCAAAAATGGGCCGGCATCTAAACTTACATTCTTGCATTTCAAATAAAGATACCAAGAGAATTAAGAAAATTTGATAATAGGAGTAAATTAGAAAGTTGCTTAAAATCTCATGCTCTATCAAAATCAAAAAGAAAAAAAAATTGGGTTCAGTGTCCCTTTAAGGTGAGTTCACTAATATTCTTTATGGGAATGAGAGATACTTACTTTACAGTATAGTGCTTAGTAAACTTTACAATATAGTGCTCAGTAAACTTTACAATATAGTGCTTAGTAAACTTTACAATATAGTGCTCAGTAAACTTTACAATATAGTGCTTAATAAACTTTACAATATAGTTTGGTCTTCTCAGTATAGGGAAAGTGCAGTTTAAAAACAATTGTAAACATTTCTAGTATGCACATAAAGAAGATTATTTCCATTAAACTATATATACTGAATATACTGTATATACTGTATATATATATATATATATATATATATATATATATATATATATATATACAGTATATATATATA